>NC_139694.1:22034292-22369957 GCF_964106915.1 Podarcis gaigeae
TCTCCAGGTTGCAAGATTCAGGAGCCAAGTTCCTTTCTGTCTCCTCTTACACAGATTCAGCAATCGGCCTAATAATTGTTGATCCAAAAACTCCAGGTTTGGCATGCTGCCTCATGTGGGTGGGTGGGTATGAGAGAAACTGCAGGCAGTGCATTGGCAGGAGAAGCTCTGTGCTTTAGGCGCCATTCATTCTGAAGTGGGGGAAGTAAATCTAATTATGCCGTTCCAGTCTGGCTGTGATGGGTAATGTATTAAATGAGTTAGAGCCAGTTACTGTTCATAGAATAACAACTTTGGCAATTGTGCAAAAATAAATAAAGATGTTATAAATTGCAACAAATGGGCTGTGCCCTTCATTCCCCTAGCTCAGGAATTCAAGCTTTATATTGGTGGTGTCTGGGGCAGCAGTCTTAATCACATTCTTTCCATTTTACATTAAAACAAGCATTTTGGCTTGCTAGGTGGAACAGTCCCCCCCCCTTTTCGTCTCCTTGCATGCTGTTCTGGGAGTTCTCCTGGCCCCGCCCCCCCAAAAAAGATTTTTTTTGAGTATGTGTCAGAAAAAAATAGTCTTTTGCAATTGGACGTCCTTGAACTTGAGACTGTTGAATCCTGCCCTGTGTAACATAGCACATTTCTCTAGGCTGTATAAGTGCAAACATTAAGAAAAACACAGGAGATGGTTATCCACTTACCTGAGAACAAGCTCTTTTGAACATGGTGGGACTTGAATTTTAAGCAAATATGCACAGAACTGCTCTGCCAGTCTGCTTCTTAAGAAACTTGGAACGTTTGTTGCTGACATTTCATAATGCACAGACATTTAAATTTGTTGCTGACATTTCATAATGCACAGACATTTAAACTTGCCTCTCTTTTTTTGTCTGCTTGTTTTGTTTTTCCAGAATACAAGCGAACAGTTCCTGGGAGAACTCTTCTTTGATGTTCCAGTTGTTTTTTGGTCAATTATGTTGGCTTTGCTTACTTACCTAGGACATTCCTCAGCATTTGTCAGTGCAATATGGATTGTGTTTCCGCTGCTCACAAAATTAATGACCTATAAGGAACTGAAAGAAAAAGGTATGGTGATGATGATACCTCTGAGACTTGCCATTGAGAGTTCTTGTAAGGATTGCAAAAAGATAATATTTGCAAAGAACTTTAGGGTGTTCCTATATAAATTATTATGACTTTCTATGGCAGAAATTCTAGTGGAAATGTTCACAGCTGGGGAATAGTAATAGTAATGATAATAATAATAATAATACCCCAGCCACTCTGGGTGGCTTCCAACGCATACAAGAACAAAATAAAACATCAAACATTAATAGCAACAATCTGATGCAATATAAAAAAGTCACAATAACTTTAAAATAAACAACATATCAAATAAAGCAATATTCAGTAATCCATTCAAATCTAATAGTAAACGGTAAAATTTCATGCATATTTACATGTATATCCGCAGAGGCTGGGGGTGGCAGACTTCATTCTTCAAAACCCTACAATGTATTATATGTAATTGACTTTTTATTTCTATTCTTTGAATATCGTATTGTTGTTTTATTGCTATGGCCAGTGTCTGACACAAATAAAGATTCGTTCATTCATTCTTCCCCTCTCCATGTGATCTTCACAACAACACTGTGTGTGGTAGGTTAGACTTCTAAAAGTTTTTCTCTGGTCCAAAGTCACCATGTGAGTTTCATAACAAGGTGGAGATTTGAGCCCCTGGCCAGGGTGCAAACGGAGAAGGAGACTTGCTTTTCTCCTCTCTCTCTCTCTTTTTGTTACTGTGGAAAATGTGAGGCAGCTGAGGGGCCTGAGGACCACCTCGCCTCAGTGGATCCCAGGCTCTCTGTCATAACAGAGCTCCTCCACCTTGTAGACTCTTGCCTTCATGCCAACCTCTTGCCCCCACAATGAAGTTGTAGACTGTAGATAGATATTAATGAAGTTGTAGACGACAGGGTGCTGGCGTTTTGCACCTGTTTCGCCCTGGCAGATAGCACGATAGTATATTTGCATCTTAAAAAGCAGAGACATCACCTTGCCAACAAAGGTCCGTATAGTTCAAACTATGGTTTTCCCAGTAGTGATGTATGGAAGTGAGAGCTGGACCATAAAGAAGGCTGATCGCTGAAGATTTGATGCTTTTGAATTCGGTGCTGGAGGAGACTCTTGAGAGTCCCATGGACTGCAAGAAGATCAAACCTATCCATTCTGAAGGAAATCAGCCCTGAGTGCTCACTGGAAGGACAGATCCTGAAGCTGAGGCTCCAATACTTTGGCCACCTCATGAGAAGAGAAGACTCCCTGGAAAAGACCCTGATGTTGGGAATCTGCAAATTCACTTAGGCAGACATAAGTAATTATGGCCAAACCTCACAATCTACTCCACAGATTCAGACACCCAAAGAGCCAGAGTTTGCCTGTTTCCTTACTTGGTGTTCTTCACTGGCAGATGGCAGCCATTTTTGGACTGAAATCACAGGGGGGGGGGGGCGGCGAGCAAGACTGGATGAATCAGAGAGCAGGAGAGATTGGACAGATCAGTCTTTCCTTCGTCTCTCTTGCCGGTTGGCTTCAGCCATTTTAGGAAGAAACCATGGCAGGAGGAGGAGGGAACTCGGTGGGATTCGTGGACTTGTTGGGCGAATGCTTGCTTAACGGACTATTTCCTGGGAATGCTTTGTGGGTGGACTTTTGTATATTTAATTTCATATTCATCATGCTTGCTCATGCTTGCACAGCAGCCCTGGTGTTAGTGGTGAAAGAACATTAAATCTGAAGAAAGGTCTAGAATTCTATATAAAATATAAAATAAAATTTTTATTATTATTATTAAGGCACAGTCTGACTCCCTCCTTTGGTAAACTTCACAGAATGGTTGCCCAATGTTTGCCATTAATTTGATTTTGAATTGATTTTAAAATTAATTGATTTTAGAATGCTGTGTTACTTTTATTGTTAGCCGCTCTGAGCCCGGCTTCAGCTGGGGAGGGCAGGATATAAATAATTTATTTATTTTTTTATTATATTGCCAGCTACTTCTTCTCTCCCCCCTCCTCTCTCAATGTAGGTGCCACAATGAAGTTTCTAGCAGTTTACCTCCTGGGAATGTTTATTCCACATGTCTATTCGTTATACCTCAACTGGATTATATTTGAAATGTTAATTCCCATCTTGGGACGCATTGGTTCAGAAATTCCACCCGATGTCGTCGTGGCTGCTTTTATCGTTTTGGCGACAATATTTCTGTCTTCCTACTTTGTAAGAATGCTTTCAGAAATATTTGGTGTTCTACAAGTTCAGCTGATTCACAGTGCGGTCCTAGGCATGCCTTCTCGGAAGCAAGTCTCGTTATATTCATTTGATCTGTAGGTTTAAAAAATGCTGTGACGATTCTTGTGTTTTCAAAAAATAAAAATGCAAATACATGTGGCTTCTTTGCGCATGTGACCATGGTTTTTCTGAAACCGTTTTTCTCTACATCTTTCTGTTTTAAGCTGTGAAACCTGTAAGGCCCGAGAGCTTCTGCGTGAATTGCAATTTGCCATGGGCTGTGCTTCAATTAGCTGCTTTTTAAGTTTTCCCTCTTGCGAAATAGAGTAATTAACATGTCCACACAAAACAATGTTAGCAGGTTGCTTACGTTCACGAATCTTTGTTTTTTTGGCGGAACTCTGGGAGGTCAGCAAATCTGCTGTTTCTGCTGGAATAGATGCAAATTATGTAGATGAATTAGCGTAATGAATTGTGCCCATTAAGTTATGTAGAAGAGTAAGGAACCATAACCCCAACTTGCAACCCCTGGAAATTTTGCACAGAACCCCTCTAGCATCTTAGATTTCACCAGTCATCGCCAATACAGTGTTACTTCAGGTTACATATGCTTCAGGTTACATACGCTTTAGGTTACAGACTCTGCTAACCCAGAAATCGTGCTTCAGGTTAAGAACTTTGCTTCAGGATGAGAACAGAAATCGTGCTCCAGTGGCGAGGCAGCAGCAAGAGGCCCCATAAGCTAAAGTGATGCTTCAGGTTAAGAACAGTTTCAGGTTAAGTACGGACCTCCAGAATGAATTAAGTACTTAACCCGAGGTACCACTGTGCTTCTTAACCTGAAGCACTATTTCTGGGTTAGCAGAGTCTGTAACCTGAAGTGTATGTAACCTGAGGTACCACTGTACTATCTTCACAACTCTTAAGGAGCAGGAACATTTTCTTATATTTTAACAAAAGCTGATATTTTCAGAATGTTTCTTTCTACTCACTAGTAAATACCATGCTAGTTTGCTCCCTCCTGATCTTACTAAAGGAGAGGTATGAAAGGCCCTGGGTCAGATCTCTGTTTAAATATGATACTTATAAGTCAGATATAGGCAGACCAGATTTCTTTTATTTTCTTTCTGCTGGAACCCCAAAGCCCACTGAACGGAACCAGGTTCCTAGCCTTAGAATTAAGAAACAGGAATGAATTCTGCACATGTGCCCAGCAGTTCATTAACGGTACCATTGCTGGTTTCCCCCCAAGCTTTGTTCATTTGAGCGGCCTAATTTAGAGAGAAAAGCCTTTTTTGTTAAACGGTAGGGAGCTGATTTTTTTTTCTAAATTGCCCAGAGATTTGCCGGTAGATCCCTTTCTCCCATCTGCCTGTCCCCTAAACCATGTGGTCTTTGTCAGATCACTGGCCCTCATTCAGATTTGCCACGCAGAGTTGTGTTTGGGAGAAGTCTTTGCGATTAAATAAACCTAAATTTCAAAAGCTTGCAGGCCTACTAGTTGGTTTTTCGGGATGTGTTTTTATAGATGAAGTGTTCTTATCTTTGTTATTTTCTCCTCCTGTTCTTCAGCTTAAATTCATCTACCTTGCCAAAAGTACAAAGATGTCAATAATAACGTTAGCAACTGTTTCTGCAATCATGTTCGCCCTGGTTTGCAGTGGAATCTTCTTCCCGTTCAGTTCAGATTTTGCAAACCCCAGACCAAAGCGAATCTTTCTTCAGGTAAGGAACCCTTTTGATGCTGCAGAGGGCATATCCATGCAGTTGTGAACGAAAGATGTGGTGAATGAGGGAAACGCAGCAAGTCTTTGAAACTGCTGGCTCATAATGCTCTGTGTAGCCACTGAAATGGACCAGAGATAAACACAGGAACCTGGGGATGATGCTGTAGTGAAACACTTATCTCCCAACCCTTTAAATCTTTTATGTATTTATCATAGCCGTCCATGACTCTTTGTGCAGTTCTGCGTTTGAACTTTTGAGTAGTTTGAGTTTAGAAACTAACATTTGGTTCCGTTTGGGAACAAGTTGGAATTTCTTCCTTGATATATTCTTCAGAAGTTGATAAATGTAGATTTATTGCTCGTTAGAGTCTGAGTAAGTTGCCATTGATCCCTGAAGGGAAAGTATTTATTGACACTTCTCAGACTTAGGTTCTCATGACAGCTAGTCTAGTATGATTCTTTGCAGCTATAGGTCAACCCTGAAGGTTAATTTGTATGTCTTAATTCAATCGTTGGAGTAATAATAATTGTTATTATTTATATCCCACCCATCTGCTGGGTTTCCCCAGCCACTCTGGCCGGCTACCAACAGAATGTTAATAATTAATAATAATAATAATAATAATAATAATAATAATAATAATGTGATAAAACATCAAACATTAAAAACTTCCCTAAACAGGGCTGCCTTCAGATGTTTTCTAAAAGTCAAATAGTTGCTTATTTCCTTGACATCTGATGGGAGGGCGTTCCACAGGGTGGGTGCCACTACCGAGAAGGCCCTCTGCCTGGTTCCCTGTAACCTCACTTCTCACAGTGAGGGAACCGCCGGAAGGCCCTTGGAGTGATGGGGGTGGAGATGCTCCTTCAGGCATACTGGGCCGGGGCCATTTAGGGCTTTAAAAGTCAGCACCAACACTTGGAATTGTGTTCAGAAATGTACCGGGAGCCAACGTAGGTCTTTCAGGACTGGTGTTATATGGTCTCAGCAGCCATTCCCAGTCACCAGCCTAGCTGCCGCATTCCGGATTAGTTGTACTTTCCGATAAACCTACAGGGCTCTATAGCCCTCTAAGAATACATTCTTAGCTGGCCACATTCAGACCCACAGAGCATTCTGTAATGCCCTCTTGCAAAATATTTTGGACGCCACCCAAGTCGGTAGTTGGTTTTCCCTTGAAGATGGAAAGTAAACTCTTGTTTCGCAAAATTGTTGCTTCTGTGGTACCACATGGGCTGTGTACACACTATAAACGTAAAGCACACAGCTTTCCCCAGAGAATCCTGGAAATGGTAGTTTACCCTGCACAAGAGCTACAATTCCCAGAAACCTCACCAAACTACAGTTCCCAGGATTCTCTGGGGGAAGTCATGTGCTTTAACTGTATGGTGTGTGCAAATCCTTAAGGCTGGTCTTTGTGGATGGTCATAATAAGTCTGCTGAACAGATAACCTGGATTCAAAATTTTATGCAGAGCCTTTTTGGGTCACTTTTCCAGCACATGAGTCGAAGATTTCATAGCCTGGATGGGCAGCTGGCGAAAAGTGATTCTGGAATATGGATTAATGGGCTCGACTATGGCGGGATATCTCATATCACTCCTCATATACCTGAACTCAACGATTCCATTAGAACAAAATGCGAGGAAGGCGCACCTCTCTGTGGATTTCCCTGGATCTTTCCTGTGGACTATTTATTCAAGTTGGTAACATCGTCTCCTCAATGTACTCTTGAGAGTGCTGTACTTTTGTACTGTTTTATTGTTGTTAGCCGCCCTGAGCCCGGCTTCGGCTGGGGAGGGCGGGATATAAATAAAATTTATTATTATTATTATTATTATTATTATTATTATTATTATTTAATGCTTTTAAAAACAAACAAACAGTGAACTGGTATTTAGGTTAGGTTTACAGTGGTCCCTTGGTTCTCAAACATAATGCGTTCTGGAAGTCAGTTCCAAAACCAAAGCGTTCCAAAACCAAGGCATGCTTTCCCATAGAAAGTAATGCAAAATGGATTAATCCATAAGCTTTTAGGAAAACTTTGGATTTTTTAAAGTAGAATTCTTTTTTCTTTTGGGCATCAAAACTTAGATTTATTCCAACATGTCTGGTTTTATAAGTTTATTTTTGTTCTTATATATGATGAAGATAGTCGTTTGGATTTACTTTATGTATTTGTGGCTGGCTCTAAGGCCATAACTTTAGTTTTCAAACCTATTCGTGTTTGACCGCTGTGCTATGACCAGTTGTGTCGCGCAGAGTCTTTAAGTTGGACAGATTCAATACCGAGCAGTAATTTAAAGTACTTCAAAAATGCCATTTTGGAGAGTCACATTAATCTTAAACACAGCCTTTTCTTGCAGGAAAAATTGGTATCTTCCTGCTCCAGCCATCACTCCCAAGAAACCAGCTCACTTTCAGCTTCTTTCCAAAGAGCGAACGCCGTCAGATTCTACAAAGTTCACCTTTGAAATAACCGGTGAGTTGTGTGTGCTATTTTATTTTTATTTGCTATTTATCGTTGGGGAGATGTTCCGGTTTCTGCAGGTAGCAATGCTAGTCCTAAAATACTGAGAGTAAGGCTGCTGACAAACAATTCTCTGTCACTGTCAACCTGAATAGGTCAGTTGGTTAGAGTGTGGGGCTGATAACGCAGAGGTTGCAGGTTTGGTCCCATATGGACAGCTGCATATTCCTGCATTGCAGGAAGTTGGGACTAGATGATCTATGACCCTAACAGTGCCGTTTCCCAGATACAGGAAATTTTGCATGCCATAGTTGCAGTATGCATGAGAGAGCTTCTGCCTGCAGTAGGCTCTTTATGAAAAGTTATGTCACAATAAATTAGTTGGTCCTTACAGTGCTACAAGACTTTGTCATCTCTGCAACAAGCAACTAACTAGCTACCTTCTGGCGATTTGTTTAAATTTTTATGCTGCTTTTTGGGCCTTCAAAGCAGCTTGCAGACTAAAGGCAAATAAGTGATAAGAATGCGACAAGTACAAATAGAAGTTCAGTGCACAGTTTTCTGTATAAATATAAATATAAATAAATATGTCTATGTATGTTTCTATTAGGGTTTATAAAGAAGAATACAAATATTGTTGTCAAATATCATTTTTTGTCCAAAACCAAAATGTTAAAGGCAAAAAAGAGAAAGAGAAGAAGAGGAAGAAAGGGGAAGAGATAGGGGAAAAGAAATAGATTGAAAAGAGAGAGAGAAAAGTTAAGAAACTAAAGGACTTCTGATTCCTTGTCTGTCTAATATATATAAGCATTATTCACTTCAGCAACTGCAGTATAACACCTAATAAAGCCACTTTCTACAAATCATTATCTTCACTCCTCAAATCCAAACATAATTATTTCTTCTTCTTTTTCATGCAAAAAGTCCAAGAGGTTTCCCATCTTTAGTAAACGTTTACAATGACTTTTCTCTGATTAAACATGTCGATTTCGCCATCTCAGCTAAGTCTGTTAGTGTTAACAGCCACTCTTCCATCACTGGCAATAATGGTTCATAACATCTTTGAATGCACAACTTTCTGAATACCTGAAACTGTTCTTAACCTGAAGCACCACTTTAGCTAATGGCGCCTCCCGCTGCCGCCACACCGCCGGAGCACGATTTCTGTTCTCATCCTGAAGCAAAGTTCTTAACCCGAGGTATTATTTCTGGGTTAGCAGAGTCTGTAACCTGAAGCGTATGCAACCTGAGGTACCACTGTATAGTCATGTGCTAAGTTTCATGATGAATGGGTTCCTGCTGGGGAAACATGAGCAGCTATTGAGTTCAAGTCTTATTTGTGGACTTCTCAAAGCATGTGGCAGGTCATTGTGGAAATTGAATGCTGGACTGGACTGACTTTTTGACCTAATCCAGCTTAGGTTTTTTTGCCTTAAAGCAAGCAGTAAGGGACATAAAGAAATTCAGGAGAAGAAAGAAATTCACGATAGTTCTGGGTACACCTGAAAAAGTTCCTGTGTTCTTCATTCTGCGCTAATGTAGAAATCTTTGTCTGCCGTCTATTTTAGGTCCAAGTCACATGTCAGTGTTTCTTCGGCCACATGAAGGTTCAACACTGTCCAGGTGGTCTCTGGGAGATGGAACTCCTCTTGCTAATAATGTAGGCAGAGATTATTTTATATATTACACACATGGACTCCAGGCCTCGCCATGGCGCTTCTGGATAGAAATGAAGGTGAGGCTATATCAAAAACATGCAATCTTACTTCTTAGAACTCTGTTAAAATGATTTGCTTTTTCGGAACACTGTTTCCAATGGTGTGTGTGTGTGTGTGTGTTTGTTTGTTTGTAAAGAAAATGCAGACTTTTTATGCTATACATATTGGAACTCAGTTCCCCCCTGCCCCTTGGCTTGTAAGTCTACTCTTCTTCTCCTTTGCACACATCCTAAAAGGTTTGCTTCAAAATATGCTTCATAGGCAGACCATCTATTTCAGGGATGGCTCACCCATGGGTCACCTGTAGAGCTTTTTTCTGGCCATCCCCAAACCCTTCTAAAATCATCATTAACACCCACTCGCCCACACCTGCCCACAGGGATGCCAACTTGAGGAGAGGAACACTTCCCCCCCCCCCCCGGTTTGATCTCCTGACCATAGCGAAGAGAGCCGATATTATCTGCACACTGGGCCTCACTGTAAAATCCCAAGTTATGGCTCTTCTATTTCTTGTAACAAGTAGAGATGCTTTTCTTTCTTTTTCTTTCTTTTAAATTTTATTTATACTTTTCAAATACAGTGGTACCTTGGTGCTCAAACTTAACCCGTTCCGGAAGTCCATTCCAAAACCAAAGCGTTCCAAAACCAAGGCGCGCTTTCCCATGGAAAGTAATGCAAAAGGGATTAATCCGTTCCAGACTTTTGAAAACAACCCCTAAGACAGCAATTTAGCATGAATTTTACTAACTGATGAGACCATTGATCCATAAAATGAAAGTGGTAAACAATGTACTGCAGTCACACAGTCAATCCATCAGTAGCTGAAATGGGTTCCACACTGTCAAGAAAAACGAAACAAAAAAAGCTGCAAAAATAAAAACCGCAAAATAAATAGCAAAGATTGACCTCAGCATAACACTGAGAAAGGAAGTGTGGCACTCAAAACGGAGCATGTTTGGCTTCTGAAAAAAAGTTCGCAGATCGGAACGCTTACTTCCAGGTTTGCAGTGTTTGGGTTCCAAGTTGTTTGAGTACCAAGGCGTTTAAGAACCAGGGTACCACTGTATAACTGATTTTACATTCATTTTGACATTTTAAAACTTGGCTTCCTTCCCCCTTTTTGCAGTTCCTTAAATTTATTTTTACTATCTTCTGCATATCCAAAATTAACTTAATTTGCTCATTTATTTATCTTCTTTATATATATTTTTATACTCTTATATAGCTGCAGGTTATTACAATAATCCTGCCAGTGTTTTTATCTGTTTACAATTTATCCGTAAATATTCAATAAACCATTTCCATTCTTTTATAAAGTTTGATATCTGGATTTCTTACTCTTCCAGTAAGTTTCGCCATTTCTGCATATTCCATAACTTTTCGTATCCATTCTCCCTTTGCTGTGGCTTCTTCTTCTTTCCATTTTTGGGCAAGTAACATTCTTGCCGCTGTAGCCGCATACATAAATAAATTTCTATATAATTTAGGTAGTTCTATCATTATAATTCCCATACTTGTGCTTTTCATACTTCTAGCATAATCTGTGTAGTCATAGCTGTTTTGTCCCTCATTTATTAACCTGTTTTTTGTTTTTTTTTGCTTCTTTTAATTTTCTACCTAGTCTGATGTTTAATAGGGAGAAAATTCCTTCTGTATCCCTGCACGACATAGAACGGCTTCTGTATAGGCTGTTTCTTCATACTGGATTCCCTTTTTAGCAAGCAGCAAAAATGCACATCTGCTGTATATCAGAGGGTGCCTTTGGAAACTTCAGCCCATCCTAGAATGTGCATGTGATTACAAGCCTACTGTTTCTAATTGTATTAAAAGGTCAAACCCACAATTTTCCTATGAACCAACATTTCTACTTTTGCTTTTTGTGAGCCTTTTTAAAAAATGTGCACAGACTGCTCCACCTCCATATAACTTGTTTGTTGGATATGCTGCGTAGCTCCCATTTCAGTATGCTTCCTCGTAACATGTGTCTTAGTTGTCCAATTGGTTTCAGGATCATTTGTGAGCTTTCAGCCTGCTATATACAATTTTCCCTTCTTTGTAGTTTCTGTGAAGGGTGCACAGGCTTCCATCCTGTTTCCAGGCCCCGAGTCTTCTGGATCTGACACCCTTCGCCACCTATATCATATTTTTCTCTCTATAAGACGCACTTTTCCCCTCCTAAAAAGTAAGGGGAAATGTGTGTGCGTCTTATGGAGCGAATGCAGGCTGCAGAGCTATCGCTGAAGCCAGAAGAGCAAGAGGGATTGCTCCCCCTGCCCTGAAGAGGCGTGACACGGCTATCCCAGAAGCCAGAACAGCAAGAGGGATCGCTGCTTTCGCTGCGCACCGATCCCTCTTGCTGTTCTGACTTCGGCTGGAGAGGCGCTGTGCAGAGAGGGAGAGAATTTTTTTTTCTTGTTCTCCTCCTCTAAAACTATGTGCGTCTTATCGTCCGGTGCATCTTACAGAGTGAAAAATACAGTAATTGTGCAATGATAATAAGGGACTTAGAGGTTTCTAGAAATCATATTTAGTATGACAGTGATCAAATCTTTGCTTAATCTGGCTTTGCCTTGGCTGTTTTTTCAGGCTTCTGAAGAGCCCACTAAAGGAATGGTCACCCTTTCTGTGGTTTCACAGTATTTATTTGAAGAAGATCACAACTCTCCTCAGTTGCAGGCCTTAGCTGAAAGATTTCCCAACTGGACTTTTACCTCAAGTTGGGTCTCCACCTATGATCAATTTATCTTTTAACCCAGAGATAACACAAAGGTAAATTGTTTCCCATACATTGGATGCAGCTTTCGCTCATAAGGAGTTGGGAAGAATGAGTATTGTTGACAAAAAATACTGTGTAAAATACTTCAGCCACAAAGGTATTTCTATGGCAGCTTGAATACGTAAAAGGGGGTGGGGGCATGGGGAGAATGAAGGAAACCTTTGTGGTTTTTATGCAAAATATCACCTACTTGAAAGCTGCCTTTTAGGAAGTGGTTTTAGAGTTGCCGTCCTGGGCATCTTGCAATAAAAGGGGCTTTGCACAGGCATTCCAAGCACAATGTAAAACCCTCCACAGGCTTTAAACAACCCGAGTTCTGCCTTCCAGTAACATTTTGATTCGTTGTGTTCTTAATCGGCTAAAGTAAGGCTTTGGGTTTGAGACTTTTAAGACTGTACATCATGGAAGATAAAAGAAGCGCCAGTGATCGTTACAGTTCCAAAGTATTGATGCCCATTTAGAACACCGTCTGTAATCAGAGCTCTTTAAATTCTTAACTGCAGAGACCTTGGTGATTGCTAATTCTTGCCTGCTCTGATTTTACGGTTTTTCTTTCTAAAAACTTCTGTATGTCCCTTTTGGGGCATTGTACTGATGCTCGACTGCAGTGTCTCTGAGTAGAAGTTGGACCAACCCCAAAATGCGCTCACTTTTCTATGGGGATCAAGTGGAATGAAGGCCAGGCTGTATCGGATGCAAGCGCACAGTGCTATTGTCTCTTTGGACTTCTGAGCACTGAGCTAGCCACTTTCGCCTTTTGTATGCAGATGTCTTATCTGTGTGTTGAGTTTTCGTTCTTGGCAATACCAGCTATGCAGCAGTTGTTAAAATTGTCAATAGTTTAGTTGCTTTCTTGCAAGTTAGTAGAAACTACACATTTCCACTGTGTTATTAGAAGCTTGCAAGAAATCAAGTTGCACATGCTTAAAATGTGCTCCTTTAAAATATGTTGAATTGAGGAAACTCTTGTTCAGAGAGATTTTGAACACAGTATGCTCATCTGTAATTCCTTCCACTTAAGATTACATTGCTCTACTCTGTTTCTGTCAAACTCAATGGGACTTGCTTTTGAATAGGTACATGTAGCATTAATGCTATTCATGTTTGGGATTTTGCTATTAATGACTTCAGCTTCCAAAGCCCAAATATTTTAGTGCATCAGGGGGAAGGAAACGTGTTCCAAAAGGAAACATGTTGGGAAGAATTTGCCTAGGAGGAGGCTGAAAACAGCCCGCCATGAATTAGAAGCCATTTGCAGGTGAAATAAGCAAAACATGAAGTGATATAAAAAATAAAATTATTTGTTTCAGATCCACACAGTAATAACTTCGGACAGAAGGTTCAGGTCCCATCAAACAGTTTTTTTGGGGGGAGGTTTTTAGTCAGATCATAGAAAGCACTTCCAGTGGCAACCAATATAAAACCCTTTCCCATTCCTACCTCTTCTGCTTCATTTGCATAGTGAAGGAAGGGGGGGAAATGGCATTTTCATCAAAATGAGTAACATAGGCTGGACAGTCTCTCTGCTGGAGGACATGTAAAAGTAGTAAAAAATACTAATCTATTCTCTAGAGCCGGTGTCCCCAAACTTGGCCCTCCAGATGTTTTGGGACTACAATCCCCATCATCCATGACCACTGGTCGTGTTAGCTAGGGACGATGGGACTTGTAGTCCCAAAACATCTGGAGATATGGGTTTGGGGATGCCTGCTCTAGAGTATGGGAAGAAAATCAGTGCTATGGGCAGAAAACTTCCATTTCCCAGTTAAGCTATAGTAGGAAGCTGTAAGGCTATGTTGCCCCTTTGAACTCCTCAAGACTCAGGTTTGTGGTGCTGCTGCCAACATGCCAAATCACACAGTGTACAAAGCATGTGCCTGTAGCGGCTTTCACACAGGTGGGGTAGGAACAAAACCATATGCAAAGGCCAAGATGAGAATTAGCTTACTGCAATTCTACCGTGAAGTAAGTTCCGTTTAAGGGAGTTGCCTCCCAGTAAAAATAATTAGATCAGGATGCTATTTGAAATCCCTGGTTCTTCAGCTTTACTGTCCAAATATTCTTTGATTTTTCCATTCAGATGACTTCTCAACATTTCCATTTGCCTCTTTTTTAAAAAATGTCACTAATCCTGCATTGCGTTAATATTACCTTATTAATGTCTTGGAAAATGTTGCATAATTATAATTTGAACGCTAAGGTCAACGCCAGCCTTGATGCCTGCGTGCCACTGAAACTAGCAGCTGTGCATTTAGCTTCTCCTTTGCCCTCTGTAGCCTCTTGCATAACTTGTGTCATGACATTGTGGGCTGCATTTTCCTCTCTCCATTCTAAATCACTGAATGGTGATTGGAAGGAAATTGAGAATCCTGTGATATCAGAACACAAGGCGTGTTATACTCCCCGTTACAGAGGGGTGGGGAACCTAAATATTTGGCTGCTCTATTGTGAGAAATGTTTAGTGGAATGCACCAGCTGGTCCTAAATAACAGCACTGCTTTGTACTTTGAACTCAAATATTTCAAGCAAAGTCCAACAAATTGCCTATATTATTACTGTCTTAATTGTTGTAGCTACAAACCTGCATTAATATATTAAAAAGTGCACAAACTCTTTGCACTAAAAACAACTGGTTTTGCATGTGGTACTTTCCATTCATTAAACAAAAAAAACTCGAGAAAGTAGAGTGTTTATCTGTCCTCGTGCAGATCTTAATGTAATGCATCATTTTGCACATAGTGTGTGTTCTCCAATAAACCGAGATTGGAGAAATTCAGAACTCACCAAGCCTTCTCCCCAACTGATTTACATTGTGCCTCAAAACTTACATAATGGTTTGAAAATGACTCTGCATGATGTAAATATGGAGTAATGAAAAATACCTACATGTCTCAGAGCATGCTTAGGAACATCAGGGCAAGTAATAACTATTTTATTCCTTGAAAGAAAAACTTTGCCTAACTCAGGTTGTATATTTTATTAAGTAGCAGAATGAAATAGTGGGATGCCTTTTTTGTGAACTCCTGCCTTTTTTAAAAAAGTACTTAACTGTTCAGCACATGAATTCTCTTGTTGATCATTCTATCTTGTCTTCCCTTGTTCTAGCATTGCACTGAAATCCCCAGTATGGCATTCTTCAGCTTAAAAGTTCTCAAGGATAAATTGAGTGTGTGTGGAACAAAAATCCTGCAGTTATTGCTCCTTGCTAGCCTAACTATGGGCCTGGTTTTTGTCATATACATTACAATATAGCTGATGAGTTGTTAAATGTGTGCTTGGGTGTACCACTTCAGACTGCATTTATGGAGCTCATAGGACTGTTGTATTCTACCACCCAAGAAACACCCCTCTTTGGAGAGGGTGCCTGCCAGGGAGATTGGTCCTAGCTTTGCCTTTTTCCAGGTGTGCTAATCTTCCACGCAAGAATCCTTTCTTTTCTTTTTTTTAAAGGAAGCAATCTACCTATGAGCCCCTCACCTGCTGCCTAAAGCGGTACATATATGCTTGCTATTGTCTTTTGTTTGAGAACCAGGCCCTGGTTACAGATGTTGGAAGAAACACACAAGAGCTCAGAGAATGGAATGTATGTAAAAGATAACCAATGCTAAATAAATTGATTTTGTGAAAAGGTTTTGTTTTCTGGTCTAATCTGTTTAGGTGCTTCTGTAGCTAGAGTCAAGGATGGGTATAGCCAGTAGATTTGTTCTTAGGTTTTCTTCCCAGTTTCAGGGGAAGAAGAAGGGAAAAGACGCCTTGCGTTAGTATAAGTCATTGCACAGGCTTCTAGTAGCATGACCTTGCCGAGACAGGCTAGTCTTGAGGTCAGTGGTATAATCAGCAGGTAGCAAACAGAAACCTGGGCAAAGCGTTGAGCAAAATTAAAGTTAAAACCCTGCAGGGGGTGGGTTGGCGCAGTACTCATCAGCATGCCTCTTAATGCAAGAGAGGCTTTAGTGAGTGGACATTACAGATTAAAAACAGATTAAATATTTCTACCTGGAAAAAATAAAAGCAGATGCTTATTCCCTTCATGTTACACAATGCAGCATGTCAAGCTAACAAGAAGTATGGGATATTACCTCATTTCCACCCTTCGTCATTTATTTGAAAGTTATTGCACATGTACCAGTACTAATGGCAAAGTCTAAGCAACAGTAATAAAACTTATCTAGTTACATTTATCCATTAAAAGACAATTTGATCTTGTCCCCTGGAAAAATATACAAAGTTATAATCTGTATTTCTATGCTCCTTCTGAATGTTCAGAACACATTACCAGTTCAGAATTCATATAGAGAAATGTATGAACAAACTGAGGTTGTGGCAGACAGTGATGCTTCTGCATAATAAAATGGTTTTGGTCCATATCAGTATTCATTATACCCCACATTATAAAAATAAGTGTTAGTTTTTGTATAAAAAGTAGAAGTGTTGCATTTCTCTTTTTTCCCTGTAACCCCAATTGCACAGTAGAAACCAACCAATGCCTAAATTTTAATACTGTTACAGGTATTTAATATTATACATATTGGGGGCAGCATATAAGGGTAAAAATAAGTACCTCAAAGCAACCATGAGCCTCTGCTGCAGCCAGCTTCTCTTTAACATTGTTGTATGAAAGTTAAAATAAACATTTGCAATTAGTTACAAGTATATGCATTATAAAATATTTGCAAGGTGGTAGTTTAAGTATATACACTGTACATTGTCACTAGCCAGCCTTAAGAGCAATAAGGTGGTTCTATTTACATAAAACTAGTCTTGAGAGAGAAAATGTACAAGTGAAATAAATAAGAACCTTCCGTTATTTGTTTAAAATCTGCTTAGGATACATCTGAATAGGTCCGAAAACAAAACGATGTCCCTAGCAACTGTTCCTACTGCCGTGGAAGAGTTTGGTGAAGGTCTTGTTGCATCCTGATGGAAGTGCAACTATGCTTCAATTTTCCTGGAATTAAAGGTCAAAGCATGCAAGACAGAGAGGGCTCGGCTCCCCTTCACTGCAATACAAGCACCAGAAGCATGAACAGAATATACAGGAATATTCACAAAACATACAATGTATTTTACAATTATTTAATATAAAAAGTCTAGTGATATCAAACAGCATAATCTATAAAACAGACAGAGCCTAGCTCCATCCAGCCATCGTTTCCGGCAATCAAGCTAAGCAGAACATACAAAGTTGTTATCCTAGTTAGCTTCATTGTTGATTTTTTTAAAAGTTTGGGTTCAAAAACCAGGCAAGCTGAACATTAGACAAACACTCCTCTTAAATATTGTCTCATTTTCCAGAGGGGACCAGTTTAATTTAGAACCTCCGGATATTAGGCTGCATTCTTCTTGCATCCCAAAGGAACTCAACTTGTGCACTGATATATATGTCCTTCTGCATGATCAGTTATCCAAAACAACAGGAAAATATTTGAGGACAAGAGGGGGGGGGGGGCGGGGCGGAAAAAACCAAGATCTCCAAAATAAAATTATCTTGGTATGAAAACTACAAATACGATATTCTTGCTTTCCACATAGCCAAGTTTATAGATGAAAGAGCCAAGACTGCTTACTAGGAAGTTTTCACAGATTTAAGAAGGTTCTCTAGTTAATGCATTTTTAAAAAAACACACCAAAAAAGCATTTTTAAAAAAGAAAAGTTTAACTGTTGAAGGCTTTGATTAGTCCCCCCCCCAAAAAGCAATGTTCTTAAATGCCATTACTATGATGCTGTGCTCTTATTCATATGATCAGCCAAAAGTTTTCAGGCAGTGTTAGGACACAGTGCAGTCATAACTGCCTTCTGGGAGTGGGTCCTCCTCTTCCTCCTCTCCAATCATGTCCTCATCGTGCCGCGTCATGGTGCTACTGCCAGGGTCAGTTTGAGGACTGGCACTGTGGCCAGATGAACTTCTGTTTTCTTCTGCCCTCGGGCTGGCTTGTTCTGCTGCTCTCGAGAGGTTTGCGGGCTGAAAGGCTTCCTGCTGCACTTGTTCCTCTGCTATCTCGCTCAGTTTCTGCAGCTGGGGCTTGAGGACGGTTAAAAATGGCTTGTACCCAAGGCTAAAGGACATAAAAGAGAAAAGTCGTTCCAGTTAATTATCTTAAAACTCCTAATTCGGGCTTTGACCTTCTCCTGGTCATTAAAGTTCAGAACATGATGTAACTCGCACTAAACGTACTCAAAACGTTTTGCTCATAAATTAATGGCTGTGGAAACACTTTTAACAGTAAAAGCCTGTATTTACTCATATGGTGTCCCAAGTTTCCCTTATTACCCTGAAGGTGCTCCCACCATATCCCAAGTCACTGTGATTTGAGATATACATGCATACCCTGCTTGTTCTATGGATAGATACAACCTGTTCTCACACTACTGTTTAGTTTTTAATATCATGCCATTTATATCATGCCTATTATTGAGGTCACTGAACAGTTCCTGGTTGACACAGGCCCAACGTTAAAAATTCATCCTTCAATCCCCAGTGTACTTCAATGCTATGTTGAACTGCAGGCAGATTTATTTGGCAGACAATGTGAGGGGATAAGGCTCATGAAACTTACCAGTCTGTAGAGGCCCATCTATCTACTGCCTGCAATCCCATCTTTATGTTCTGCAACATCTCTCCATCAACCTCTGAAGATTGCATTAGGCTAAAAACTTGACTGATTATTGAAGATTCCCGGAGAATAAGGCCTATAATAACGCACCAGTCCAGACATCCTGCTTCCATAAAAATATGAAGCAAATACCTACAGAAGAGCAAAAAGTTGAAGCAAACAGGGTAAGACAAAACAAACTTTTTAACACCACTGTCCCCTTTAACCCCAACCTGCTAAGATTGGCTTCAAGGAGACATAGCAAATACTCCTCACCCCTTTACTACAAATTCCAACCTAACTTACCGCAGCTGAACCTGTGATTTATGTGGCCCTTTACTGGCCAGCTCCAAGGAGATATGTTCCAGCTCGGATTGTGTTAAACTCAGTGTTGAGAAGTTCTCATCCACCATCGTCCAGTCTCCGTCCACGATAGAGCTTGTTTCCGTCAGGTCTGTTGCTGAACCAATGCTACATTCATCACCTGTTGAAACAATTTCGTTTTAATGCGGAACTTAGAAAATCAGTACATTACTGATCATGTCTGTATAGCGAACCCAACAGAATGGCAACCTTGAGATCTGTGGTTTCCAAACTGTTAAAGGGAAGCCTTGGCTTTCCCTTCAATAAGATCAGTAATTAAGACAACTTCTCTGAAATAAAGCTTGCTAACCACGGCTGATTTCCACCTACAATACTGAATAGGTTTTAAAAGTGTGCTCAGACTTCACACAGACGGTTAGTCAGGCCTATTTAATACCCCAAGTGAAATGAGTGAACATTCCACAATATGCCCTGGAATTCTCCACGGCACACTATGGCAGTCATGCTCTAAGCATTTCTAAGCCATTATTACCAGCACTGTTTTTGCTTAATCCATTTCCTTCTGTTCTTAGACTAGAAAGCAGAAGGGAGCCGTGAGATGTGCAAAGTATTCCCTGCTCCCCTTTCCCTCGAGAAAATGTGGAACTTAAATGCATTCTCAAAGGAAGCACACTGCGTGGATGAAGGACTCACATACCTTTATTTAACAAAGGGGAGAGAAATGCCTCCTGCATGTGAGGACCATGGGAAGATGCTGCATCCATTTCTCTTTGGGAGGAACTGATGGCACCGAGCCAGCTGTGACTTCGTGGCACGTTTGGAATGCCACTGTCCACTTCCATGTTCAAAAAACTGTCAGCAGACTGGGATTTTAAGAGTTGTTCACCTATTACTGGAAAAGAAAGCACATTAATAAACAATGGCTTCCGATAGCCAATGAATACGTCTCAAGATTTCATTCTTAATAGATACAATAGGACTCTGAATCTAAGCCAGGTTACACGTGTGTGTGTGTGTGTGTGTACACCAAAACAATTTAAATTGTTTATTGTAATTATTTAAGTGCAATGTATTATTATTATTATTATTATTATTATTATTATTATTATTATGCAAACCTATCTCTGAAACTGTCTGCATAGTGAGATCAACTTTTGATTTAACACAAATACAACCAACTTGGGAATACAGAGGAATAAGGAAACTCTAGGCAATTGTACTTCTGTTCCTTCCAGATTTCGGTCAGGCCTAGAAGCTGCTTTTACTTCCTAGTTGTTGAAAACAAACAAACAAACAAACAAAAAACACATTGAGGACACAGTACCTGTCCTGTACTTCCCATTCTTGAGAGGAGAATTTATGGAACAAACTGGAATAATTGGAAACGGCCAGAGGAAGTCGTTGTGCAGTTTCTTCAAAGCTGTTACAAAATCCTCTACACGGGCAGCTCTGGTGCGTTCCTTACACAACCAGCCTATCAGCTCAAAGCCCAGCTGGGCAGCAAAGCAACCAAGGTCCTTAAGCCTGATTTCTTCCAGGAGGCGCCGGGCGTGTCGCCATAACATCATATCAATGTACATATTCTCGGCACAGTCGCTGTCTTTACTCCACCTATGGAGAGAATATCAGGACACATGACTAAAACCCAGTTAATTTGAGATTAGTTTCCACAGTACTTCTTTGCTGATCTATGCCATGTCTTCAAAGGACTATGTTGGACTACTATTCTCACTGTGAGAATAGGATACTTGACTAGGAGGCCCATGAGCTGGATCCAGCATGGTCTTCTTAGGTTCTCAAGAGACTAGAAGAGACCTTGTACATTCTGTTCTACCATCATGAGGATTATAGCCTCTGATATCACATTACCTTTTGCCGGATGGACCAGAGGGCATGCTCAAGGTTTTCTGCAAGTTAAACTTGCCAGGAGGAAGGCTTTCTCCGGACTGGGACAAACTAATGCTGCGATTTCTGAAGAATTCAAAGCCACCACTTGAACTAGGTTCCTACATGGAAGAAAGCATAAAGAAAAATATTATACAACAGCAGGGTGGGGCGGGAGGCATGGCCTGAGACCTAAGAGAAGACACATCATTTTTTTTAAAAAATCAGAATTTACAATATTCATTATCTCTTGATCAACAACTCTATAAGCCATATAAAGTTATTACTTCCTTATTTCATTTTAATGTAACTTGCCAATTTTTATATAATATGGTTCTCTTATACAGCTGTAAAGGTAAAAGGAGGTAAAGGACCCTTGGACAGTTAAGTCCAGTCAAAGGCGACTATGGGGTTGCGGTGATCATCTCGCTTTCAGGCTGAGGAAGCCGGCGTTTGTCCACACACAGCTTTCCAATTCATGTGGCCAGTATGACTAAACAGCTACTGGCACAGTGGGACACCGTGACGGAAGCCAGAGCACATGAAAATGCTGTTTACCTTCCCGCCACCTATTTATCTACTTGCACTGGTGTGCTTTCAAACTGCTAGGTTTGCAGGAGCTGGGACAGAGCAACGGGAGCTCACCCCATTGCGGGAATTCGAACTGCCAACCTTATGATCAGCAAGCCCAAGAGGCTCAGTGGTTTAGACCACAGCGCCACCTGCGTCCCTGTACAGCTGTAGGTTGAACAGATGATATCCTTCAGCGTCACATGGAGCACATTCTTTCTGCTATTAAGTATATATTAAATTACTCTTTGATAATTACCCAGTAACATATATGACAGATCTATCATGTTCATCTAACAAACCTGAGTTGTTGGTGTAGGAGGAGGTGTCTCTGACTCCCCAGAGCCAATGGCTTTCAGAAATCTGATCATGTGACGACAGAGATCCCACTTTCCCTGCTCCAAGGCGGTATTGAATAGCAAAGTTGCATGCTGCCTACTAACTGCTGGAACTTCCATGTTCTAGAGGCAACACAAAACACTTTTAGATGGGAGCCACTGATGTGAGAGTTTGTATATTATTTCTCTTACAAGGTTCAAGAAATAGCTCCTGTGGAAGAAATCTTTTTTTAAAAAAATGAGGATTGTGGATGGAAATGCACTTTGGACCATATGTCCTCCATTCACTGTGGAAATCTAATTTTACAAGGACAGGAAGAAACAGCATGGACAGAATAATTGCCACACACAGGAAGAACAGGGACATAGCTTGAGTGCCTCACTTGTAGTTTTAGAAATCATTTAATGTGTCAACACGAATAGAAGTTACTCATATTGCAGTTGTTGTATAAGGGATTATTATTGTGATCCAAATGTAATTGAAATTAATAAGATTTTGGAATGCAGAAATAAAGAAATAATCAAACCATCAATTCTAGAAAGCGAGGGGGCCATCTAAATTATATAATTCAGTATTTGAATGATTGGTATTAGTATTATAAATTGGCATTGTTATAATGAAGCTATTAGTGGATTGTAATTGAAAACTAATAAAAAATATTACCAGGGAATCTAAATCACCACAGTGCCGTTTAAACACTCCCAGGCCTCTCACAGAAGAGTCAGTGGGATGGCCTGGAGGCAACTACTGTAAGGGTCAATGCCTCCATATGGGAACTTCCATAGTTGAAGAATGCATGGGAGCCATTAATCATGTTTGTTCCCCTAAAAAAAATACCACTCATGTCACAATCCTCCCCCTCCCACCTCAGAAAGCTTTGTTTCAGTGGTTTCCGTTGAATTCAACTCTAGTCATACTCGTGAGTAGACCCTCTGAAATGGGCGTGACTTACTTCCATTCACTGCAATGGGTCTATACTCTGAATAGAACTTAGATGGATATAACGCATACAACAACAAGTAAAATGGCCCATCGCTTTCGTGCAGCATGCTCGCAGCCTCTCCCTTTGGAATAAAACAAATGAATGCAGTTACCTGTAGAATAATAAGGTAAGAAGCAGCTGTGTCTAAGTCCTGGGCCATCAAACACTCTTCAAACAAGTCTTTTGGGTTCCCGACAGCAGCAAAGAGATAATTCCACAGGGCATATTCTGTCTTCCTAGCACAATGAACAACTGTCTGCAGGAAGAGGGGGAACTCTGTGATGAATTTAGCCACAGTGGGAAGCAGAGGGTCGGGAATGGGATCCCGCGAGGTAGCTTCTTCTTCCAGCACTTCGTGCAGCATCAGTTCCAGCACGTGAGGAAAGTACGGTAACGTGGCGCAGGAGTGAGCCAAAAGCAAGGCTTGTTCGCCCAGGTTCCTCACCAAAAGCTGGCGTAAAATGTGATGGAGGTAGATCTGAGATGTTCTCTCGACAATACAGAAAGGGAAGAGAACCTCTACATGTTCTGCGGCGCTGCTGTGAGTGTATAAACAGTCATAGAGCACAGTGTCATTCACAGCACCAAGAACCAAGGCATCTTCAAACAGGACGGCCAAGGGGTATATGTTAATATGGAAAGGCAACATGATCCGTCTTGAAAGAAAGGAATGCGGTTTGCGGTGGTCCCTGGGAAACAAAGGGAGCCAGACTTTCATACCTGAGCCACCGCAGCTGAGCCACAGAGCCTCCAGTAAGTGTCGTTTCTGTTTGTTAGAACGGCATGTAGTCCAAACATTTTCAACAGACTGGGCAAGAACAACTGGAGCACAAAATGGCAGCTAAAAACAAAAGCACAATTCCTTTAAAAACTACTTTCTTTTACCTTTTCATACAAGTTTATTCTAAAAGTCTGGTGTGAGCCATTCCTTTCCCAGCCTCATTTTCTATCTCGTAGTGGATATGTGTATATATTAGATTACTAGTTCACCCAGATCTTTCCTTAACTAAACAGTTTTCACATTTCTCTTGTTACCCCTTAATAGCATTATTTTATTTTTAAAAAGCAAGCAAGAGACAGTTCTAACTTGGAAAGGTAGCATTCTCTATTATTCACCTTGTTAATCTTCAATAGTAACATAACATGGCTATAAGTATACAGAGGTGAAAACACAGTTTGGTAAACTAATGTCCAATTTGCTAGGAATTCCAGAGGCTCATTTTAGTCCCCCTTTCTCCTCCATTGGCAAAGAGACCAGAGTGTTTCACACAATTATTTACGTTTTGCAACAAAGGAATGTGTGACTGCATATACATTAATCAGAGTCAGTCTCCCTAAGTAGCTGTGGTAGGCAAGCATGTGCTAGTTAAAAACGAAAGAGTTTACAGTGAGAATCTGTGCACAAAGCAATTTTTTAGGATGGTTTGGAAATCAAGTACATACAAAGGTTGGAGCTATCCATTCAGAGAGAGTCTTAGATGGTTTAACTACACGGTTCATGCTGCGTTATAAACCCCCTGCTACACATTCACAATGCATATTCTTTATACTGTTTTACAAAAAGATATTCTCATAGGTTAACTCACAAGTTTCCTTTGGTTGGGATTACTCTCCTTCTCTCTTATCTGTGGACCAGATCGATCCCTCTGCACCATAATTAACTGTCCTGCTAAGTTTAACATGATGCTCTCTGCTTCACAGGCCTTAAAAAAGATAAAGCTCTATTACTTCCTTCACCTCTACAGAATCTATCCCTTTTATCCTGAAATGCGAACGGGTTAACACCACAATAATAATAAAAGCATCTTAATGTAGACTTGTTTATTCATCCTCATCCAGTCCACCACTGATCACAGACATGAAGGACATCACTGGCTCACCTGGATTAGATGAACAGTGAAAACAGAGCTGGGTGTCATCAGCCCCTGGGTGACACCCATTCCTGTTAGTTCCTCTGACAATCTCTCCCAGTGATTTTTTTTTTTTTTGGAGGGGGGACCTTTTTGGCCCAGTGGGCCAGGTCCTTATTTGTTTCCACCCCATGGGCCAACTCTGACATTACACCATCAAGTGATAGACAAGTGGGTTGTTCTGCCCACCTGTCAAAGTCCCTTGCGCAGTGCCCCCCAAGTGCCCCAAAGCTAGCTGGAGAAGTGTGGTGCAAGGGGCTCTGCCATCTCTATGCACTGCATATTCCAGTCTAATTGAAGGGGCCAAATGTTAGTTCCCCAAATCGGAAGAAACAGTCCCCCCCCCCACCTCTTTTCAAGTGCCTATTGGCCACTTCCTAACTGGCCTTTGATTCTGTGGGGAACATGACTACACAGCCAAATTCCCGTAGAAGCAGCTTTGCTAGCCCAGCACTTGGCATTTGGGAGGCGATGAACACACACCGTGCCTCCCAAACAGGTCAATGTTTTGAAGATTAAAAGCAGCCATTCAAATTGGGCCCAGTTAAACTGGTACAGAAACAGTGCAATAAGCTCTGATCATCCAGCCCTAACAAGCAAGATTCCAAGTTATCTTCAAAAGCAGCTCTGCTTATGTCTCATGGGTGTCACTAGTACCTGCCTTTTGCTATGCAGGGTCACAACTAGTGCACCAACCTGAGCTGGTAACACACCCCTGGCTACCATCACCACTCATGCTCCCACAAGCAGAGCTGAGTACAGAAGAACTCCCAAACTGTTAACACAGCCTTCAGGGAGGGCTGAGTCTGATTCTACCCAGAAATGGTTCCACCCAGATCAAGGCTTTTTCCTACCTACAGCACTTAAATACCCCCTTGGCAGATTTAGTGAGCAGTAGGCTTTAGAATCATAGAATGACAGGTGCTGAAACTTTGCTTAAAGGTCATGAAATCACATGCTGCTGTAGTAAATAAAATTCAAGCATCTCTCTGGACAGTTTGTTTAGTTTCAGACGATGTCTTAAACATCATACCAAGAGTTGCCTCACTGATGAAACAGCCCTCAACCTGTCGCAGTTTACACAGCAGGCTTAGTGTATATTTCCCCTGCAGTCCTCAAAAACTGTACCTGTACATACCTGCTGTGGCATTTTCAAGCTGATGCCGGTCTCTGTTCTCACGGATGTTAAAGTAACAGACACAACAAGGAAAGGGTGAGGGATATATCGTGACATAGAAACCTCCTGAAGAACCTGAATACTGGTAGTAGGATTGGGACTGAAAGGCAAAGGCAAAAATGGTGACAACGCTCCTAGCCGTACAGAATAATAATTTCTGCCATCTGCTGAACTTAAAAGATCAGGATAGGGAACCGAGAGCCACCTTCCACCAGGGGCAACCTTCCAAGAGCCATGTTGCTTGTGGTGAGTGGACCTTGAAGCAACAGTGGGTGAGGCCAGAGACTACCTTTGCACTGTCAGAGACATCCCACCTGTGCAAAAGTCTGAGGTTTATGCGTTCACTCCCCCTCTATCCAGGTAAGAGGGATTATTACAGTTCAAGGGCATGTTCCAACTAGGCAAAGGCACTTCCGTAGGACACGGAGCAGGGTCAATGAGGGGTGCAGCCTGGCGATAGGTGTGTGTGATTCGGGGGAAAGAGTCCTGAAAGCCACATTTGGCCTCCAGGCCTGAGGTTCCCTATCACTGTTGTAGAGATCCTCCAATATCTTACTTCATCTGTTTGTTAATCTACAGATAACGAAAAAGGCTCCTATAATTAACAATGCTATAAATATTTTAGGTAGCTGTTCCCTATGGGCAGGATTCAACTAAGCAGTTGAATGCATGGAATGAGATCTACTGGACTTCTCCCCTGCTAACACCCCCTAAATCTGCTCTGGAGGTTTCAGGGAAAACCCAGGACAAATTTCAGGAAAGGAATAGGGGAAAAACCCCATTGTGTGAGCAGGCCCTGAATTCCACCCCAGGTCTTATTCAAGCAGCAAATAAAATTGAGGAGTGTCTTATTTACTACATTTATGCTCCACCTTTCCTTCAAGGAGTTCAAGGCTGCACATGCAGCTTTTTGTTTTATTCTCACAAAAAAAACCTGTGTGGCAGTTTAGGCTGAGAGAGAGAGAGACTGGCTCAAGGTCACCCCAATGAGCCTCGTGGCTTAATTATCACTCTAACCACAACTCCACAATAGGCTATAAACTTAGCAACTACCCAAAATTTTAGCTTGGCATGTGAATTTTCTTGGTGCTAATGCTAAGGGGAAATGAGACGTCACGTTAAAAGTCTGCTTCCCTGGACCCCTCCCCGGCCCGCGAAAGAGCCTTTTTAAAGGCTAAGGAACGGGCGCCTGGGGGGGGGTGGTGCTTTGAGTCCGCCGCTTCCCCTGCCGAGCGAAGCCGCATGCCATTCGGTGGAGAGCGCTAGCTTCTTCTATTGAAAATTTGGATCCAAAAGAAAAACCCGTGAGTAATTGGACTATGGATTAAAAAGAGGGATAAATTTTTAAAATTTGATGCGAACGGGGGAGGTGGAAAAAGGAAGTCAGCCCCCCCTTTATTGTAGAAAAGACAAAACAAAGGACTTGACAACTAAGATCGAGTGTAACCCTATCTTGATGAACTAACAACTTCGCGAGGGAAAATTATAAGTTTGAGCTGGAGGAGAAAAGGAGAATTTGCATTAAAAAGCAACCCCCCCCCCCCCGGAATCCCTGGAGCGATCTGCGAGAATACCTGGAGAAGAGTTATGGAGGTTTTGACAGCTGTCAAAGAGCTGTCAAAACGGAAGAACAAAATAGAGACGGTGTTTTGAGGACTTTGCCAGTTACATTTGGATATAAATTGGATACAAATTGTTTCAAATAAGGATTAACAAGCTATTTGGACTGGTGGATGTGATCTGGAAGGGAACTCAGTTACTGTAATCCATCTAGAGGAGCTGAGGGATATTGCATGTGTTTTTGCTAGGAAACTTGAACAGTTGAACAGAACTTTCAACCTCCTGGGAAACTGCAGAAATGGAACATTATTTTGTCTACAGAGGTCTACATACTACAAGAAACAATGGATTTATCTGTTGGAAAATGAAAGGGACATGACGTAATGTTTTGCTCCTGAATAACAAGCCTCTGCAGAGGAATTAGAAGCTTTTGGAAAAAGAACCTTTCTGCGGGAGAACAGGGAAACAAAAAGGAGGAGAGTGACCGACAAGAATAAGGAAACAACAAGAACTGGACAGAACTGGAAGTGGGGACATTTGGGTTATCCAGATTTGACAAGCTTATGGAAATAAAATTGGAGTTTTTACTCCTGGATACAAAAATCTGGATAGAAGAAATGAGCCCCTTTTTGAGATAGACTCCTTCTAAGATTGGACACTTGTGATTAAAAATGACTGGTAAAGAATCAGAGAGATATGGGTTTAGTGAAATGTGGGAACACCAGGAAGATACTAGAATTGGAGGGATATAAGGAACGCAACAGGGAAAGAGGGGAGGGAAATTTGGAATCCAAAGGCTGTAAAATTATTTTTTCTTTCTTTTGGTATTTTCTTTTCATCTGCACTATATTTGAAAGGGGGGAACTCGTGGAAGGGAAGACAGATCTTAGGGGATGGGAATTTGAAAAAATTGGGTTATTGACGATGAGTGTAATTTGGGGATAAGAACTTGTTGAATTTAATTGTTTATTTAGAAGATTTGGAACACAAGGGGGGGGGGGAAGTCTTGGTTATTGGAAGAAGTGTATAAATTGGATTTAATTTGTTTTAATTTGGAAAATCTTAATAAAAATTATTTTTTTAAAAAAATAAAGTCTGCTTCCCTGGAATCTGGTCCTCGAGGGAGTTGCACGGGTGAATGGGGCATGGTGACAGAAACGGACACAAATATTCTTTGTCTCAGTGCTAACTACAGTATACAACTGAGCTTGTAAAAAGCTGCCTGCTTTTCAAGATGTTCCAGGAAGGGTTACTAAATTTTAACCCGCCCACCCCTCTCCTTCTCTTACACACAAACACAAACTAAAAGCAACAATGGGGGGAAAAGGTTATAAATAATTGTTTTCATGATATACTTACCCATTAGGTTTTCTTTTAATACTATAAAGGCAAATAGAACAGTCTGCTCTAAACAAAATTACAATGTCCCGAAAGACACTGAGTAATAATGTTTCTGCCTGCACTTTGGTGATATGGGCAAACGCGTTGTCCAGATTGGCTGTTCGCAAATACACCCTTAGCTGAAATATAGAAAAAAAAAGCACCCCACTATTATGAATTGTATGATAATGAGTCTAAGCCGAAAATGAATTTACGAATACTCAAGACCCACCCGCAAGAGAAATTTGTTAAGCAGTCTGCTGTTGACCTACAGGTTCATCAACAGAACCCATGGCCTTGTTAATATGAATTGGCATTTCGGGCTGTGCGTGACTGCAAATGTCCCCCTAAGCACCCATTACTTATTCCCCACCTCCATTCTTCTACTATTAGTGGTGGGGCAGGCCAGGTAAAGAGCACATGGCACAGGTAACTCAGAGTACAAACTTTCAGTACAATCTTAAGAACCATGAAGTTAAAAGGAAACGTTTCCTTAGAAAAGTAAAAAATAATACGATTTTCAGGAATTATGTTTTCAGAGCTTAAGTGAATTATACTGGTAGATGTAATGAAACCATCCTTCCCTGACTGACAGTAGCATTAAGCACAACAACTAGCAAATTGTCAATTAAAAAACCCCATGCCTTACCTCTTCTTGGCGGTCACTTAAGTTATAACATGCAATAACAACAAAATCATTCCACCAGGCTAAGCCACCAGTCACAGTCATGTTTTGTTCCTTAAAGTTAAAAAAAAAGCAAGCATTAAACAACATTTCTTAAAAACAACAACTTTCATTCCCCCAGTTTATCCATAAACGCTAAATGCATTTGTAAACTTGTGTTTATCATTGCAACAGGAACATAAACTATGACTCAATAAAATTCAGGTTCACAAAGGCTCAGCTAAGCACTTTACTGTTTCAGCATCCTACATACTGTTGTTGTTCAGTGTGGACATGGTTCACATTAAAAAAAAGAGAAGTAGTAGCACGTACAGAAAAAAATGCCTTGTGTTTAATCAGACTTTTTGCCCGTTTGGCCTAGTATTGTTTACTCTCGACAGGCCAGCAGCTTTCCAGGGTCTCTTTCGCATCAACTGCTATAAGATCCTTCTGACTACAGATGCTGCAGGCTGGACCTGAGGCATTTAGCATACAGAGTATGAACTCTGCCAATGACCAGGCAGCATTCCACTCCATCCATGTGGAATGTGTGGTGCTGCTGCCTGGTTAAGAGTCAAACCAGGTGTGTTCATCTGGCTTGAAAGTCATGGTGGGGAATTAACAGAACGCAGAAAAACAGGGAGCAAAGACCTCCCCCTCTTTATGTGATTGCATCCTGCTGCTCTGAGCAGTTTGATTCCCGCCAGCTCATTTCTGGTATCAAAACTGAGCTGAGGAGGAGCAGCTTAAAGCAGAAGAATATTGTAAGTAAGGTGGGGAAGAGTTTTACTTCTGCTTTTCTTATGCACTCCACTTAGTATACAAAGTTAAACCTCCATATCCCTGCTTTATTGACAAAAGAGACAAGACTGGTTTTGGTAAACATGTGCACATTTGCTTTGGCCCCCGGTGGAGAGGTGATCACCCTGTGCCTGCCTTAGTCATCTCTGCACCTCTCTTCCAAACTGAACTCCACGAGAACTGTCTGCTGATTTAAGGTTACAGCAAGAGCAAGTTGCGAGGCATCTTGGCCCTATCAACTGCCCACACCTTCTTTTTGTATCACTTATTGTCAGGGGTTCAGGAGCAGAGACACAGGAGGGGGAGCAAATGGAGAGCGAGGAGGAGGAATCCGAGTGGGGTGGAGGCAGTGACAGTGGCCAGAGTCATTCCACGAGCCTCTCCAGCGAATCGGAAGATTCACAGAAGGGAGCGCCGATGGCCAGGGCAAGGGGGGCTCCAGGGGGCAAACCCCAGGAGGAAGGGGCCAGCGGGGACTCCCTGAGCAGCAGTTGGAAATCAGGACCAGCTTCCCCACCAGAGCGCAGTAGGGAGGGGGAGTCCCAGGAATCGGGACCAGTGTTCTCACCACCAGCGAGAGGAGATGAGTCAGGTTTGACCACGCCCACATCGGAGAGCGGGGAAACGGTCAGGAGGAAGGTTACCGGCTGGGCGCGCGCGCCAAGTTCAAATGTACAGGCGAGCGGCACAGCAGGGAGCCCGGATAGGGAGCCAGGTCCTAAAGCCCGCCGGAAGGAAGGGCAAGACTCAGGGGGGTCAGCATCAGAAGAGTCCAGGAAGGAGGAAACCCCAGGGGGCAGAAGGACCCAGAGGAGGAAGGAACAGCGCAGGAGGTGGAGCCGGGCTAGGATCTTGAACTGGTGCGGAAGGGATAGTGACTCAGAGGGGACTTCGCCGATCTAGAGTCTAGACGTAGGGCTGCGCGCTCTGGGGTTTGAAATGGAAACTAAACTTCAATAAAGACTTTTGTACATTACATCAACCGGGCGTTGGTCCTCTGTGAGCTGGGACCTAGAGGCAGTCCTGACACTTATTATTAGCAAGAAGTCTAAAACTGAGCAATCTATTCTGACAGCTCCCCTCTTTGCTAGATAAAAACACCACCACCATTGCAACAGGCAACCGTTCTGTGCTCCTGCAAACAGCTCTGCTGTTTGGATCCTTTAGGAATCACTATAGGAAAGCTCTGTTTCTTGGTAGGCATACCCCCTTTCCCTCGAAATATAAATTATATTTTATTTATTGCATTTATATCCCACCTTCTTCTGCAAGGAGCTCAAGAATCTTTCCCTCCTCACTTTACTCCCCACAACAACCCTGTTCAAAATTATGCAGAATGCAGAATGCCTCACATTTCACAAAATCTAATTATTCAAAATTATTTGAATTTAGGAAAACATTTTTCTAACAGTGGCATTTCTTCATTCCTTCACATATAAAAAAACCCACTACTCACCTGGGTAATGTTTCCAAACAGTTTCCATTTTTTGGAAAGCAAAGAGTAATGTGCAAAACCAAACTTGCCAACTACAGCTACATTCTGCCCCATCTTATCAATAGCTGAAAACTGTTCACAGGAAGGAAGGAAAGAAATAAATAAAACTTTGTTAGAGCTTAATAGGAACAATGAGACACTGGTTCACTACTTGCTTTCTCTACCCCCGCCTCTGTAATGACAGCTAATGTAAATTTCCTCATGCTATATCATTCCTTTAAAATTTAATCTTTGCATTTATATATAATCCAAAGTTGTAAAATAAATATTTTAAAACAACTCACCCTTATAGGCCAATTGATCTCTAAGTAAGTATTGTGTATCTTAAAAAGAGAAGGAGGAAAAAGAATTAACAATCAGAATAAAAAAATTGCTACCATTTAGCATGCTTTTCTTTCAGCTATTTTCAGTTTTCACCTTGTAAAATCCTACATGGTTCAAATGCAAAACTTAATTGCAATTTGCTTTGGAAACAATGGCCACATGGAGGTACCATTCAAGAGCAAGGAAAGACAATTTATATGTACAAGATTAGCAGTTTATTTTTCTTCCAATGCCATAAAATCATTTTTAATTAGGAAGGTACTGTGCAAGTAAGACTTATCATTATCAGGATTCTTTGTTCTTAAAGAACAATAGATACCACTGGATAGGATGTTGGATTTTGATATACAAGACTCAGGCTCAAATTCCAACACAGCTAAGCAGCTCATGTTTTCATCTTGGAAAGTCATTAGTTTTCACCTGATCCTCTCCTATTGCATTGCAACAAGCATATAATAAATAAATAAATGACGAGACAAAGAAAACAGTAACAATGCCAACAAGGCACCTTACCTGTACAACATGCCAATGTCTATGCCCTAATAAAGTGCTTAAACCCTGAGAATCTAAGCTCCCATCTGAAAAATGGCCTCTTTCTCTGACAGCTTTATGTTCAGAGTGTGTTGCAGAATTTCTAGGATTCTGAGCTTGTATTGCATCGCCACAGTTCAAGTACAAGCGATCTTCTCCCTGAAGGAGGACCTGCTCCTGGTTGCTCTGTGAATACAGGAATAAATGCTTCAAGTCAGCAAACAATGATCAGTAAGAGAAATCAATAAAATTCCAATTAAAATGGATTAAGTTACTAAAGAAAATTGTTTTAAAATGGAATCACTTTCATTTTAGAAAGGCTTCAGTTAGAGAGTGACTCTTGCATAGTAGTGTTACTAGGGGAAACAGGGGAAATTTTTGTTCTGTAATCAAAACAAGAATAAACTTGGCCAAAAATGCACGAAAAGGTACTTAGAAGTATAATACATCAACAAGAAGATTTATGCATACTTACTATGCACGGGTTAACTGTGAGTGCACTCTTGATGAACTGAAACTGTAAGATACCAAAATGCTGGGATTCATTTTTGCCCTCTCTCTCCATCCCAGAGCTATTTGCATCAATCACCCAGAGATGATAGCCTTCTGCTCCCCAACTCTGAAATAAATAAATAAAAACGATCAATTATTTAAAACTGCTGGGGAAAAAATACTGGAGGGGAAAACATTTTTTTAGCAATTTCCATGCAATAATCCAGGGGTCTATTTTAAGGCTGTCCAAAAATATGGTTTTGTTGCCTTCCTCCTCCATCTCCATGATCCCCTTCTTCTGCTGTTCCTTACGCTTTCCCATTTGTCACTGTCTGGTCACCTCCCGACCCCTTGTATGGCCTAGAGGTGGCACATACAAGCTTTCGTCATGCCAGCAGAAATGGCAGATGAGACCACTGCACAAAAGTTAGCCCGCCAACTATATTATATAGCACTTGCCTTGCCCATCATGATCACACACTAGAACAGGCATAGGCAAACTCCGGCCCTCCAGATGTTTGGGACTACAATTACCATCATCCCTGACCACTGGTCCTGTTGGCTAGGGATGATGGGAATTGTAATCCCAAAAATCTGGAGGGCCGGAGTTTGCCTATGCCTGCACTAGAAACTATATGACCACATTTGCTGCTACTTTTGCTAAAGGAAATGCAAGGTGGTGCCAAGTGGGTCAACAGCTGAAAGATTCACCCAGACAGAAATAATTTTGGGGAAGCATCAATGGACTTGAATGCAATTCCTTGATTAAACTGGGTGGCAAAAATAATCCTGAAAACTGCTAAACTGAAACAGAAAGGAAAAGTGCTAGTCGAATACAATGGGTTAAATCTAGGTAGGTTTATATGGGATGTGCTTAAAATGAAATTTGACCATGCCACATGCATGTGATACAGACAGATGCTGAAGCAGTGCTTACCATAGAGCTGATCTTCAGAGGGTCTTTTTTGGTACCATCAGACCGATTACTAAAAACAAAACAGATTCAAATGAGGCTTTTTAAAGTGTTTATATGGCATGCATGTTAACAAGAAGGGATTTTTTTTCTGTACCCAGATATATTAAACTGAAGGAAAGGCCCTGTCTTTGAGAAAGTACATACCTCCTATTCTATTTTCACAATATCAAAATTTCCCTCTCCCAATTCTAGTGTTCCTTAGCAAATGACAAACGTTTTCTCTGATCCACCAGATATTTAAACAATATAACTACAACATGCCAAATTCAACTTTCTCGTCATTGCATTGGGCATGCAAACGACCAGGGAGCACTTCTGCAACCCTAGGTACATCCCAGTAAAAACACAGAAAGCAGAAAAAGCACAGAAACCTACAAGACCTACACTTTCCAACTATAGGTGGGAAACACCTGATCATTTTCAGAAGCTCCAATCAGTTAAAAAGAAGGTGCTGATGAGGTTAAAAATGGACAAATTAAATGAGAGGAGGGATGGCAGATAGACACATGGGATGTAGGAAAAGAATCTATGGGAAATGTAGTGTGATTCAGAAAGAATAAGCTTTTGTGGCCTGAGACAAAGTCTGATTCCAAAACATTAATAATATTTTTAAGTCTGATTGTTCTGATAAAAACAAATGCAGCCCAACATAGTGTAATGAGCATTTTACTGGTCTATTAAAAAAATTTAAATGGTTTGTTGAGCCACTAGAAACAACACAACTATGGTCATGGAAGTGTTGCACAAAATACAGAACAATGCACAACAAATAAAATGCTAAACAGGAGATGTGTTGGGCTGTTTTGCTAAGCTTCCTCAGTTACAACATTGCTTAAAAGATACTTACGCAAAGTCTCCTCCTAGAGTACAGATCAGCTGGGCACCAAATACACTCCATAAGGAGAGGCCTCCACATTCCCAAGTCACCATAACAACACAACTATCGGGAGACCATCTGATTAGTTTAACAGCTCCGGTCTTATTCCAAATGTCTATTGAAAAGCAGAAAAATCCAAAATGTAAGATCATGAAAAGCTATGCACTTGCTCTTTAATCATTTTTTTAACGCTATTTATGGTAAATTATTGATACTAAAAAGGCACAATCCAGTCGAATCAGGTTCAGCTACGCATAGAGAGCTCCATCTCCCTCCCAATCCCTAACAGTATGAGGACTCAGAAGATGAGTGGCAGATGCATGCCTTTCATATTCCTGTTCTTACAGGATACACACAGGCTGTTAGCTTTTTGGATACCTGCCACAATTCCTTTCAGGTTAGTAAGTCAATTTTGCAACCAGAAATTTACAGCTGTCACCCAGGCACATGAGACAGCAAAATGAGACTTCCAGTTTTACATGACACACTTGGTCTAAACACACTGGTGATAGGTAGCTGCACCGTGCATATTTTAATCACCAAAACACAAATTCTATGTCCCTGTGCTGTATAAATAGTAGAAGGAAATGAGGTCAGCATGGAGAACTATTAATCTAGAACTGGGAGATTCTATAGAATTCTATGGCAAGATTGTAAGCGTCAATATTTGAAGGCAAAGACCAAGGTTCCACTGGTTTTCAGCAGCAATGTACAGACAACTAAAGTAGGTTTTTAACAAGGAGTAATTCAGAAGTGATTGGAAGAGAGAAAGCATAGTTGTCTATGGGTTAAAAATTACCGGTAACCCATACTTAAATATAGTGCTGCCTTTAAAGGTAAAGATACCCCTGACCGTTAGGTCCAGTCGCGGACGACTCTGGGGTTGCAGCGCTCATCTCGCTCTATAGGCCAAGGGAGCCGGCGTTTATCCACAGACAGCTTCTGGGTCATGTAGCCAGCATGACTAAGCCGCTTCTGGCGAACCAGAGCAGCACACGGCAACACCGTTTACCTTCCCGCTGGAGGAGTACCTATTTATCTACTTGCACTTTGAAGCGCTTTCGAACTGCTAGGTGGGCTTATTGCCACTTGCCATCATTTGCCAAATGACTGACTTGCTACATTGAATCAGAATGGGCTATATCAGGGATGCCAAACTTGGTCCTCCAGCTGTTTGGGGACTACATTTCCCATCATCCCTGACCCCTGGGCCTTTTAGCTAGGGATGATGGGCGTTGTAGTCCCAAAACAGCTGGAGGGCCAAGTCTGGCCAACAATGGGCTATATTTTTTTTAAAAAACTTTAACATTCCGTATCCATCTTGACGTGATCAGACTTACCAGGATATTGTTTTGGTGTTAACTCCAGTTTATGAGACAGCTGCATGGCCCCCGTAGAATGATCAATTGTATAAACTTGCACTGACCCACTAGAAAAGAGCAGTTTTTCAGCATTTAGAAATCTGTATTTTCCATGGAAAATACATTTTCCAGGAAAGAAAGTATTTTAAAATAAATCCATTGTGTTAGCTTGTGCACAAAGTTAGACTGTAAACAGAAGTTGCAATCCTTCAACTCTGTGACTTAACTGCAGTAACCAAATACAAAAGAAAGCAGTAGCACCTTAAAACTGATACACCCCAAGAGCCAGAATTAAACCAAACAATTCTATAAAACTGTTAACCTGAAAGCTCAATGGAATAGAAAAGCCTTGAGAACTTCCACAGCTTCTCAGACGGAGTTGGTGAATAGATTAGAAGGAATGAATTGCTATGCAATTTTGCCCCACTAATCAGGTCTAAAGGCAATGAAAGATATTTTAAGGCTGTGTACTAAGTATATGTATATTTATTTTGGGTTTCTCAATATTTATAAATCAAGTGAAACCGCATGTAACAATAGTCGACCTTCGCATTCCAAAATCCTGTTTATTCTTCAGGGAAGTGTTTATATCTGCCTGCTCTTACCAGCTCATCACTAGGCATTTCTCACACTGCTTTGACATTTCCATCGCCTTCAGTAGTATCTCTATATAATCACCTCCCAAGCTACAAAGGGAAGTGCTAGTGCCACAACTGCTGAGCATCTTGTATCTTTAAAACATGGTTTCAATAGGTTGGTAACCCTAATAAGCAAAGGCACTAGGTCCAACCTGTGTATTGAACAACCTGGTAAACCAGGGGTTGATCACCTAAGGCCCATGGGCCACAAGCAGCCCATGGGGGTCGTTTAACTGGCCCATGGACACCTGCCACCCGCTCAGTCGGCTCCCGTGTGCCACACTAAACCGGCGAGGAGCAGAGCAGGGACCGCCTTCTGCAATGGTGGCCAGCTTCCCATTGGCTGCAAGAAGCTCTGCGGAGACAATTCAAACCTGGATCTTGGCAGAGAATAATAAGAGTTTTCTCAAGCCACTTAGCATTGTGGATTCAATGAGAAACGGTATAAAAACGGTTCCCTCGCCAACTCAGAGAAGGCAATACAGGACGGGGTGGAGAAGCCAATAAAGGAGAAGATCCAGCAGAACTGAGAAAACCAATTCCAATTGGGAAATGGATTACAATTCCAAGATGACTTAAACAGCAGAAATCAAGATATGTAGCCCAGATCCTTGGTATGTATGTGTGTGAGTATACTCCTCTGTGTGTATTAACTTAGGGTTAGTATGTTAGGTAGTGTAACACCTTAACGATTTTAAGGAAATCTAGCTTTGAACCTACATTTGAACACACACAGCAACATTGCTGTTTAAAGTTCACTATCCAGTTCCATCCCCAAAAGTGAACTGTGACACACAAAAACCTTATATAACAGGTACATCTAGACTGTAAACATCCTGGAAACACAAATAAAACATCAACAAGCTCAGTTAGGGTTTTAGAGATCCCTAAAGAATATAACTTTTATATATCCAAACTAAGAGTTAGCACCTCAGCTTTCTAAAGCGGGACTGTTTCACGTTATGTATTTCGAAAAACCAACATTCTACCAAAGACACTCAAGTTTTAGGATGTCAAACCATACAGTACTATTAATAATGAGAGCTAAGAATTTCCAGCAACCACCTGTTCCTTAGTTTTCAAAGTTAGTGGAAAGTAGCTTATGATATCACTCTGTTAAATTTCCAATAATCAAAATTGGGGAAATAAAAAAGTCTGCCTGCCCCAGAAATGTACAGCATCAATTAATTCTGAAGCAACATTAGGGGTGAGGGAGGATAACGTGAATATTGATGGGAAGAGACCAGGCATATGTCATGAACAGCCACATACTGTATATGTGCAATTCACAGGCATATTCCTGATAAAACAGTCATTTACTTGAAAAGTCCTCCAAAAAAAAATCTGGACAAAGCAGGGTACTCTACTAAGTTAACAGGTAAAAACAGGAAGCTATTGCCAGCACTAAAAAGGGAAATATTTTCCAGATCTGATATTTTACATATTTAGACACTCTGAACTATGCAAAGAATGTTAAGCATTTACTTATGGCAGCAAGATTATCTATAGCAAACAAGAGAAAGCTCAGTATTTCTCCAATATGGCATGCAATTTCCTAAGTGCTTCATTTCATGAATGTGTCTCAAGATATAGTTCCCCCAAGATATAACATGTTTTGTACTTTTCTTTAAAGAACAGTACAACATTTTCTAGGACACCTCCTAACCAGGGATTCAGAAACTAAGTACAGCTTTATTTAAGAGTAGATAGGCTAGGGGAGATACCAAGTTCATTCCTTTCAGATTCCACACAAAGACATGCAACTTACTTTGTGCATCCAAACGCCATCAACCTGTATTTGTTATTTACAGCCACACAGGTTCCATCCAAAACATCTTGCGCCCAAACGCCATGGAGCTGCTGCAAGAAACATTACAAAGGATTTTATCCCATAAACCTGTTCAGTGTTGACCACAGGCCATGTTTGTGCAATCATATCCCTACTACTTTGCTCCTTTATTTGTGTGAGCAAGCAAACCAGCTAGAAAGGTACACTTAACCAGCCTGCTCTGTCTGAACTTGAAACTATGGTTAATATCTTCTATATAAATCACGACAGGGAAGCCAACTTTAAACTACAGCTTTCAGATCATGGCTTGGAGGCCATTAACCTTAGTTTCCTGTTTTAGACTTAATGGGAAACTATGGCTTCCAGGCTAGTTTCACCAACTGCACGGAGGGACGAGCAAAGCAGTTGTGGGCTGATGCCTGAAGGTTGCAAATGAATTGGCTTAACAGGTCAGCCATGTGAATGCACTCACAATGTGCTACATTTTGAAGCCATGCATATTGTATACTTGAAAATTAAGTGACAAAGAGCATTCAAATCACTGGGGGTTCAGCATCTAATGGACATGGGAAACCCATGGCCCTCCAGATGCCACTGGATGGTGTAGCTCTTTCAAAAGATATCTAGACTGAATTATTTAGCATAAAAAGTCAGCAGCTGAAATAGTTTCCATATTTGCATTTCAAAATGCAGACAGGCATCACTGATAATAGGAACCCCATAGCCATTCTGCAAATTTATAAAAAAGGAACATAACAAATAACAAGTTAAAGTAACCAGTAAAAGGGCAGTTTAGTTCAATACAGGACTGAATCCGTATGGTGCTAACAGGCATGCTGCTTTACTTTAAAAGGACAGTATGTACAAAGGATTTGAAAATAATCAGTTCACATAATGCAAAATGTGAGAGGAAAACTATAAATCAAATTTAGGAAGATAATGCAGAATTAATTTTAGAAATTAAGTGTACAGTAGTAAGATTATAGTCTTAACTGTACATCCGAAAGAACTTATTTTAATGTCATACATGAAATATTTTTTTCTGCCCAAAGATTCCTCTCAGTTATTTTCATCAATGGCATATTTTTTGGGGGGACACCCTCATACAGCATTCCCTAAACCATTTCGACCATATGAAGTTTCATAATTTCTCAGCTGTGGCTGATTAATACAAAGTCTAATGCAGGGCAGCAAACATTTAGCTAAATCTGGAAAATGCAGACAAGTAACTAATCAAATGTTAGAAAATTATACCTCTGCTGTGAATCCACTTGACATTGGTGTAATGAAACCAACTCTGCCATCATTAAAGACAACAGCAAACCCATCAAGAGTAGCACAGTATTCCATGTCTTTGATGTGCACATCTTCAAATCCCAAATATGAACCTGGTAGTGAACAAGATCAATGATCAAAAAGGCCATTTTCATACTGGAAACTATTTCTTTCTTTCATCAGCCCAAGAAGTGGTACTATCCACAGCTACAGAATAGGGAAAATGTTCATGTCAGCTGTAAGGACCGAGAAAAGTAGATTTCATTTTAGTGAAGCGTTTCCCTACCATGTACGCCCAGGCAGAGAAGTAATACCTCTAGAAGAATGCAGATCCACTGAAAAGGGGACTGTGCAGAGGTTTATGGCTTTCCTTCCATTCATCATGCCATCCCAGTGAATAAGATGCAGGAAACCATCAATAGTAGCAACAAGGAGATCCTCCAGCATGGACTGTAAGCTACAAGAAAGACACATCATTCCCCAGACACTGAGGTTGAAAGAAACAGGTCCATTCACTCAACAGAGAGAAGTACTTTTCAAGGCTTATTACATTTTTTTCATTGATTATTCCAGTTTCCTAATGAGACTACCTCTACCAATACAGTAACTTCACCCACAGTGACTGATAAATTGTTTGTTTTTTTACACAGATAAATCTGAAAATAAAAGCAAGCATTCCTCTAATATGGGGAGCCTTTGGGGAAAGGAGGCAAACCTTCTCCCCTGCACATTTACCCTCAAGAGCACACAGTTATTCAAGTGTTATTTAAAAGACCCTTTCGGTACTGATTTAATATTAAATGTATCTAAGAGCAAGTCTTTGAACAATGCTATCAGTCTCCTTCAACTGCCATACAAAACCTGAATTATCATTTCTTAATTCATTCCAATTTTCCTTTCTAGAGGAGCAGAGTGTACCCTCAACTTTTCCAAAGCATGGGAATGGGCTTTTTGCATAAATATCAGAAAACAGAGGGCTTGCTAAATCATAGAAAGTGTACAATAATAATCCAACAGCTAACTTCATCTAATGGCAGAATAAAATATTCCATAGCTGTCCTCACTTGTCATGCAAAACCATGGTTTAGTATGATGTGCATGAGCAAGAATGAGTCCCCGTGAGCCTCTATGTGCTCTCCATCCCACCCCACATAGCTATGAAGAGTATGGTTTTAGGACGGTTTGTTATGCTATTCTGATTGAAAAACTGTGGTTAATACTACTTATGTTGAATTTAAAACAAGCCAGCTTCAATTAGAGCTTATTATTCTAAACAGTTAATGCTGACAAGAGTTCTTGGATCAGACTGTAGTTAACCAAAATTGAAAGTAGGAGGGGAAGAGAGTGCATGCATGGTTTGGTGCAATTTCATAACGTATCTTATGTATATCACCGCAAGATTCTCCTAGGCCATTTTTCTTTGAGAGCATCACACAGTCCCATATTCTCAAGGCCTCAAGTGTTGCATAAATGATGATTCACCATACCTGGTTATAGATGCTTGCAAATCCAACACTTGCTTCTTCTCTAGATTTAATGATGGGGCACATTGTTCTTCCTTATAGTGTGGTGTTCCTTTCATATGGGGGCTTCCTCTTTAAAACAAAAACAAACCCAGAACACAGAAATCAAAAAATATATCAAAGTGTGGCATACTGTAAATTTCATATTTTAGGAGAAAAACAGTGGTAGGACCTAGGGATTTTGAAAGTCTCCCTCTATCTTAAGTAGAAGTTACTTTAAATAGGGACTATTTGCACTAAAGTGAATCACTGCTCTATGTAGAAACAATCAAATGAAGAAAAACAGCCAAAATGATAGTTGCCACAGCAATCTAAACTAAGTTCTGTTGTGCACAAGAACTGAAGGCTTTGTGAACCTGTGGGTACAATGATCATGAATGTAGAAATATAGATTGAGGAGCAGTACCTCCTAAATAATGGGGGTTGGTGGAAGAGAGGAACTCTCAAACCTCTCCAAAGCAGGCTTCCAGAGTCTCATTATGTAAATAAGGAAGGAATGCCCACAACAAAGTAAACTTGAAATTTGCCAGCCTCCCTCTCTCACTCTCACCCCCAACTCGCAAAGCAAAGCTCAGTTTCCTTAAAAAACCCTCCCATACACACCCCTTCTCTTCTTTCAGCTCTTCTCTTCTGAAATAAGGCCTAATCCACCCCTCTCTGAAAATGTGCCTCTTTAACAGAGGAGCAAAGCACTGCTGGCTTAAACACAAGCTGCTTTGGAGGGGAAGAGTGGGCTGAAAAATCAGCTGCTTGGGGCAGAAGGACCAAGGCTGCTCTGCAGCTTATGCAAATAGTACCACAATGGAGTCAGATTCACTCTTTAGTACATCAAAAGGTCTCATGGGGAGGGCCAGAGGCTCAATAGATGATAACTGCTTTTCAACTTTTGTGCTCCCTCAAGTCAGGGACCTTGCCCTGCCTCTCCCTAGCAAACCTTGCAACAGGAAATCTCCACTAGGTTGCAAGGGGGTGCTCCTGAGTTGCAAAAAGCGATGTGCAACCAGTTAATTTGAACACTGGGAATAATAATGGGTGTGGTCCACAACATCTGGAGGCTACCTGGGTCCCAGAGTTCTCTGGAATATAATCAAGCTAAGGAGGATATTTCTGGAATGGAAAACCAGTGCCCCCTGAAACCGATATTGTTGGGACTATGTCTCCCATCAGCCTGAGGCAGCATGGCCAAAGGACAGGGACATTCACACTTTTATTGTATGGTTTTTATCTTTTTAATGCTGTAAACTGAAATGATATATTTGTATGATTTAGCAGTAAATAAATGGGATTTTCTTTCTTTCTTTTTTTCTAGCAACATCTGAAAGATCACAGTTTCATCACTCTTCTTCTATCAGTGTAGCCAGAAGTATATAATACTAGACTCATAGGGGTCAGAACAGTACCATCTTAGCACCTTGCTTCCACCCAGCCCCCAAATTAGAAAAAGAATCATCATGCATGCTGCAACATGCAAAACGCATTCTAGTCAAAGGCAAAAAAACTAAACAAAATCAGGACCGAAGTCAAGAAAGCCTGTTGTGGCGTGTACACTAAGGTCTCCTCAACAAATTTGCCCATGTGACCTTATCTCAAAGAAGAACTAGATAAGCTTAGTTTAACAAGTTTGGTGCACAGAAGAATCATAAAAAATACGCAGTCCACGTCAGTTAAGGTAGTCATACGCTTTTCAGCTCACAGCATCATCACAAATTCTTGCCTAATATGAACTTATAGTTCATTTTAACAGTGACAATGTAAGACAGAACCAACACTGCAAAATACTTAGATATCTGCAGGTAGGAAAGGAATGATCACTAGAAGATGTTTTTAGGATGTCTTGAAGATCTAGATGATGGAAAGGCAATATATAAAACTGTCAAAGAGCTTCCAATTTGCATAGCTGCTCCTTCAGGGGGGAGTGCAACCCCATCAAGGGCAGGCAATTGACTGATTTTTCGGACATGGGAACCACTCATCCACAGTGCCTCCACCCTGTCAAGATTCAAGAGCAGCTTATTTTCCCTCATCCATCCCACCACCGAATCCAGGCATTGGTACCAGGGCTCACACAGCCTCTTCTGATTCACTTATTATGGAGAAATGGAGTTGTGTCAGCAATATACCTATGCATGTTGCCCCAAAGCCTTTAATGTCCATGTAGATATTAAATAGCCCTGGGGACAGAATAGTGCCCTGCAGAACCTCAGAGCACAACCACAAGGGGGATGGAAAGGACTCTCCCAGTGCTACTCTTCGGATTTGGTCCCACAGGTACAACCAGAAACACTGTAACACAGTGCCCCCAATTCCTAATCTATGGAACTAGCTCAGGAGATTACCATGGGCAATGGCATCGAAAGCCACAGAGAAACTGAGGAGCACTAGAAAAGCCTCTTGTCCCATTCTCTAAAGGTCAACCAAGGCAGACTCAATCCCATAGCCATGCCTAAACCCCTCTTAATCTCTGGTGTCCAATCATTACAATCTTACTAGGGGACAAGAGCTCCTAGGAGGACAGGGGAAGTGGAAACCGCAAGTGCTTCTGGAATCACTAGGCTTGAACCAAGAGAAATCAGACTGCAACCAAGGAAAAGCAGAGATCCAAAATTCTTTCCTGCCCTGTTCTTCCCCCACTCCAGCCTCAGAACCCATTCCACTCTGTTGTTCTCCTCCCCACAAATCCAATTCATAAATCTGCCTTCCCAGATAAAATTCATTCTTCCTCAAAAGAAAACCGCACATTACACTTAAAGTCTTAAATGCCTGAAATGACCAGCCATATTATGGCATTGCTCTCTAGCAGTTGCCTGAAAACTGCTTTATTTCCTGTATAATCTTACTAGGAGGGAAGTGGACCAGAATTCAGCCCCAGGCAGTGGCAGTTCTTGTGAATATTCAGGCCAGGAAGCAGGACCTCTCAATTTCCATTCTCCCTCCTTTGGCAGCTACAACTGTGAGAGTAGCATGTGGCATATACAGGCAAGGTGCTCACAAATATGTGATGCGCTTAAATGTGCCATACAGCCTTGTGAGCCTGTTTCAATATATTGATTGCTTTGACCTTTAATCTATGAATGTATGCTGTGACAGAAAGTGGAAAATGTTTCATCTGTGTTGCCACATCAGCAATTGCGGCACTTCTGTCCAAATTAGACATCTAAAAGGGCATTAGGAAGGTCAAGGGGGAAAGGAAGTCATGAGGAAAGTCCTGCTTATAGCGAATAAGAGACCCATACCATGCAACATCTCAGTATGTTCACAGCTTTATTTCATTTATTTAACAGTTAGGTTCTAAGTTATTAACAACAACTTAACTGAAGTATAACCAGTATAAATGTGTCCCTACTGAATTTTCCTGAATAAAATTATGAATTTCCACATGGCATACTCAAAACATTTTTGCCTAACATTAACTTCTATTGCTATTTTTATTTGGCTTCTTTTACATTTTAATCAGCTTTCCATCACCACATTAAAACTGAACAGTGCTCTTTATGCTCACACTGAACATGGGCTTAAAGCCAACACTGACAATCTTCCAAGTTCCACTCTGAAATGGAAGAAAGACTATGCAGCTGGAGCAGAGCCACTTGGCTTCCTTCAAATATCAACTACTATTCATTTTTCGGTTTTACTCTAATGCAGAATACTCTAGCTGAGAAAGGCAACAACCCCCCCTCCACTTAATGTCAATTCTGTAATTGCCAGCAAGAACACTCTAGGAAACCAGTTTCTACATAAGACCTTTCTAAATAATCAACCAAAACACTGAATAGGTTACTTTATGTAATTCTTAAACAAGAATGTTACAATGAGAAAGTCTGAAGCGATTCTTAGCAATATACAATGTAAAGAAGTGAAGCATTTATTGGAAGACTTACTTGGGATAAACTGGCTCATAAAGATACTTGTCTCTTGCCAACGGAAGATGAAAAAACATGATGTATCCATTTTCTGTCTGAAAGAGGTAAGATATAAAAATCAAAAAAGCACACATGTAAAATTTCTTACAGGAACTTCGAGCTATTTCAATACACTGTGCGTTCGGTATGTTTTATGGTTTTTCATGTTTCTAACATCTTTGCTTCTATTTTATTTTTGTTTGCCACCTTGGGAGGAAGGATGGGATAAAAATCTTATAAATAATAATAGTGATTTAAAGAGAAGCCCATGGATGAGACCCGACAGAAGCTCTGATTTCCCATTCCCTTCCTCCCCACAGAGCCTAGGACTTGCTGATCAGAAGGTAGGGTTTGAAGCCCTGTGACGGGGTGAAGTCCCGTTGCTCGGTCCCTGCTCCTGCCAACCTAGCAGTTCAAAGCACGTCAAAGTACAAGTAGATAAATAAGTAGCGCTCCGACGGGAAGGTAAACGGCATTACCGTGCGCTGCTCTGGTTCGCCGGAAGTGGCTTAGTCATGCTGGCCACATGACCCGGAAGCTGTACGCCAGCTCCTTCGGCCAATAAAGTGAAATGAGCGCTGCAACCCCAGAGTTGGTCACGACTGGACCTAATGGTCAGGGGTCGCTTTACCTTTACCTTTCTTCCCCACAGCAGTCCCCCCAAAAAATGCCTCTTCCAGGGATTGGGGACCCTTCTGAATGGAGATGCCTGTGGTGCAGGGGAGCTCTCCAAAGGGACAATGCCCATATAAGCACTTCGATAAATCTCATCAAGTGACATTAATAAGAAATGAAAATACGTTCATTTATGACTGAGACATATTTGCTAAGGATCTGAAATCAGCCCTAGGTCCGGAGACGCTTCTTAGCTAGTGATCAGGATGCAAGGGGGAAAGTTCATTTTAGCTACTGTTGCAATTTCGGTCATTTAATACTGGCCGAGGATGTTCCTCAAAGCGGCAAGGCTGAAGGAGAAAAATTGAAGGTTTCAAATTTCTTTCCAGGCATGGTTTCCTGTTTTTCAATTAAGGATACAGAAGCAGAAGGAGGCCATACACTTGTTAGCCTATTTCTTTAGCTATCCCGCCTAGTCACATTTCTTTGGTTTTAGAAGCAAAACTAGTAAAAATCCAAGAGAAATATATTTCTTGAAGTGCAAAGTACGTACAAAATGAAAGTTAACACTATCTATTCCTAACTTGCCTTTACTGCTTGGTCATCTTTAAACAATTTGCACACACTAGCGCCAGTATCTTATGCCAGGAGAAAGAGCAGAAAAAACACTATGTAGAACGCTTATTCTAACATTAACTTTCTTGAATTCCATCCTCAATCTTAGTTGACAATGTTACAAGGTTCATTTCTGTTCACACGGCCTTCAAAAACAAAATATAGCTATATTTTGCTACGCAATCACAATTCAATAATGCTCCACAACTCAATGATACTGGGTAGTTTTAGAATTGCCACCAGTCACTGTGGAATTTGAGTCAAATAGCTAACTTTCACAACTGGCAAAATTCACAAAGCTTTCATCTAAATGTGTTCCATCCAAGTGAACTGAATATGCTCGCTTCATTCATCTGCACGAAACAAGGAGAAGAGCTTAAAACGGAGAGTGGAGGTCATGCTTGCATTCTGTCACAGGTCCTTCAGACAACAGAGTCTGTCACCTCAAGTTTCCCCAATTTCAACCCCCTTTCAGAGCCAGCTCCAAGCAACTTTTAGCAATAGCTTGGAGTTTCAAGGGGGGAAATCCAGCCAGTTCAAATAAGACCCCCCAAAAAACTTTTGTTAGTCCAACTGGCAAATAAGCTTTTATTATCAGCTGCCATTTATGCTTTTGTAACCTCAAGATTAGAAAACTGCAGTATGCTGCTATGTGGCACAGCACTAAAAAATGTTCAAAAGCTTCCATTCTTGGTAGAGGTAGATCACTGATCACGTATTATTTATTCAGCATGTGACCTGGCTCTGTCTTGTCTTTCAAGCACAATGGAAAAGAGCTAGTTTTAATGTATTTAAGACAAATAGGCTGACCACTGCATAGTTTAACAACTCATTATCATGTTCCACTACACAGCTCATGCCTTATGCATAAGATCACAACTTTGTACTCTCTGAATAGAGCTTGGGTTGCATGCATTAACTAATTTGCCTAGCCATGGTAAATGAACAGTGTAACATCTAAGTGAAGCCAGTCTGTGCTTTTATAAGGACAGTAGCCACAGGCCAAATAGCAACAGACAAAAATGTTCACTCAAGTGTTACAGCTCAGTTTTGACAATCAAAAGGTTTAAAACATCTGGCCCAAAGGTACTATAACTGATCATGCTATCAGACAATATTGATACCAACATGTTCAAGTTTGCAGTTTGGTTTGGTGCTGCTAATATCATCCCTTTATGGTACATGCAGAGTATATGTTTAAAGATATCATTGTTTACTATGTTTCAGTGTCTATTTAATTATCACAAGGATTTCAAATTGTAAGTGGTTTCTGAAGGATATTCATTACCACTTGAATTTACTAAAGGCCAACTTTGGTTCTAAATAAAGCCCGTGAAGAACCTAACAGTTGCAGGCTAAGATTTTTATCCTTTCTAATAAGCATGAGATGTTAGTGCTTAATGTTACTTACAATGCTTAGGAGAACAACTTTCCATAAGAAATTTACAGTCACAAAGCTAAAAACAGAACTTTGTGAACATGCAGAAGTTCACTGTCTTGTCACCAAAGAAGAGAGGGACAATTACACAAAGTAAAAAAGTGAACACTGTAAGCATGTCTACCTTTTTAAGAAATTTGCTTTAGATGTCAGTACTGCAAGCACAAGGCCTATGTGAAAATAGTTATTTATAAACTGGTTGGGGCAGGAAATCCTTGAAGAATTGAACATTCTTGTTTAGGCCAGTACATACTTGAACAAATTGAAAACATCAATGGTATGTATGAAGCTTTTGCATATTTAAAACATCCATCTTCAGTCAAATCTTCCAAATGATAGTACGTGTTGTTTTGTTTAGGCTAACTTTGCTGTAAAAATGAATCTGTTAGAAGGGAAACCTAACCTCCTTGGTGTTTCAGAACTGAGCACAGGAACTGAGCAGTTTCTGGTGGCAGCAGCTAGATGCAGTACATTAGCAAACACAAGCTACAAAAGAAAGCTAAGCATTTAGCAATTCAGAACTGGGTAAACATGGATTCCCTAAAACATTGCTCTGCAACTCCCAAGTTCTAGACAGAAACCATGAAAATCTTTAACCAACATTGTTCGGAAGGGGGTGGTTGTGAATTTGAATTTTTCATATAAATAAGTAGGTGTGGTGTAGGACTGTACGATAAATCCGGCATGTCTACTCACAAGCAAGCCCTACTGAATTCAATGAGGCATACTCCCAGGATAGTAGAAGTAAGTTTAGTTGAACTCAGTGCGGCTTATGCATGCAGATTCCACTTAAGACCTCTGAGTGGGGAAGCAGATGTAACCTGACTAGTAAATCACTTAAACTACTCTTAAATTAATTGAAAATGTATTAAATATATTATAGGGAAGTTTATTTAATGTTTTTATTAAATCTACTACTTCCTTACATTTTAAGGCCCTCCAGCGCCCCAGGGAGCCTCGTCAAGGCCCTCGGCTGCTGTGGGGAAGCATGGTGCATCTTCTGCTGCCATGGGGAGGCCCAGCAAGGCCCTCTCCTACTGGGGGAAGCGTGATGCACCCTCTGCCGCTGCAGGGAGGTATGGCAGGACCCTCTGCCACCGCGGGGAGGCCCAGCAAGGCTCTCCACTGCCGCAAAAATATATTGTGATATATTGAGATATCATGATATTTAGCTAGTGATATACCATGATGTTGAAAACCAGATATCACTCAGCTCCATACTCAGTCCTACTTATGGAAGACCCACTGAAATCAATCAGACTTATCATAAATAATTTAAATCATAATGAAATCAATGGGGCAAATCTAAGTATAACTATGACAGTTTTTTTTACCAATATCAGGGCACTGGAGGGCAGATTCAATCAGAGTTAGCAACACCAGGTTCACCCTAGCTGACGGAAAGCTCAGCTGAAGATAGCATGAACTGTCACACATATTACCAGCATTGTTTCCTGGTAATAGTAAAATGACACATAATTACAGTAGATAATTATAGTAATTTAAAAACTCAAACAACCCTTAAGAACACAATAAAGCCTGCTGAATCAGGCCAATGGCCCATCTCAAGATGCTTAATCTCAGGGTGTGGTTTGAGCCCCATGTTGGGCAAAAGACACCGTAGGTTGAACTAGATGACCCTCGTGGTCCCTTCCAGCTCTACAATTCTACGATTCTTCTCCAGCATACTATTCTCACAGTGGCCAACCATATGTCTGTGGGGAAACTTGCAAGCAGAACATGAGAACAGCAGCACCAAACCCACCTGTGATTCCTAGCAACTGGTATTCAGAGGCATACTGCCTCTGACAATGGAGGTAGAACACAACCATTGTGGCTCATAGCCTTGCACTCCATGAATCTGTCTAATCCTCTTTTAAAGCCAGTCACGTTGGCAGCTATCACTGCCTCTTGTGGGAGTGAACTCCATAGTCTAACTAGAAGAATATAAGAAAAACTTCTCTTTAGCCACTTTCTCCATGCCATGTATATAGACTTGTATAACGGCACTGAATTATCATCAACTTTATTTCCAATTTCTTTCCTAATAATACGTAGCATGGAATCTCCCTTTTTGAGAGCTGCTGCATCCTGGGTCAGCAGCTTCACTGAGCTATCCACTACAACCCCCAAAGTCTTGTTCCTGGTCAGTCACTGTCAATTCAGATCCCATGAGTTTATATAAGAAATTAAGATTTTTTTGCCCAACATATATCACTTCACATGTGTTTCCACTGAACTGAATTTGCTATTCTACCACTCATTCAGTCAGTTTGGAGAGGTACTTTTGGAGCACTCTATAATCTCATTTTGTTTTAATAACCCTGAACAACTGAGTATCATCAGCAAACTTCGCCACCTCACGGCTCAGTCCTTACTCTATGTTGTTGACCTTTGACTGTCTCAAAAGACAGTTTGGGGCAGTAAACTCCCTAAACGATGAGATCAAAGCTTCCCACATCTCACTTACCTTTCAGTTCCACAAATATTTCTACCCTACTGGTTAATAAAGACCACATGTTCTGCTTATGCAGCACCCCCCCCTTACTACAAGATTTAGCTCTCCTGCCCAATTTGCACAGCAATTTGCTAACTGCTCAAGATTAGAATGTGGTGGACTTAAATTCTTATCAAAACATGCTCATTTTACAACATGCATACCTTCCTCAAAAGATTTGTTGGGCAGAGACCAGTTTTACATTTAAGCCAGCTCTCTGTATCACCATTCCCTTCTCACATTGGTAAGAAGCAGCTGGTAATACGAGATATATGCCTTTGTAACACAACAACTCATTTTACTCTTGTAGGTTTCAACTACTGTACTTGCTGGTGCAAATAACCAGAAACTGTAGGGCCATGTCCACCTGGTCATACATTAAATGTCTTCGCAATCATTCTCTGGGTTTGGCTAATTTCAGACATTCATTTTTAATACATGGATAGGAAAAAGGTAACGTGAATATATCCCCTTGAGCTGTTTCCACTTAGCAACATTATGTCAGCACATATAAATTGTACATTACTGTAATCCAAAAGCATATAGTATTTGCTACGAATAAAGGATAATACTAGCATTCAGGTAAATATAATTTCTCTTTTTAAAGCATGCTGGACTCCTTTGGACATTAAACCATAATCACTATATCATAAAAACCTCCACAACAGCTCCTTTACTCACCGAAACAGCTATCATGGTGCTGTCAGGCCTCCACTCTGCTTGGTCATAGGGTCCAAATTGCAATGCTGCTTTTGACGATTCTTTGTAGCTTACGATTAACACACTGGGCTGTGGGGAAAAGGAGATCCAGTTTAATTCTCATACCTTTCAAAGCTAACTTTTAAAACAAAACCAAGCTTATTGGATATTTTTACAGATGCAATTCTCTAAAATAGCTATAGGAAGTTTCTGGGAGACAGTAACATTATTTAACTGATTCACTTTTTTAAAAAAAAAGTTTAGCGAGCCACTTTTCAGCAAAGTATTAAGGACTGAGGCCAGGAAAAGATTTCAACTTTTCAAAAACTTCAAAATTTAGGATTAAACCCAAATGATTAATGCTTCTTTGGAGGGGGGAAGATACCATTTGCCTTGAAGGAGGTGGACCCAGAGCTGTTAAATAACTATTGTCCAGTGGCAAATATCTCCTTTCTGGACAAGGTGCTTGAGAAGATGTTGGTGGTCCAGCTTTCAGGGATGCTTGACAGAAGCTGGTTGCTTGGACAGATTCAAGTGTGGCTTCAGATCTGGTTACGGCACTGAAATTGCCTTTATTTCTCTGGTTGATGACATTTATCAGAAGAGAGACAGGGGGAGGGCAACCCTTCTTGTTCTCTTTGATCTCGCAGTGGCTTTTGATACTGTTGACAACAATATGCTTCTGAGGCATCTCAGGGAGGTAGGGGTTGGGACACTGCTCTACTTCCAGGATCGTTTCCAGAAAGCAGTCATGGGAAGCTACTGTTCAGCACCATGGGAGTTTTCCTGTCGTGTCCCACAGGCTTCCACCTTGCTCCCCTTGCTATTTAACATCTATATGAAGCTCCTAGGATCAGTCACCAAGAGATTTGGAGTGAAGCATCGTCAATACGCAGATGACACTCAGCTTTGTCTCTCTATTCAATCTTAAGTGTTGTGTTTTAATGCTGTTACCTCCCCTGAGACCTTAGGGTGAAGGGCATGTAATAAATAAATCATAATTGTGTATGTCTGCTTGTGAGCAAATTTCCCCTTCCTTTCTTAGCCTCCTAGAAGCATCCCAAATCTGCCGGGGTGTGTGTGAGAGAGAGTGGGAAGGAGAGAAAGGGAAAGTCTGCCTGCCCAATATTTAAATTTTACTCTTAATGTAGACGAGTAACAGTTTGAGCTCATGCCCACTTAACTCCAACTCTATAAAGTACTCATAAAATACCCACTATAGGTTTTCAACTGCCCTCCCAAAATAGTTTGAGGGTGTTGTACGTTATGTACCAGGCTCATATTGTTAGGCAGCCTTGTGAATAAATAATACATATTCCAAGGTCATGCTTTTCTTTCTCTATTGATGTTTGAATCAAGATGAACAGTATCATGACAAGAACTTGATACCAAAGCAGTCAAGAAATATATGGATTAGTGTCGTTTTCAAATTGTTAAAGTAATACTCTTTTCAAACCCAACTGAACAAATTTCTACCTTCCCCATTACAATCCTCTAAACTAAAACCTGGCAAATTTCAATATACCGCAAGCACAGACACGCCCCCTAAGAGGAGCTGAAATGAAAAGAGAAGCTTCTGCTGGCAAACATTAATTCTGCTCTAAAACCTGGTGCTCATTTGCATGTAAGAATGACGAAAGGTAACACTTGCATGATAAAGATTCCTTCAAATGCACACTTATGTTGCAATATCTGAGATTCATCAAAGTCTGGAGAATTGTAGCTTTTGATCCTCACATAGCTGTGCATAGCACAATTCACAACAGAAAAATAACAAAAGAAAACTCACAGCTATGCTTCAAACATATTTAAAGTAACAGTATGAATCAAGGAGAAGGGAGTCATAATTTGCATGCACTTCAAAGCTGAAATTAAGAGCATTTGCATGCCCTGATTATCAGTATAACTATTACTTGCACATGTTATTGCAGTTTCAATCTTGTTTATTATTTTCTACCAGCCTCATAACCAGTTCTCCTCTGGAATTCTGGGAAACCAAAAAATCAGTGCAGTTTTGAAAGCCATTAAAGTAATCTGTGCAGTCTGGCATCATAATTCAATATGGTGTCCAACTGTATCCAAACAGATGAACGCCTGCTTCTTTATCCCAGAAGCCATCATGCAGAATTTGGTTACAGTATCTTTAAAGCTGTCCAAATGTTTAGCAAACATATGAACAACTTTTCAAAATATATAGTGGATTTATTATACTTATATGCTGCCCATAAGCAATTTCTTGAGGTAGCATACAATAAATAAAAAATTCATTTTAAAAACTTACATAAAAAAATAAACATATATTGGGCAACTGAGAATAAATCAAATACAGCAGAAATCTTCAAACAGCAAAGATTTTTAATGTCAGAATTCAAAATAAGAGACCCTGTGGAACCCTCAATGCTATAAAAAGTCCTTAATCATCTCTAAAGAGCTGTTCTAAAAGTCAGAGAAAATAAAAAAGGCCCCACTAGCACACTGTATTACTGTGGAGTTTAGAAGAATAAATTCCGGTATCAAAATATCACCTAGCAGAAGCTCACCGCAACCTGCTGTGATGATAGGAGGGAAAGGACTGAGAAAACTGGGCTGCCACAACCATGAAATGGAGATAGGAAATTTGCAATATTAACTTCCTGATTGGAGACTACTGCAGCCCTGTTTGTCTATTCCAGGGTTGTCCAACCCATCGACCGTGATCGATATGTCGATCACCAGGTGAAAGCAGTTGATCTTGGTCGATGGGGGGGGGGAGAGAGCACCCACGCACGTGCCGCTGTGACCTGGCTAGAGTAGGTTGTTGCTCGGCTGCCAGCACCGGCACCCTGATATGCTGGCGTCCTGGAAGCCCCTGCCAGCAGGCTGCGTCAAGTTCACTCTGGCAGGAGGCTTCGCAGATCCCCGGCCGTGCTGGTCTACCCATGCGATTGGGCAGTGGTAGAGTGCTCATTGCACCTGTTCTCTGCTTTCCTGCAACAGCCCGACCGGAGGGGAGCACAGAGCAGGAGTGTCGCTGTAGACAAAGGCCCACCTAAACGCCATTTTGGATGCGAGGCAAGAGCAGCAGAGAGTTTATTGTTTCGTTAGCGATTTATGCCGTGCCCCCCCGAAAATGCAGCAGAACTAAGGGCCCCCTTAAAAAGCTCCACAACTTTGGCTTGTCACCCTAAAAAAGCTCCACAAATTTGGGTTCCAACCCCTACTCCCCCAAATGGGTAGATCACTACCAGTTTTTAATTCCTGGAGTAGATTGCAGTCTCTTGAGAGTTGGACGTCCCTGGTCTATTCTTTCCTTCACTGGAAGTGAATGGAACAGACCAGTTCGAACTCTTTCACTAGTGAAGTAAAATGATAGGATGCAGGGAAGAATCATAAATTTTTATGAGTACAGTGGTACTTCAGGTTAAGTACTTAATTCGTTCCGGAGGTCCGTACTTAACCTGAAACTGTTCTTAACCTGAAGCACCACTTTAGCTAATGGGGCCTCCTGCTGCCGCCGCGCCGCTGGAGCACGATTTCTGTTCTCATCCTGAAGCAAAGTTCTTAACCTGAAGCACTATTTCTGGGTTAGCGGAGTGTGTAACCTGAAGCGTATGTAACCTGAGGTACCACTGTATATGCATTTTACTAGGGACTGCATCCCTGCTCTCTCCATTGCCACCCTCTCAGCCATTCCCCCACATTACCCACCCAGACTTTTTCCTATGCCACTAAGATCACTTTTCACTCTCCCAACCCCATTTTTGAAGCCAGTTCTCCTTCCCCTCTTTTTGTGCATCCCCCTCCCTTGCACATAAAGCACCCGGTGGTAACTTTCTGCAATTTCCTCCTCTCTCATGTTGCAACTGTTAAGCACCCTTTACCTCTCCATCCCATTATGAAGCCACCATGGCCTCCTATTCTGCAGACTTTTCAATGCCCCTGGTTTCACCTTCAACCCAATTTCCATGCCCCCACCGTCTCCTTTTAGCAACCCCTTTTGCACCTCCATTTTCACATTCACCCCTTTTTCCTAGTCTCTCCTTACTCTTCTCAACTCTGCACACAGATCACCCACACTTCCATAGCTTCTCTCTAGTCCGTATCCCCCTTTATACATATACCCAGTAATTATGTATGTATGTCACAGTACCTTTAAGGAGAACAGAGTCTTAAAAACAAGCCCATAATGTAGCTTGTTCAGTTAAAGGAGGTTAATTTCGGTTGATGGATGTTGTACATCTACAGGTGTTTGCCTGCTGATGAAATACCTGTACTAAATTACTACACTGAACCTGGAACTTCATGTTGAAGACAGCACACATGGTACCAGGAGTGAAATACATTGTGTGACGGTACTTATGAACATTTGAGGCCTCTACATCCTTTATCTCTCTCACATGAGGAAACATTAATAGAATAAGTTTGAGTACAATGAGGAAGGAGACAAGCTGAAAGGGGGGAAATTGCTATTTTAAACAATGACAGAAGTTAAAGTGGGAGGGACACTGAGAGGAAAATGGTGTCTTTAAACAACTGCAAACAAACAAGCCAGTTTTAACAAGGAAAAATAGTAGAGATGGGTACAACACAAAAGACAACACCAAAAACCCAGCACAACATAACCTTTCCAAATTCCTTTCTTGCTGCACTCAAACGGTCATTTCTCCCTCTGTGTCACTTTGCCCTACTGAAACATCTGCCATTGTTTAAAACAGGCACTTTCCCCTCTCAGTATCCCTCAATCCCTGTGCACATACAGACTCTCACAACAGAGCATCATGATAATTGTCTACTTTAGAAGTGCCTGTTTGTCCCCCAAAACTTGGGGATTAAATGCATACACTGCATGTGAATGGAAGTCACATTCAACTGTCATAACTGATAGTGACAGACCACTGAAACATTTTGCAACATAATAGTAAGCTTGTTTACCCATTAGTAAATCCTACTGCGTTCAACAGGGCTTATTCTCAGGTTAATTGTGTACAGTACGGTACCCTAACCTACTTAAAGTCATCTAAGCTGCTGGCCATCTCAACATGCTGTGGCAGTGAATTCCAATTAATTACAACAGGAATGAAGGAGCACTTCTTTTTGCCCATCCTTAACCTACCATTAACTAACTTCACTGGGTTACTCCAAATTCTATTATTTGTGCCAGGAAGAGAAACTCTCTCCTTGCTGTAATTTTAATAATCTCTCATGAGGCCCCAGAGCTATCTTTAATTAAACTAAAAAGTCACAAAGGTTATCTAATCATCTTCATTTTTATTGCCCCTTTCTGCCACTTTTCCAGATCTACAATATCCTTTGTTTTTAATGGAGCGGAGAGAACAATAAAGCGTTGCAGTTATGTTCCAAGTAAATAATACCATCACAAATTACTGGCATTCGGACTTTGGTCATAAACGTGTTAAAGGTTTTGAAATATGACAACATCACACAGAGAGAAAGACTGAAGCCGACCTACTTGAAGTCATCACAGGTGACAAAGGGACACCGTAAAACATTGCATCATAGGTATTAGGCACCAGATGAACTAGAAGCCAAGCAATTCACTAGCATCTGAAGCTTGCTTTCCTTTACTGCCATTTTTAAAATTGATAAAAGATGCTTTGACCAACTTAAAGCAACAGATTGGAGTTTGATTTTAGTATCCTTTTTTTGTAATAAATTTTTATTAATTTTCCAATACAATCATACAATTTTATCCAAATTTTAACAAATTTTAACAAAATACTCTTTTTGGTCTTCCTTCAGCTTCTCTGGTAATCATCCATATTTACCCTTCAATACGCATTCCTTTAATTGCATTGCTTTTTGTATCCTATCAATGTCTAGACTAGAGGGGGAAAACACATTTCCCTGCAGCCTTTGAAATTTCAACTCTAGATCATTTCGCTAAAGCATGAACACCATATGGCAGAGACAGAAAACCTGTGACCCTCCAAATTGTTCAGTTAAAACTTCCATCATCCATGATCACTGGACAACCTTAAATCTGATCAGAGCTGCAGTTAGTTCCAGTTCCAGTTCCCTGCCATATGGTGAAGCTGGTAGGTAACTATTGTCAGCAGAACTGTCATTGCCAAGCTGTGCTTGAAAGGTACAGACTTACTGTGTAAAATTGAAAGAAAGTACGGTATGTTTTTCCAGATCTAATGAATGGTACTTGGCTCTTCCTGAATAGAAACCTGTGTAAAAACCGAGCATTCAGACTTAAGGTGTATGACCAAAATTGGTCTTTGTGGATTTTCACACTGTATATGTGTAGAAATCATGAAAGAGCAATGATCATTTGGGGTCAGAATGTAGGTATAGGCTGCATTTAATGTTATCCACTGTTTCTTTTAAAAGTTTAGTGGACATATTATTGGAAATATTAATTTATATGTACCTGAATCATTGCTATAGTACAACAGAAGATAGAACTGAAAAATAGATCAGATGTGCCAACATTTTAAACTGAAATGAGTATTTGAAAAAATAGGGACTTTAGCTTCAGCAACTAATTAACCTACAAAAGAACCAGACAATCAAAACTGTGGGGCACTGCTCCTATAAATAAGCATCATTCAAACCCAACTTTCTCATATTTTCAGAGTTATTTATGTAAGTAATGAGCGCCTGGAAATCAATCAATTTGAAAGCTGAAGGCAAGAAGAACGATTGGGAGGCATCCCTGAATTTAGAGGACCCTGCCCTGATCATTCAAAAGACCGCACAACACAATGATACTATGTATTTGCCATAAGTCTTGCTGGCATTCCCTTTACTAAGGCAAGTTAACATGAAACAACTGTGAAGTAGGCCAATCATTTCCAAATTTGCTGTCAAAGAACAGAGGTTCTAACCGAAGTCACACATTAAAAACCTGACTGTGCAGGGATTTTGAAGTCAGGCTTTAAAGCTTAGGGTCAAACCCATTAAAACAACAGCCTTCTGATCTCATTGAGCTCAGTCAAACCAGTGTTCAAAATTTGCCAGGCACCTTTTGCTCCTAGCTACTGACCACTTGCGACTAAGTGAGGATGACACCTGACATCACCACCTGGAGGTGCATGCTTGGGGATTCTTGGATCTGGACTGTTTCCACACACTAATACCCCATCCTGTAGAAGTCTATCAGTTATATTTCATGTGCACCCTCCCTGTGGAACGCCCTCCCATTCCATGTCAAGGAGATAAAGAACTACACAACTTTTAAAAGACACCTGAAGGCAGCCCTGGATCGGGAAGTTTTCAATGTTAGACGTTTTACAATGGGGGGTGGGGTGGACTGGGCACAACGGGGGAACACTGGATATCACAAGGGGGGGGGGGCCTGCAGGGCATCTGCGTGTCACCAGGAGAGGAGGCGAGGGCGGCATTGGAGCTGCATGGGAATTGGTAGGTCAGGCTTCCTCAAACTCAGCCCTCCAGATATTTTGAGATTACAATTCCCATCATCCCTGACCACAGCTCCTGCTAACTAGGGATCATGGGAGTTGTAGGCCAAAAACATCTGGAGGGCTGAGTTTGAGGAAGCCTGTGGTAGGTGGTCCTGGGCATCTCGTAAAAAGAGCTTGACCACTTTGAAGCATCTCCAATAATGATGATAATAATTAATATTATTTATACCCCACCTATCTTGCTGGGTTTCCCCCAGACACTCTGGGCGGCTCCCAACAGAATATTAAAAACACGATCAAACGTTAAAAACTTCCCTAAACAAGGCTGCCTTCAGATGTCTTCTAAAAGTCAGACAGTTGTTTGTCTTATTTAAACCTCCGACCCCAGGCGCCGGCGGGGGTTGCTACGCCGCTGTGTTTTATTATGTTTTTATATTCTGCTGGAAGCCCCCCAGATAATAATAAATAATAATAATTGAGGCGGGCGACGGCCCAGCGAGGGTCTCCTCCTACTCACCCTGTTGTACCAGATGCCGAGCTGGGAGCGGGACAAGACGGCGAACAGAGTCCGCTGCGGGTCGGCCTGGATGCGGAGCGGGGGCTCCCTGGCCTCGGCGGGGCACAGCAGCCTCTTCGGCCACCCGCTCAGGAAATACATGGCTGGCGAGCAGGCAGGCAGGCAGGCAGGCAGGCCGCCTGTCCCGGCGAGGCACTAGCAGGCCGGAGCCAGGAGCTTTCCCCTCATGGGCCTCCTCGGGCGAGGGAGACTCTGCCCCGCGCGGCCTGCCGAGGATCCGCGGAGGAGGATCCGCGCATAATCCCCGCCTGAGGGGCGCTGGGAAGAGACTGAGGGGGCGGCTGGAAGAAGGGGCTCCCTCCTCTCCGCTGGGCCGGGTCGCGGGGAAAGGGCCGTTACAGCTCAGGACGGAGCCCTCGCGGCGTCGCCTCAGCCTCCCCCCGGGAGCCCTCGCTCGCTCTCCCCGCCAAGGCTCCCTCCGCCGGCGCCGCCATCTCTTCTCCTCAGCCGCGTCAAGGCGTCTGGTCGCCGGAATATGCCGGCGGGTGGGAGGGAGAAGAGGCGCACGCGCACAAGCGTCGGCAGCCCTCCGTCGGAGCGACTCGGCAACACCGCTGGAGATAGGAGAGTGCGGGCGGGCGCGGAGGGGGGAGGGGAAAGCGGAGACACACTAAAGGCGCCGCTATTGGTACAGGCGCCGGGGAAGGGGAGGAGCCGGAAGTGGCGTCGTCGGAGCAGTCGCGAGGCGGCCATAGAGAGAGAGCGCGCGCCGCTGGAAGGAGGGGGCTGGAACGCGCGCGCCCCCTGGCTTCCTGTTCTGAGCGGTGGAGGAAACGCGACGTGTCTCTGCCCGGAGCGGCTGAGCGGGCAGGCGGAGAATCGCTGGTGGTGGGTTCATAAAGGAAGGTCGACAGCTGGATTCGGTTCATGTAATTCCTTTTCTTTTTTTCGCATAAATTTTTATCATGGCCTCCAACATTTTTTCCATGAAAATAGGGACGTCCTATTTAATAATAATAATAGTAATAATTTATTTATATGCCATCCATTAAACATTAAATAACTTCCCTATACAGAGCTGCCTTCAGATGTCTTCTAAACGTTATATAGTTACTTCTTTCCTTGCCTCGGGAGTTGCATAACTCCATACCCTTCAACATTTCTTTGATGAAAATAGGAAAAGCAAGACAATCCGGGTTCAGTATCATATCAGAGACTGGGGCGGCTTCTGTAAATCCAGGACTGTCCCTGGAAAATGGGAACACTTGAAGGGTCTGTTTTATTAGGAATACAAAAATTAATATATTTCCCTTATTTTTTGCCCAAATTAAGATGTTGATCTAAACACGATAGAAACACAAAGAGAAAGGAATAAATAAAGAGAGAAGTAAAGAAAAAGAAATAGGGAAGAGGTTAAAAGAAAGAGAGAAATGAAATTCAGAAAATAAGGGACTGATTCTTCGTCCGTCTGCGGTATATTGTCCACTATATATTCATTTCATCCACTCCAGTATAACACCCAGCAAAACCACTTTCTGTAAACAAATAGGTTCTTCCTTTATTGAGCTCTGATTGATCTCCGTTGTTGCACCGTTCTCAGATGGTTAGATACGCACGGGCTGTGCAGGTTCATGTGAAAAAGCTGAATACATGCAATTTTGAAACTCCTCACTAAGTCTTCATACCGCAGAAGTTTCTGTAGCATTGAATTGCGCACCTGCAGTTTCCTTTTTTCCAATCAGTTTAATGAACGGTTTTCAGATTTAAAAAGGAAATTGTGTGTGTGTTTGTGTGTTATCCCCTACTATCACCATTCTGTCTTAATCTTCAATTCACATACAGAGAGAGATGTGAGTCCTTGCCGCTCCCACATGGGATAGCGATAGCTTCCACCTTTTTCAGCCTCTCGCCTTGAGAAATACCACTCTAAGCTGTCTCCCACAGAGTTCCCTTTCCCTTCTGTCTATCTTCTCTCTGTATGTATCTTCTTTTATCCCAAATATAAATCTTCACAATTCAAAACATACATGTAAGTGATAATAATAGTGAACTAGAGACCAGTGGATTCCCAACATGTACACTCAGGACTCTGTAAACACTTCTCCCTCCCAAACAAACCATTGACGGTCATTTTCTTGAGGGAAATCAGTTTCATTCTTGATTGAGAACTAGAAATGAAATTGAAACACTAATATGTGCTTAAGAGCAGCTGTAGCCCTGTTTGTTTGCTTTTAGCTTGAGGAACATTTTTTAAAACTCCCTTGCAGTCTGAAGTCCATCTCACACTTGACCTCTCATCTCCTTTAATAGAAATATGATTGCTCATTTATTAGTTAATTGGTTCTATAAAGAAAATTCTTAACAACTAGTCAAATACAGGTACCTGCAGAAGCATAATAGGTTTGACAATATCTGCATCTAAAGATATTTTTTCATGTTAGAAATTAAACTTTTATGGGTTCATGTGTTTTGTAGTAAAGGGTAAAGAGACCCCTGACCATTAGGTCCAGTCGCGGATGACTCTGGGGTTGTGGCGCTCATCTCGCTTTATTGGCCAAGGGAGCCAGCGTACAGCTTCCGGGTCATGACTAAGCTGCTTCTGGTGAACCAGAGCAGCGCACGGAAATGCTATTTACCTTCCTGCTGGAGCGATACCTATTTATCTACTTGCACTTTGAGCTTTCAAACTGCTAGGTTGGCAGGAGCAGGGACCGAGCAACGGGAGCTCACCCCGTCGCAGGGATTCAAACCGCTGACCTGATCGGCAGGCCCAAGAGGCTCAGTGGTTTAACCCACAGCGCCACCCGCGTCCCTGTGTTTTGTATTATGCTTATGTAAACCTTGTGTTTGATAAACACAATTAATGTGTTCACATCAGTTCAAACAGAAATGAAAAGAAAAAGCAATCCATACGTTTCTTTAAAATAACCAACAAAGATGAGTAGCACAAGAGCAAAGTCTGTATATACGAACCAGGTTCAACTGGTGCATTTACATCAAAACAGCCCAAGGCATAAATATTTACTAAAGAATCAGCATTGTTGTTGTTGTTGTTTAGTCGTGTCCAACTCTTCGTGACCCCATTGGACCAGAGCACGCCAGGCACCTCTGTCTTCCACTGCCTCCCGCAGTTTGGTCAAACTCATGTTTGTATCTTCGAGAACACTGTCCAACCATCTCGTCCTCTGTCGTCCCCTTCTCCTTGTGCCCTCCATCTTTCCCAACGTCAGGGTCTTTTCCAGGGAGTCTTCTCTTCTCATGAGGTGGCCAAAGTACTGGAGCCTCAGCTTCACAATCTGTCCTTCCGGTGAGCACTCAGGGCTGATTTCCTTCAGAATGGATAGGTTGGATCTTCTTGCAGTCCATGGGACTCTCAAGAGTCTTTTCCAGCACAATAATTCAAAAGCATAAATTCTTCGGCGATCAGCCTTTTTTATGGTCCAGCTCTCACTTTCATACATCACTACTGGGAAAACCATAGCTTGAACTATATAGACCTTTGTTGGCAAAAGAAACAGCATTATCAAGTTCCTAAAGGTAGTTTCCAATGCTTGCCAGTACAAATTTCACATTTATTGAAGTTATAAAATGTGGCCACTAATCTGCCTCTTGCAAAAAGCTTACGAAGAAGGAAATCTTCCCATTGCTACATTTGGTAAAACTGAAAGAGCTTGGATTGCCAAACCAGTCACTAAAGCGAGTGCTGGCCAATTAGACATGAACAGGTTGCAAAACACTAAGCCTCCATTGTATTAGCATTCGGAAAGCCTTGTCGTTGTCAAAGCCAAGTTCAGAAAAACACAGTTTATGGAAACAAACATGGCTTCCACATCATACTTTCTATTTTAAACAGGAGATATCACACACTGAAGACTGGAAGCCAATGGTTGTCATTTGTGAACCCTGATGTTGGTTGCGGTTTCTGAAGAAGACTGGCAAATGCTCGCTATGAGCAGAAAACGTGACTGCCTGTTTAGAAACATGGAAAACAGAAATACTTGGGAGTTGAGAAGATGAGATTTTGTGACATTCCACAAATTTGCACGCATGGCTGAAAAATGCACAAAAGCAAATGAGCACCCAGCCATTGCAGTTAGTGGGACTGTATCCATTTGGCAAATTCATTCAACAAAATCATTTGCATCCTCAGAAACAGAAAACTTGTCATAGCAGACTTTTTCTCTTCTGCATCTGCCCTGATGTTTTGCCACTTGCTTCTTTCACAGGCAAATGCATCTTTATTACTAAGAGTAAAAACCAGAACATCACTGCAAAACTTTTCTGTTACGCAGTCTATATTTTCCTCCAGGTACTGTGGCATGCAGAATATTAGATTGATGGATAAATCTATCTAGAGTCATTGTCAGACAGTATGTCCTAGAGAGCCGTACAGGTATATAAAATTAGGACATATCATTACATATTCTGATGCAAATTTTTTATATTTCTGGTGCAGAACTCCTTTGCTCAGAGAAACTGCTGCTGTGAAAACAGCAAATTGAGTTCCACCTGAACATGCACCCCAGACCTTACTTTGGATACAAACACTTGTAGTGAATCTTAATGTTCTATTTTATTTTATTTGCTCAGTCATTTTTAGTCTGTCTGGATCTATAAAATGAGACTGCATTTGTCAATCAAAAATTGCAAGTATTCCCCACCCCACAGAACACCCTTAATTCAAAGTTTCTGCAATAGTTTGCAACAAGGGGAAATTATGTGGACTGAATAAGGCATCAGTTGCTATAAATAAATTTATAGGTATACAGTGGTACCTCGGTTTAAGAACAGTCCTGTTTACGAACTACAGTGGTACCTCGGGTTAAGTACTTAATTCATTCCGGAGGTCCATTCTTAACCTGAAACTGTTCTTAACCTGAAGACCACTTTAGCTAATGGGGCTTCCTGCTGCTGCTGCACCGCTATTGCACGATTTCTGTTCTCATCCTGAAGCAAAGTTCTTAACACGAGGTACTATTTCTGGGTTAGCGGAGTTTGTAACCTAAAGCGTCTGTAACCTGAAGCGTCTGTAACCCAAGTACCACTGTATTTGGTTTACGAACTCCGCAAAACCGGAAGTGGTGTTCTGGTTTGCGAACTTTACCTCGGTCTACAAACGGAAGCCAAATGGTGGAAGGGCACCAGAGGCAAGAGGCCTCATTAGGAAAAGCGCATCTCGGTTTAAGAATGGATTTGGTTTAAGAACGGACTTCAGGAACGGATTAAGTTCGTAAACTGAGGTACCACTGTATTTTAAAACATGAGTGTATGGTGCTTCGATGTAAATTAAAAAACAAACACAAGGGGGAGCTACAGAGCTTGATGTACTTTTGAGAATAAAATGTTGCTCAAAGCAGACATTGCAGCTGACTCAAAAAGCAGTTGGATATTTGCTTTTACATCCCAGGGCTCCCTGCAGAAGGAGTTCAAGCCCATGCCAGAACATTAGGTTTGCACATTGAAAGTATATTAAAGTGCTTTGTCACCCTAGCACAACAAACCCACTTAAAAAAATTAAAAAGTGGGTGTTTGCAGTTTGAAAAGTGATGGGGGGTGCATTGGAAAAAAGGCTCTTGCTGTTTCTAAAAATGTAATTTCCATACCAGATTCTGGCTTTCAGGGAAATGTTCACATGTGAAACGGGGGAAATGAGAGGCTCCCTAAAGCCACATTTTTAAAGTTTAGCCTTGTTTTGACACCCAGGCGCCATCCTTTATTTAAAGCATTTTAAAGAGTGAACCCTACTCATTCTTAGCCAAAAATACTCCCAGAGAAATTTACAGAAGTCAGTCGTAAGGACAATCCTTGCCCTCGGGATTATAGACATGACACATGAGGGTAAAGGGATGGTAGGGAAGAGGGGGGAGGGATATTTATTGTTGTTGTTGTTGTTGTTTTATTTTGTATACCACCAGTCTTCTGAAGATCACAGGGAGGTTCACAACATAAAACTACAATCATAGAACTACAATCAGCCAAAGGCCTGGGAGAACAGAAACATTTTTGCCTGGCACCTAAAGATACATAATGAAGATGCCAAATGAGCCTCCTTGGGGAGAGCATTCCACAAATGGGGGGCCACCGCAGAAAAGGCCCCATTCTCGTGTTGTCGCCCTCTGGACCTCTCATGGAGGACGCACACAAAGAAGGGCCTCAGACGATGATTGCAGAGTCTGGGTCAGTTCATTTGAGCAGAGGTGGTCCTTAAAGTATTGTGATCGTCAGCTATTTAAAGCTTTATAGGTGAAAAACAGCACTCTGAATTGGGCCTGGAATCTAACTGGAAGCCCGTGCAGTTAGGCCAGGATTGAGGTCATATGTTCAAGCTGTCTTACCCCAGTAACCAACCTGCCTGCTGAATTCTGCACCAGCTGAAGTTTCAGAACCGTCTTCAGAGGCAGCTCTGCGTAAAGCAGTAATCTAACCTAGAGGTTACCAGATCACAGATGCCACTCCATGCCACTTGAACCTCAAGTAACAGTGATTGCTCTAGAGGTATACCCAAGCTAGGTAACTGCTCTTTCAGGGGGAGTGTAACCCCATCAAAAGCTGACCACCTCCCAGCCATCTGGACTTGGGAATCAGCTGCTCCCATGCAGTTCTTCCTTTGGACAGTATTACTTTGTTGTGACGTTGTTTCGGACTATCAGCACAGACATGTATGTATCTAGAACAGGGGTAGGCAACCTAAGGCCCGGGGGCCAGATCCGGCCCAATCGCCTTCTCAATCCAGCCCACAGACGGTCCGGGAATCAGCATGTTTTTACTTGAGTAGAATGTGTGCTCTTATTTAAAATGCATCTCTGGGTTATTTGTGGGGCATAGGAATTCGTTCATCCCCCCCCCCCATATAGTCTGGCCCACCACATGGTCTGAGGGGCGGTGGACTGGCCCCCTGCTGAAAAAGGTTGCTGACCTCTGATCTAGAAGGTGCATCAGACAAATCTGGTTGAATAAAAATTACCTGCTTCTGAGATCTTCTCATCTCAAGTATTTAACTGCATTTGGAAAATTGATAAAGAGGGACATATTTAATTTATTAAAATTGGGGGTGGGGGGAGGGAGTCCTTCAAGGAAAAGGCGTAGGATTAGGTTGCAAGCACCGGCACCTACAAATCTCACCATCAGATATTGTACAGTTTTAATACCAGGGGCATTCTGAGCGATGCTGTTTTTGTTCGTTTGGTTTAGTCTTGGGAAATGTAAATACCATTCTTGGAATCATTTAGTCTCTGTCGTCTTGTCTTTGATCATTCTCCCATGGGAAAGAATTCAAGAGAACCGCAGGCCGGCTAACGAGGACGCTTCTTTGTGATCTTGTAGCACTTGGCGCATGGGGAGGAAGGCAAGAGCGACTGGCATGAGAAAAGATGTGCGAGAGAGGGGTGTCTCCCACAATCCACTTGATGGAAACCCATTTGTTGGATTGACGTCATGCTCATTAAGCAAGAATATGAGAAGAGCCTGCTGGGTCAGGTCAATGGCCCATCTAGTCCAGCATCCTCCTCACAGGGCCTGTGGGAAACCAGCAAGCAGGATTCAAGTCTATGGGACCACCTCTCCTTGTTTGCCCCACAGAGGACCTTAAGGTACACGAATAACCATAGTTTAGAGGTCCCGGGCCCTAAGGAAGTCAGACTATCCTCCACCAGGTCTTTTCAGTGATGGTTCAGACCTGGTGGAATGCTCTGTCCCATGAGACTAGGGCCCTTGAGGATTTAACCTCCTTCCGTCAGGCCTATAAGACAGAGCTATTCAGCCTGGCCTTTAATTTGAATTCAGCCTGATCTTTTATTTCCCTTCTCTTCCCTCCCCCTTCCCTTTTATAAAGATCACCCGCTCTGAGAACCCACATCTTATTCTCCCCTGGCCTCCTCGCTGGCCCAAGTAGGACCAATTCAGCCAGCTAGCCCTGGGGATTATCTAATGCTTATTTCCCCTAAATTGATTTTTGACTTTTATTGTTATTCATGTTTTTATACTGTATTTTATGCTGCTTTTATAATTAAGTATTTTAAATTTGTTGTTAGCCGCCCTGAGCCCGGTTTTTGAACTGGGAAGGGCGAGGTATGTATGTATGTATGTATGTATGTATGTATAAATAAATAAATAAATAAATAAATAAATAAATATTATTAAGAGCACTCCTTTCCTGTGGTTTCCAGCTGCTGGCATTCAGAAGCATTACAGCCTCTGCACGTGGTGGCAGAGCAGAACCATTGACACTAGTAGCCACTGGCCCTCCATTAATTTGTCCAATTCCCCTTTAAAGCCACCCCAGTTGGTTCCAATGGTGTGTTGCATGAAGACATACTTCCTTTTATCTAGCCTGAATCTTCCAACATTCAGCTTCAGTTACAGTCTTATGAGAGAAGCAGTGGTGTAGTGTGGTTTGCTGGTACCCGGGGCAGGTGTGTGTATGCACTGGGATGGGCATGGAGGGTAAATGAAACCAACCGCACCAGCCCAGCCCTTGCCACCGACACTACCGGGGCACCCCCTGGAGCCAAGTGGGGCCACGCTGTGCCACTTGCCCAACTGTGCGGGGGGGGGGGGGGCGGCCCCGGCCAGCCAAGGCAGCCCTTGGCGGGCAAATCCCCCTGACGCCCACAGGCAGGGTGAGGAGGACACAACAGCCACGCAGCCTTTGATCCCAGCCGCACAAAGCAAGGGTGAGGCTGGGATCGAAGGGTGCGTGGCTGTTGTGTCCTCCTTACACTGCCCTGCTGGCCCTGTGCCACTTTGTGAGGCTGGGATCTGATCTGAGTGATTTCACCCGGTGAATCATTCCAGTCAGATCTCAGCCTTGCAAAGCAGAGCAGGGCTGGCAGGATGGCCTGTGGAGCCAAATGCGCAGTGTCCCCTTAAAATATGTGCTCGGGGCCATTGCCCTGGCAGGCCCTCCTGCCGGGGGGTGGGGGGACAGGACTTTTCCTATCTGATTATGCCATGCAAAAAGGCAACGTTTATAAACTTCTATCATGCCATCACTCACATTTTCTCCAAACTGAAAAGTCCCAAATGCTGAAGCTTCCCTGATGCTAAGAAATTTCCTAGTAAGATGTCTGCTACTTCTTACAATGAATCCAGGGTTTTGATGAAGTAATGAAGGGTGACGCAAGTCCAGATTGGAGGCTAGCAATATTTATAGCAGCAATATTTAACTAAACTTTCCTGTGAGAGCAAGGCTTGCAAAGGGGCTTCCCAGGTCTCCTTCCCTGTGCATGCGTTGAGCCACCGCAATTTGGTCTGGGGTGTTGGAACCCCTCAAACACATTTAGGGGGCAGGCGGAGGGGAGGGGGTAAAGTTCTGTTGCATAAGGAGAAATCCTTCCGCTGGTGGATCTAGTTCCTTAACCCAATATGTTGGTCTAGGGTTTGGGTTTTTTCCCTTCCAAAAAGATTGTTCACTTTCTCCAAGAACTAGGCTTTTGACATAGTTCCCTTTTAAAGCAGAAAGGGACTTTTCATTAAGAAAAGGGGATAAATGGTTGTAGCAAGGCTACTCCTACTCAGAGTAGACTCAGCAAAATTAATTGGCATGGCTAACTGAGGTCCATTGGTTTCCATGAGTCTATGAACCTCAGGCTTCCAGAACTCAGGGAGAGTGGACCTACTGGAGAGGTCAGGCAGGACGTACACACGGGTCTGGTAGACTGGAAAACGTATATCTCTTTCCCCCCACAACTTAAAGTGCAATTTTGTACATACAAGTAAATAAATACACACACACATGCCTGCAATGGGGTGTGGAAACACCAGGGATTTTTTTTCAGCCGGAACTCACCGGAACTCAATTCTTGTTGTTGTTGTTTAGTCGTTTAGTCATGTCCGACTCTTCGTGACTCCATGGACCAGAGCATGCCAGGCACTCCTGTCTTCCATTGCCTCCCGCAGTTTGGTCAAACTCATGCTGGTAGCTTCGAGAACACTGTACCACCATCTCGTCCTCTGTTGGCCCCTTTTTCTTGTGCCTTCAACCTTTCCCAACATGAGGGTCTTTTCCAGGGAGTCTTCTCTTCTCATGAGGTGGCCAAAGTATTGGAGCCTCAGCTTCATGATCTGTCCTTCCAGTGAGCACTCAGGGCTGATTTCCTTAAGAATGGAGAGGTTTGATCTTGCAGTCCATGGGACTCTCAAGAGTCTCCTCCAACACCATAATTCAAAAGCATCAATTCTTCAGTGATCAGCCTTCTTTATGGTCCAGCTCTCACTTCCATACATCACTACTGGGAAAACCATAGCTTTAACTATATGGAACTCAATTCTGGCATCTATCAAGTGGACGCCATTGCCATTCTAAGAGAATGAGGGAGGTGTTCATGGTGAGTTCCAGCACCTCTTTTTCTAGTGAAATTGCACTGGGAAACACAAACTGGGAGGGAGTTGAGAATATTGATGCACAATACCTGTGAAAGAGATACCCACCTGCTTGTATAGATAGCAGTAGGTGTCATGGGCTGTGAAGATGCTCAAACTCAGGATGAAAGGGAGAAGTGTGCTAAGAGGAAGGCACGTTTGGCAAAGCCTCACCGTGATCAACTCCCACCCAGAAGCCTATGTCCCCACTGTGGAAGGACGTGTGGATCCAGAATTGGCCTCCACAGTCACTTACGGACTCACTGTTAAGATCGTGTTCATGGAAGACAACCTTACTCGGCTATGAGGGATCGCCAAAGATGAAGAAGATAGCAGCAATATAGCTGCCACTTCAACAATCAATATAGTTCGCTGGTTGGGAAAACTGCAAAGGGATGTGTTATGGAAGCACTCAGACATGAGGGAATGGTTCTTACATGTTTCAAGTGCTTAGGGTGGTCTTGCCACTTATCTCCACTACATCATTCATAAATATGCTTTTAAAGCTGGCAGAGCCATGCTGGAGGAGTTTGGATGAGGGGGAAGTGACCATCTTGCTGGCCTCTGCTAGCGAGGAGCATCCCAATTTGCCTGTCCATGAGGAAGGTGGAAGGGAGGCGGGTGGCGCTGTGGGTTAAACCACAGAGCCTAGGACTTGCCGATCAGAAGGTCGGCGGTTCGAATCCCCGTGACAGGGTGAGCTCCCATTGCTCGGTCCCTGCTCCTGCCAACCTAGCAGTTCGAAAGCACAAAGTGCAAGTAGATAAATAGGTACCGCTCCGGCAGGAAGGTAAACGGCATTTCCATGTGCTGCTCTGGTTCGCCAGAAGCGGCTTAGTCATGCTGGCCACATGACCCGGAAGCTGTACGCTGGCTTCCTCAGCCAATAAAGCGAGATGAGTGCCACAACCCCAGAGTCGGTCACGACTGGACCTAATGGTCAGGGGTCCCTTTACCTCTTTAAGGAAGGTGGAAGCTACTGCCAGTGCCATTCTTACTGGTAGCACCAACAGAACAACCCCAAAATGAGGGGTTTCAGGGGAGAGGAGGGGGCTGGGTTGGGCTGGACTGACGCAGCATCTGCTACCTGCCATGCTGTCCTTGCTACCGCCACATGATGGCAAAGGGCCTGATCCAGGCCCTCTCTGCTGCACCAGCCTAGAAGTGGTGGAGACTAACAAGTCCTCTTGCTGCTGGATTGACCTTTGAGTATATCTTCAAACATATACGTGGATATATAACAATCGAAACACTCTCCTTAGGAGTAATTGCACATCCATGTTAGACACAGCCTGACATTAGGGAAGTGTGACTGCCTGGAACCAATCCCTATAAATAATGTTTACTGTTCCTCATTGCCCTTATAATTGTGTAAGCTAAGCAGATGGCTGTGGTTCCTTTGAAAAAGACCCTTGGTTAATTTTTGTGTTGCGCATTATTGCTAGAGTCACTAAGTTTGTTGTTCGTGGTGTTCCTTTTGGAAAACCCCTGGGCTTTTGAATAAAGGTACAGAGAACAGACAATAGGGAAGTCATTGCTTGTCAACAATACGCTTCTCATAGCTGGAAAAAGTTGCCATCAGATCATTGTGCAGCTGCTCATAAAAGCTGACCTTTGAAGTTTCCAAACAGCCTCAGCCAAGTATACCTGAAGGAACATCTCCACCCCCATCATTCAGCCCAGACTCTGAGGTCCAGCGCTGAGGGCCTTCTGGTGGTTCCCTCCCTGCGAGAAGCGAAGTTACAGGGAACCAGGCGGAAGGCCTTCTCAGTAGCAGCACCCGCACTGTGGAACACCCTCCCATCAGATGTCAAGGAAATAAGCAACTATCTGACTTTTAGAAGACATCTGAAGGCAGCCCTGTTTAGGGAACTTTTTAATGTTTGAAGTTTTATTCTGTTTTTAGTGTTCTGTTGGGAGCCGCCCAGAGTGGCTGGGGTATTATTATTATTATTAATCAGTAAGGATTTTTATTTATTTATTTATATTAAAGATTTTCTTGATTTACAAAAGTGTGTGCAATGTCTCTCTCTCTCTCTCTCTCTCTCTCTCTCTCTCTCTCTCTGTCTCTCTCGTATTTTTTCTTCTTCCATGTAACATTTTTACAAATACCCTCACCTGAACCCCAACCCTTAAGTTGTGCAGCCCGGTGAAAACTAGGATTCCTTAAGCTGGTGTGCTTTCAAAATCCTCTCCTGCTATTGTTGTCTCTCATCTGTGCTGTCCCAAGCCAGAAAATGCTTCCCACAGGTGCTTCGAAGTGTCCGCTTGTGCGAGATTAGGTGAAGCAGAAAGCGCATAAGAAACTTGTGTTGAACGGTTGTATCCACATGCTCAGGCAGAAATGACAGATTCAGGAACGCCTCCGATGAAACAGAAGCCTAGAGAGTTAGCACACAAGTATGAACAGCTGGAACAGAGAGGGAGTTGGTGGAAAAGAACTTCAGCTCTCCTTCCTCACCTCCCTATATGCTGCTGTTGCTGTTCATCATCATTGCTGCAGGCCAGAAACTGCCGAGAAGGGGAGGAAGGGAAAACAAGGAATTCTTTTCCTCCCTTGGATATTAATCCGAGGAGGCAAAGAATTTGGCCTCTGACAAAGTGCCAGGGAGGGTCATGAACCCCCGTAGTTCATTGGGTTCACCAGGACTTGAGACATGTGATTTGGCTCTTAGAATTTGTTCCTACGAGATGTAATGATAGCTACCAACTTGGATGGCTTTAAAAGAGAATTAGACAATTCGTGAAGGATAAGGTCTTAGGATGGGTGATATATCATCCAAACTGGTTTGAAGTCCATATTGTGATACCTGTTTCGTAATTTTTGTCCTCACCAATATATGGCGAATCATGATGTGTGTTAGAGTTGGGTGATATATCATCCAAAACTCGTTTGAAGTCATGATACCGGTTTCATAATTTTGGTCGATATATCGCGAATCGTGGTGTGTGTGTATCTACTGTGCAAAAATCACAGTGTGGGGAAAACCGTGAAGCCAGCCAATGCTTCTCTCTATTCCTGCAGCCCCTGTTAACTCTGCTAGCTCAGCTCTCTCCTGAATCATGCAGGGGGGCAGCGAATCACAAGAGAAGGCGCCGGCAAAAATCATGATACAAGGAAAAACTTTATTTCAGACACCTGATATATTGGTATATCACAATGCTTAGCTGGTGATATATAACAATGTTGAAAACCAGATATCGCCCAGCCTTAGGCTCCAGTCCTGTACACAATAGGCAATATTTTGCCAACTGTTAGCACAATGATTCCCTCCAGCACAATGGGACTTCCTCTCTTCCCCATGCATACTCTGTGTACCCTCCCCAAATCTGCTGGGGGGACGACTGGAAACCCCTCAAACCAATTTGAGGAGGTCTAGTGGGAGCGGGGTGGAGGAGTTCTGCATAAGCAGAAATCCTTGTACTATCAGAACCTAGTGCTACGTTGAATACAACCCAGTGGCTCTTTTTGTTGTTGTTTAGTCGTGTCCAACTCTTCGTGACCCCATGGACCAGAGCACGCCAGGTCCTCCTGTCTTTCACTGCCTCCCGCAGTCTGGTCAAACTCATGCTGGTAGCTTTGAGAACACTTTCCAAACATCTCGTCCTCTGTCGTCCCCTTCTCCTTGTGCCCTCCATCTTTCCCAACATCAGGGCCTTTTCCAGGGAGTCTTCTCTTACTTCTGAGTAAACATGTACAGTGGATGCTCCGGTTGCAAACGTGATCCGTGCGGGATGCATGCTCACAACCCGCAACATTCGCAACCCGCAGCACCGCATCTGCACACACGTGGGTTGCGATTCAGCGCTTCTGCGCATGTGCGACTGCCAAAACCCAGAAGTAACCCGTTCCAGTACTACCAGGTTTTGGCGGTCCGTAACCTGAAAAACGCAACCTGAAGCGTCTGTAGCCTGAGGTTTGACTGTACAAGATTGCGATGTTAGTCTCCCCCCATCTGTTCAGTCCAGCAAAAAATAATAATGCATCATGTGACTCCACTCATCATGTTTTTCAGCTGCAAGTTGCACTGGCTGCATTTGGGTGGTCACAATCTCGGTTTGATAAGATGAGATATGGTTGAATCTTAAGTGCCCCCATGCAGCTGCTTTGCTCTTCCCTTCGAGGAAAAGAGAAGTTAACTCAGCTATTATAACAACGGACGTTTAATGCATAAATTGATGTACATATCTATGCATGTACACATACATTTCGAGGAAATTAAGGGCAGGGAGATTCAGAGAAATGGTACACAAAAGTCACAGAATGTATGTGATGTACTCAGATAACCCCTTGAAGTGCTGACCAGCAACACAATTTTCTGTAGTTTTAGAAAGACGATCAGCAATTCACATGCTGCAGCGCTGACAAAAACCAGAAGTGTCAGCCCTATTTACCTCTGAAGCACCATTGCTTCCTCATACATTTCTAAAAGCGGAATTAAGTGGAAAGTGCAAAATTGCAGGCAGCTCAGAAGAACAGTTTCCCATCTTCATTTTATCTCTTCAGTCTGTAACAGTCACCTCAGTAAGATCCTTGGTTTGAAGATCCAAATCTCCTTGGAATAGCAGAAAGACAAAGAACTTTAGACAAGTGATAAACGGGAAAAGCCTTTGTCTCCTTTTCTTTAACCAGATGTTTCAGAGTCCCCCAAATTCAAGGTTTCCATCTTTGTGTTTGGTACATATGACACTTCATGATTCAGAAACTGACACAGGGAGAACCCCCAGTTTCTCAGATTGATGGACCGTGAGTAATTTCTAGTCACATCTGTAGTTTTCAGGTTTGACACAGGAAATAGCGGGGGTGGGGGTGGGAACTGTTCTGAGAGAAGCTTAAATAGTGAAGAGAGATGAGAATTATGATTCCTTTTCACAAACTTAATCACCGATTTGAACACACACTTTCAGTCCTTGAAGTAAATCTACTATGCCTTTCCTTTCTCCCTTGAGAAGGTGAGTGGACTGAACAGATTGATAGTTTGGATGGAAACAATGCCATGGATTTCAGAAGCAATAACATCACCATAGATATATTATGCAACACTTTGCTATACATGGAGGTCCAGCCGAGGGTCTTCTGGCGGTTCCCTCACTGCGAGAAGCAAAGCTACAGGGAACCAGGCAGAGGGCCTTCTCGGTAGTGGCACCCGCCCTGCGGAACACCCTCCTATCAGATGTCAAGGAAATAAGATGTCAAGGAAATAAGATGTCAAGGAAATAATCTGACTTTTAGAAGACATCTGAAGGCAGCACTGTTTAAGGAAGCTTTTAATATTTGTTGAATCATTGTATTTTAATACTCTACTGGAAGCCTCCCAGAGTGGCTGGCTAGATGGGCGGGGTATAAATAATAAATGTTGTTGTTGTTGTTGTTGTTGTTGTTGTTGTATGAACTGGCCAGTATGTAAATACTTTTATAAACAGAGAAGCAGCTAAACAACATTAGGATGGGCCAGATGGCGATACCAATCTGGCCCATCCTACGGCCAATTTAGGAGGCAAATTCACCTCTGAGTGGGCAATTGAGATTGTGGGAAGGCATATCTCAGTCAAGCACTTCAGTTCATAAGAATAACTAGGGCCAATTCACACACTTACTAGAAAAGACCCCTTCTTTTGTTTATACAACTTTTTTGCCTCTCAAAGTGGTTCGCATTTTTTCAAAACAACAACAACCACAAAGTGGTGAAATAAAAATTAAAACTCGAATGGAAAAGGAGCAGAGTTGAAAACCTTCCATCTTCTTTTAACAACCATTAGAAGCCGTGTGGAATAAGAACATTAGCCTGGCTCAACACCATCAGGGATGGAGCTAGTCTCACCTCCTGAGGGAGTGAATTACACAACTTGGGTTCTGCCACAAAAAAGGGTCCCGCCCTCCGCAACCAAACATATTTTGGTGGTGGTGGGATATACAACATGAAGGTGTGGAGAGATCTTGTAACATGAGATGTGGGTTTCATATGATTTGTGTAATCATTCTGCCCCAAAAAGGGAGAAATAGCACACAAATCCACATGTACACAGCTTGAGTTTCATTTTACCTTATGCATATTCATGGTCCATGTGTGAGGAGAAACCGTAGGTAGGATACATCTGGGCATCGCCTAATTTGTGGACCCAAATCCAATTTGAAACCCAAACTTGGAGCTCCACAGTTATTTACAAATAAGCATATACAGGTGCACAACACACAAACTAACACAGACCTTTTCCTTCCAGTAAGATTCAGTGTGGTGCAGTGGAAGCATACTGGATATTGACTGGTTTGAGTGAGATTCAAATCTCCGCTTAGCCGTAAAGTTCACTGGAGATTTGCTTAAAGCTGCAGGTGTGGTTTTTAAATTTTATTTTTTTAAAAATATACCAGAGAATTATATCAAAATTACATACTCTTTAAAAACTGCCGGAATTTTCTTCGTTTTCCTGGGAAGAAATATGAAAAGCGAACAAAATGTTGGTAGGTGTTTACCTAGAAACATGCAAGATTATACAAAGAGAGCTTCCGAGCTTGGCATTTTGCAAGCAACGCTAGCTAAGGTTACCAGATTTTTTTCAAAGAATTTGGGGACACTTTTTTTTTTTGAAAAGGGGGGGGGGGAGTTATTATTATTTTTTAAAAAAGAAGTAATATCTTCTCTTCTGTGGTCTCCTCTGTTGCGTGGCCTTCCTCTGGGCTTCTCTCTTGGAGCACTAGCCGCCATGGAGTAGGCTCGGGTTGGGCCTGGGCTCAGCCACATGTCCTTGCCCTCCCAGTGCTCTCCTACCTCTCCTCCTCAGCGGCAGTGGCACTGCAAGGTCAGGGCTCCCCTCTTTTTTCTCCTTCCCCTTTCTCTCTCTTCCTTCTCCTTCTCCTCTCCTCCTTCTCCCTTCTCCAGAGTTTTCCTGGCCCTAGAGCATAGATGGAAAGTCGGCCAGGTGCTCTTGCTCCAGGCTCAATTTGGGTCATGGGGTGGTGTCAGCGGTTCCCCCAGTTGAAGTGCCAGGCGTCCCCAGTTTCCCCTTGGCAGTGGTGGCGGCAGCGGCAGCCTCAGCAGCCCAGAGCCAGCCTGGTAGCGCAGTTGGCTCTGGTTGCCTTCAGGAGCTGCTCACTGCTGTGGCACCCGCCATTTTGCCTTGCCGGAAGTCCCCATATGAAGTGTCTTGTGCCGTTGAACCAACCACGCAACATTCATTCCCTACTAATAAATCTACAACACTTAAAATATAAATCAGGGAACATTAAGTGAAATCCGGGGACATTCTGGGGACGGATTTTGTCCGGGGACAGATTTTTAAATCCGGGGACTGTCCCCGGGAAATGGGGACGTCTGGTAACCATACGCTAGCAAATCTATCATCATGCTAAAACATCAGTGAAGCTGTAAATCCCCACAATAGGAAGTAGCTGTTCTTAGATATTTCCTGTTATCTATTCCTAGAGAAATGTGGAAATGCCCCAAAACACTTTCGGTTTTATTAACACTCCAAGTACTATCGCACAGAAGGAGAAGGCAGGGGAGGAGGAGAAGGAGATCCTAAAACCAGTTGTGGCTATGAAGTTCCATTGAAAGCCAAGAGTCTGGAAATAGCCATTATCAAGTTGCTTTGTTTATTTCTTCTTGGGCAACCCTTACCAACAGATCCATCGGCTAGCGAGGGTTAGAATACAGTAGTTGGTGCAGGGCAAGATTAAGGTTTGATGAGGCCCTAAGCTACTGAAGGTAATGGGGCCCTTTATATAGCCAGCTGTCCTTTGTCAACAACAAATTGTTGCTGCTTTTTGTGTTGAATATATGCTATATGGTAATTTATGGACCTCATAGGTATTTAAAGCCATTTGCGCATGTTGCCATGCAACCAGTCCATGCAGAATGTAGGCACCCTGTATATAGAAATGAACAAACCAGTGATATATTAGGGAGCAGGCTAGCAGGCGGGGCCCATAACTTACATCATAGGAGCCTATACAACAGAAAACACTGTTGCTGTATGTAGGTTTTATTTTATTTGTTTTTTATCTTATATTTTGGAAATGCACACCCAGTTTTTCCCCCCTTTAAATTTTTTTGGGGCCCCCAAGAGAGTGGGGCCCTAAGCTGTAGCTTGTTTAGCTTATACGCAAATCCGGCACTGAGCTGGCGGCCTGCTGGAAAGAAACACTGACCCAACCTCTAGTCCAGGGGTAACAACCTAAGGCCCATGGGCCATAAGCGGCCCATGGGGATTGTCTAACCAGCCCATGGACCCCCGCTGTCTGCTTGGGGACCCCCACCCACCCACTCAGTCGGCTCCCGTGTGCCACGCTAAACCATAGCTGTCAACTGTCCCTTATTTGGCGGGAAACTCCCTTATCCCATCGCTGTGTCTTGCTGCTGTCCCGGACAGATGATGTCCCTTAAATTTCCCAGTTTTCATGCTCGCCCGGCTCAGGAGGGAAGCAGCGGCTCTAGGTCCTCCGCCTCGAGACAGCGCGCACATGAGCTGCTGCATCTCCGTCTCTCCCTTTTCCCCCTGAGGGGCGTGACGTGAGGAGACGGGTGGCGGTTGGTGGGCAGGCAGCCCCTCTCCTGCGAGACGTCTGCCGCGCTGCCAGGGGAAGCCGGAGGTGGCAGCGGCTGAGGAGGCGGCCTGAGGGAGGAGGAAGATGAGGGGATGGGGAGGGATGCAAAAGGGCGGCACTTTAGCGACCGCCGCGGCACCGCAACCACCTCATGCCGGGCTCGCGTGCGGCGTGCGCGAGAGTCTCTCTCCCTCCCTCTCGGGGGTGGGGGGAAGGGCTGATGGAACTCGTGAGCTAAGCAAAATCCCTTATTTTGGCTGCTGCTCCCTTATTTTCGAGGCTGCTGCTCCCTTATTTTCGAGGCTGCTGGTCCCCTATTTTCAAATCTGTAAGTTGACAGCTATGCGCTAAACCAGTGTGCAGTAGAGCGGGGACCGCCTTCCGCGATGCTGGCCAGCACACCCCCATGCCAGAAGGAGTGCCGGAAACAGCATTTGCGCATGAGTGCATGCGCACTCCCGGCCCCCTGGCACGTCTGCGGGACTGTGAACCGGCCCAAGTCACAAAAACTTTGCCGAGCCCTGCTCTAGTCAATCCCATTGCTGCTGCTTAGGTAGAAAGGGAGAATGGAGGACGACACAATACAAGTACCCCAGTGGGAACACCTGATGGTCTCTGCTTGTCTCTTTACACTGCCAGCTTTGCCACCCCCTTGCCTCTTGCCCTGGTGTTTTTCTGCTGGGTATTGTAGGCAGTCCTGGGACTGCACCATGACTCAACAGGAGATCTGACTTCTGAGTCTTTACATGCAAATGTGTCTGCTTGCAACACAGAGAGACACAGACACAGAGAGATGTCAGCAGGCAGAGAAAGGAGACAGATGCATTTTGATTAAGTTCTCTCTGGGACCAGAGGGAGAAATACTCTATGGAGCTGAGCCGTTGCTGGGTTTTGCAATGTATCTTTTTTTTTTTTTAGTTGTTTTGCAACGTTTAAATATTTAGGACTCCCCCACCCCACCCCCACAGTAAAGCTTTAAAACTCATTTCTTGTGATAAATAAAATTCATTTCTGCACAAGAGTCCAGATCTGGGAGTTTCGTTGTACAACTCTAACAACCAGAAGCAAACAAGGGCTGGCCCACACTTCTGTGTGTCCTACTGCTTCCTGCCAGAGAAACCAGCTCTTTGCTGAATATGGAACCAATGGCAATGGGTTTTCTACAGAATGCTGTTTGTTCCGATTCAGCAGTAAAGAGTGGGTTTTCCTAGGGAAATCTGCGAGGCAAAGGCAAAATCACTTGGACCTATACTTTCTAGGCAAAGGGACAAGTGGAAGTCTGGACAACCCCCAAATTGGGTGGTGCTCCCCTAATTCATAAACAGACTAGACACATTTAATTTCAGCGTCTATATGACCAAAGTTAATTGTTCATTAGCTTTGATGATTTATACTCCACCTTTTGATTGAGATATCTCCAAAGCGGCTTCCAGTAGATTATAAAATATATAGCAAACCCCACACATACAGAAATAACCGCAAGAGCCCGAGTCTTGCCATAGTCTCTCACCTTTTCGGGTACTCAGCTTTGTGCTTGATTTCCTCCTTTGGACTTTAATGGCAATTGCTATTAGTAAAAATAATGCCAGCAGACAAATTGGTAGGATGAATGAGAGGGGAGATTTCCCCCTGTTATGTGCTGGAGTTGTTTTATCTGTAAACAGGAAAATTAAAATATGTATATTATCCCAAACACAATCTGATACATTGCCCAGTTTGATCAAAGAAGCAGGATATAATTAATTAGGAATTTTTAAAAAAATCCGTTTTCATAATTCTCCCTGCAATTGAAGCTGTTTCTTGTACGGACAGTGAGCTAACGCTACAAAAATCACCAGGTGCTGTGATGCTACCAAGAGCATCCATTGGTACATCTTGGTGATAGTGCATATTGGTATTTAACTCACCCTTGGGACCAGCTGATTGTAGGGGCGTGCTACAGATTAATGTGAAACCACACAAGTTTTTACCTTGCAAAACCACTGATATGTGGGCTGATGTCTCCTGATTCAGTTCCTGATTCCAGAATGCACAGCTGTAGTTTCCAGGAGCGCTTGGTTTGACTCTCAGGATGCTGGTTATGTTGAAAAGTCCATCCCTTGTCATTTCATATGTAGTGTTTGCATGTATGCTGGCATTCAGATCCCTCTCATAGTGCCAAGAAACTTCAGCCAGAGGGTACCCTTCTGAATGGCAAGCTAAAAACAAGTCTTCTTCCTCTCTTCTTTCCTGTAGATTGATTCTTTTGTAGGGTGCTGCAAGAAGTGGAGGACAGTATCACAGAGCGCTTTGCAGTATTTTGGTGGCACTTTTCCCGTTTCTCTTCCTTTTGGTTGATTTACACAACCATCATATAAGAGAAGACCCATGCTTTGAACTAAGCAAGAAGGGACATTGCATACATCTTGCATTTAATGTGCACATCTTTAAAATACGTTGGAAGAAACAAACCAGGAGATTTAGTTCAGGCACAGCAAGAAGCCAAGGCTTTCTACTTTGCTTATCCTGCCTGGGCCAGGAGGTTAGCAAGGGGTTAGTTTTCCTGAAGGGAAACAGGAATGCAAACTCTGCATACTTCTCTCAAACCTAGAGACACATACAGTACTAACCCTACAATTCCAATAACACACACATGTTGAAAGTTGCAGCACATGCAGAAGCCACTCTTTTTTCTTCTCCAAATTCTCACATAAATAACTGCAAATAACTTTTTTTTTAAAGCTAGGAAAGAAGTATAATTAACTTTTTTTAAAAGACAGGAAAGATGTAGATCTAGTGGAACAACCACCATTGCATACAGCTGTATACACATAAGAGCCCTTTTCTGTGGGTTCAAAGCTGTGGAAAGTGTTAATCAGTTCCTTTCTTAAAAAACAAAGGATTAAAATGACACCCTGTGTTCAGCATTCTTGCCTCCAGAGGAAACTAAGGCTGCAAATCATTCTCTTAGATTCTCACTGCTTGGGTGCAATAATACAGTATTACAATATATATATTGTAAGTTATGCAGCTACCAACCTTCAACTTCCAAAGTAATGTACTTGTAGTCTGCTCCCTCGTATTTAACAACACAGATGTAATCTCCTGCATCTGTGAGCTTTATGTTGGTGATAGACAACAAAGAAAGTCCTTTGCCTAACTCCTCACGTGACAATGACGCTCTCCCATGATAATCAGAATCCTGATGGGTGAGGTCTTCTTGGCCATTGGTGAGCTTGTAGACTTCTTTGTCCCCCAGTGACAGCTTTCTTTGCCACGAAACACTTAGTCCCATCAAATTTAATGGGGAATGGACTGGAAAGCGACATCCCATAATCACATCACTCCCGTACTCCACAGTGTAACGTGGCTGAAGAACTTTGACTGTGAATAAAGCTGAGAGGTTGAAAGAAAGCATGAGTATCTTATCATGCAAGCACCAGGATTTATGTGGAACAGAAGAAGTCCAGTGAGTCTGATATCAACAGTGTGTGGACTTCTGGTTGGCATGTCTTCTTCTTGTTCACAACTTACTGACATGACTGCTTCCTACATGGAGGAATCAAATAGGGTAGCCCCTTTCCATGCCAATGTCACCACACTACAGTGAAAAGGAAATGCAGAATTGGGCCCTTTAAATGAGTTTCTGTGAAAACATGCCATGATTTGCTGCCATTTTTAAAGAAAGTATTTGAGTAAATTTTCACACAACCAGGATCAAACTTCAAACTCCCATAAGACCAATTTCATGCATATTCAGTAACTATGCATTTAACACATTCAGGATGCTTATAGAGAGACGGGAGAAGATTGTAGACATCTTCTTTCTTTGTTGGACGCATAGGAGCCAACCATTCGCCTGCCCTCCCCCCAAAAGATGATGGGTATTGTCATTCAACAGATGTGCGACATGCCGTGCCATGTGATCGATTTTGCAGGGCAGGGCTCAAGTGGGCCCTCCAAAAATTTAATTTACATTGGCACTCCTAGTTGGACGATTGTCTAGCCCAGGGGTCCTTCTCACACTACCTTCCCTGAACCACTCTGCAAGGCTGGGCTCACGTGCATGTCCTGGGCACCATGAGGACACATTCCATTGCTGTTACTACAGACCAAAGAGACAACCCATTTGGGACACCAAACTGACGGAGACCTGAGTAAGAGCATCTCAGGGCTCAGGAATATTTCCTGAGGACTGCAAAGGTGCAAGGAAAGTGCCTAGCAGCCAAGAATTGCAATCCACCATCCACAATGGCTGAATATTCGTTAATGGTAGACTTTTTCTGACCCTGGCACTCAGGAACGTGTGACCCGCCCAACCCTTCCAGGTAGCTCTGAAGCTCTTAGACTTCAAATCCAAAGGGAAATGTACAACTCTTTGAGGATTTCATTGTAAACCTGCCCAAATGAAAGCTCTCACCTGCAATCATATGAAGCTGGATTTCCAGTAGCACAACTGGCAGCAGTTTGGACATTTGCCTAGACATATCTGAAAGGCAATGTTGACATGATAAACATCCTACATTGTGGCATATAAACAACTGCTCTGCCAAAGAATGCATGTCTTTATGATTCAGTAATATACCCCTAAAAGAAGAGAATTCGACAGCTGGGATACATGTTTTGAACCTGACCTTATTCTCTGTTTTAAACTGTACTTTCGATGATGTATTAAGTATTAGTTTTATCTGATTTTAAATTGCCTCACGGCTTTGCTGTAACCCCTTCCGGGTGGGTAAGAAACACAATACACATGGCTCACAATTTGAAAAAGAAATTTTACAAAATATGGATAAACCTTTGTCTAAAATGTATAACTTTCTACTAGAATGGGAAACAAAAGATGAGCTGGTTAAAGCTTCAATGACACACTGGGCAATAGATATAGGACACAATATAGAGCTCAACCTCTAGGAGAAACTCTGGAAAAGCGACCTGAAATTTACTGCATGTTATTCACTGAAAGAGAATGACCTAAAAATGATTAATAGATGGTACTTAACTCCGAGTAGATTGGCTAAGATTGATGTGTTGGAAGTGTAAAGAAATGGAGGACATGTTTTTTCTCATGTGGTAGACATGTAAAAAGGTAAAAGTGCATTGGGAAATGATTTATAATGAATTGAAAAAAATGTTTAAAATTACTTTGCTCCCCAAAACAGAGTCCTTTTAGTTGGGGATAACCCAGACTGAAATTCCTAGGTGTCAGAGAAAATTATTTATGTATGCAACAACTGCGGCCCATATTTTGTTAGCCCCAAAATGGAAAGTGAGTGAGGTCCAAACTAAAGATTGGCAGCTTAAATTGACAGAATATGCACAACTTGCAGATTTATCATATAGAATAAGAGAGCAAGAAGAACATACATATAAAGAAGAGTGGAAAACATTTATTGAATATATGGAAAATAACTGTATACAGCTGAAAATACTGGCAGCATTGAGATAAATTCAACAGAGCAAATAATTTTTGATGGATGTAAAAGCTGATTTGAATGGTTATAGTAAAATATGCAGGGATGCATGACAGGTAAAATGAACCATGGAAAGAGAAGAGGTCATTGTTTCATAAAATTTGCAATTTAAGTAATAAGGTGCCAAAGTTGCTAGACTCTCGCTCCCCCCCCCGCAAAGCTCCATGAACACATACCTGGCTAACTCCAAGACGGCATCGGTTTGTATGCTTCATGCAGCCTTCCAAGAAGAAATGTTCTAACCAACAGGAACTGATCCAGCTGCATTACAACTGGAGATGTCAGCTAGTATAGGGTCTGACAACCAGGAATGGATGAATCAGCCTATTTTTCATCCATATCATTTGCATATGTCTTTAGTCGTAAGTCTGTCTCATCCCATAGCCACATTAATCAGCATGTGTTTGTTTGTGTGTGTGTGATCTCTCTCTCACAAAAACCACACTTAAATATGTACAATCGTACCTCGTTTTGCGGTCGGGATCCATTTTGGAGCCCCAGCCGCTAGCCGAAAAGAATGCAGGGCAAAGCGCCATGTCTGCGCATGGAGTGGTTTAAGCTTCTGCACATGTGCAAAGCGTAATGTAGTGCTTCTGTGCATGCGTGAGCGGCAAAACCGGAAGTAACCCGTTCTAGTACTTCCGAGTTTGCCGCGGACATTCACTAGAATGGATGTTTGCTGAGGTATTACTGTACTTTAAACTTAACTTTCTATATATTGTATTTTTCCATATATAAGACACTCTTCCCATGTATAAGACGACCCCTAATTTTTTGGAACCCCAAATTAAGAAATCAACATTTTAAAATAGTTAGGGTTGCCGTATTTCAAGAGCCAGAATTCGAACCCTTGTGCATTCACCATCCGTGTATAAGACGACTCCCAATTTTTGACTATTTTTTTTAGCAAAAAAACCCATCGTTTTATACACGGGAAAATACGGTCTTTTTTTTTTTTGAAACATTTCTCTCTCAAAATATACATTTTAAAATGCATTTTGATATTGGTTTTGAGCCAAGAACCAACAACAGTGGTGTGGTCTCGGACAGGGGAGATGCAAAGAATCCAATTTGGAGGCTGAACCCTCACCACCACTGCAAGGCGCACCAATATTCGGGGCCAAAGGATGAGATCTATTTTACATTTTCCACCTTAATGCTACACCCGATATTTGCCATCTGAGGTAGGATCTTCAGAGTACGTCCTGATCAGGCTACCTTGTGCTGAAAAGCAAGGAAATGCAGGACTGAGCTACGCTCATTTTCAATAGTTAGCATGATAAAGGTGCTACCAGTAAGAATGGCACTGGCAGTAGCTTCCACCTTCCTTAAAGAGGTAAAGGGACCCCTGACCATTAGGTCCAGTCGTGACCGACTCTGGGGTTGTGGCACTCATCTCACTTTACTGGCCAAGGGAGCTGGCGTACAGCTTCCGGGTCATGTGGCCAGCATGACTAAGCCGCTTCTGGCGAACCAGAGCAGCGCACGGAAACGCCGTTTACCTTCCCGCCGGAGCGGTACCTATTTATCTACTTGCACTTTGACGTGCTTTCAAACTGCTAGGTTGGCAGGAGCAGGGACCGAGCAATGGGAGATCACCCCGTCACGGGGATTCGAACCGCTGACCTTCTGAGTCCTAGGCTCTGTGGTTTAACCCACAGCGCCACCCGCATCCCTTAATTATATCATGAGCCTGCCCCATATCGTCCCCAGATGCAGCTTCTGCACATGCTGAGAAGCACACATTCCTTGACTCAAATATGCTGCCATGAATGATAAAGAGAGAGAGAGCAGGCCAAGTAAGATTGGAAACTCATTTTTTCACCTCTTCACCTCTGATTTGAATTGCCCAACCTATGCTCCATGCAAATTCCCCACAGGGAACAGAGGGGACAACCCAAAAACAGTATAGATCTCACTCAGCATTTTGCCCATTACTCTTACTTGTCACTTTTGAGTTTAAGGGTAAAAAGGAGAAAGGAGGAGGAAAGGAGAACTCCAACCAGGAGTTCTGCTGACTTTGCTGCCACCAACTCCCCTGACCTATCCCATTCAGCATAGGTGCCCCCATGAAGGAGCCGGGCACCCACAAATTTTGATGCCAGGGCCATGCACCCTGCATGGCAACCATGGCTGTGGGCATCCACGATCACAGGGCCAAATTGGCACTCCTGCCCATCAGCACAGGACCACTACTGCTTGGAGAAGACCACTGCTTCCCCTACCCTTTCTGAGCCGCTGCTGTGAGGCACCAGATTCCCATGCGCACAGCCCATGCTGTGCAGCAAGTCTTGAACTGGCCAGGTGGGACATTTAACATGGACAGTGGTCTGCAGCTTTACCTGGATGTGTTGTTCTGCACAGCTAGCTTATTAATTTATCACCTTTGTACCTTGCCGTTCCATAAACAATGCTGACAACATGGCCGACAACAATAAAAAACCCAATTAAAAATGTACCGTGTGTGTGCGTGTACACACACACACACACACACACACACACACACACATGACAACAGTAAAGCTGTCGTGGGATAAAGAACATTTGTTATGGGACAGTCTAAAAACTGGGAAGGAGGCGCAGACTTTGGACTTCGTTGGTTTCTTTGGACTTCAATGGGAGTTTTTTTTACCACCACCCTGGAGTCTACCAACGGGAGAGAGCAGACATACATTAGGAATTAATGAAGATGCCCTGGGCACAACCTCAGGGCAAAATGTTGTGATCAGTAGCAGAACCGCAGGTCCTTTCCACCGCAGTCTACTCCTGATCTCCGCCATAGGGTTCTGTTGTGGCTGTGTACACCAACTTCAAGGCACATTCTAAGTAAGTACACACTATTCTAGGGTTGCCGTATTTTGAAGAGCAAAGAAGAGGCCTGGGGCAGGGGGCGGAGAGGGATGTGGGAGAGAAGATGTTTACCTAGATAGCCCTATAATGCCAGTGTACTGGAAGAAGCAAAGATCATCATGAAGTAATGATTCTTCAACATCAGCTTCATTGGACTGGTCATGTTGTTTGGATGCAATGATTCTTCAACATGGTCATGTTGTTTGGATGCGTGATTAGCGTATTCCAAAGGAACTACTCTACTCTGAACTTAAAAATGAAAAGCGTAATGCTGGTGGTCAACAAAAGAGGTTTAAAGACTCTCTCAAGGCAAATATTAAAAAATGTAGTATAAACACTGACAACTGGGAAACACTGGCCTGCGAACGCTCCAATTGGAGAACAGCCTTTACCAAAGGTGCCATGGACTTTGAAGATACTCAAACTCAGGACGAAAGAGAGAAGCGTGCTAAGAGGAAGGCACGTTTGGCAACCCTCAACGTGATCAACTCCCACCCGGAAACCTATGTCCCCACGGTGGAAGGATGTGTGGGTCCAGAATTGGCCTCCACAGTCACTTACTGACTCACTTTTAAAACCGTGTTTATAGAATGACTATTTTACTCGGCTACGAGTGATCGCCAAAGAAGAAGAAAATGGCTTGGTCTTGCAGGATCCTTGTTATGGACCTATGGGCTCAGCCCAGAAGCTTTAACCAGTGTGTCATGTTGGCTTTCAGCTTCATTATTGAGATAATTCTCTAAGGCCCTGTTCTCCCTCCATCTTAAGCACAGTATGTGAGTCATGGGATGGGGGCTTTCTGATGTTGACGACAAGAAAGGAACTTCAGCCTCATCACAGCACTACTTTTAATGAGTAGGTTCCCCCTCCAGCATATGACTTTGAGTTTATTGTTGTTTTAGCCTAATTGTTGGCATTTGATTGTTCGACATTGTTTTAATTTCCTATCACGTTGTTTGCTACCTTGATTTATTTTTCTTTTATGGGAAAGAAGGAGACAACTGTTGAAAATAAGTAAAAGAATAACCAAACATGCATGTCTGAATCAGCTCTTGTCCAATTTAACACTCCCAGAATGACAATTCCCAAGGACACGCAGGACATGTCCTCTTTTAGTACCAAAAAGAGGTACTAAAGAGGTGCTCCCTTTAGTACCAAAGAAAAAAATGAGGACGTTTTGGCAAATTCCAAAAATCCACCAGGAGAGAAATTTTACTCCTGAAAATGAGGACATGTCCTGGAAAAAGAGGACATATGGCAACCCTACATCCCCCCTCCTAGAATACTGGGCACTGTAGTTTACCCCTCACAAAGTTAAAATTCCAACCATCCCTTAACAAACTACAGTGCCCATAATTCTTTAAGGGAAATAATGTGTTTTAAAGGTATAATGGACACACATACCTACTTTAGATTGGTGGGAGGCTGTTAGACAACTGGGGGTCTGATCTACTGCAAATCACCTAGAGATCTACCAGTGGATTCTGATCTAGCTTCTGCCCACTGCATAATGTCAATAAACACATAAAAATTTACACACACACACACACACACGTTCCTTTCCTTGTTTAAAGATTTGGCCATGATTAATCTTCACCAATTCCCTTCACATCTCATGTTTTCCAAGAGAGCTGCCTGACAATCCAGACAAATTATTTGTTCTAGAGCATATTAGAAATACTGATGTTCTGTATCAGAATTATATTCACCTCAAGATTTAAGGCCGATCTCCTTCACAGTGGAATTTGTTGTCCCAGGCAAAAGAGCGCCTCCTTGATGTATGTGCCTTGAGACAGCCAGAGAGGAACAAGGTATCATGCTTCATTGCCAGAGTCTTCTCTCATGAATAAAATGCTGAACTCCAATAACTAGCTTTTCTGAAGAAAGTGGTTGGATAGATGCCAGCCTTCTTTCGGGAAATGAAGTGCTTGTGGTTTCTCTTTCATTGTCACTGTTGCGGGTTGTACTTTTGTATTCAGTTGTTCTGCATTCTAAAAGCAAAACAAAGCAGCTGCATACTGTACTTCCTTGTGTAATCAAGGGTCATGGCAGCACATCTGACCTACATCTTTCTGCAGCAGGAGCACTGCTTTGTTTGAAAATAACAGCAAGCTGACAGCTCTTCAGCACCCTGAATATCCAATATGCACTCCTAGGTGATGAATGACAAAGATCATGGCTTAACTTTGTGCTTTCTTCTCTGATTATGCTGTACTTTGGCCACCTCATGAGAAGAGAAGACTCCCTGGAAAAGACCCTGATGTTGGGAAAGATGGAGGGCACAAGGAGAAGGGGACGACAGAGGATGAGATGGTTGGACAGTGTTCTCGAAGCTACAAACATGAGTCCGACCAAACTGCGAGAGGCAGTGGAAGACAGGAGTGCTTGGAGTGCTTTGGTTCATGGGGTCACGAAGAGTCGGACACGACTAAACAGCTAAACAACAACAAGCCCAGAGAGACTCTTTGCAAAAGCAAGTGCTGAATGTTTTTTTTTTTGGGGGGGGGGTGGTAGGGAAAAGAAGAAGAAGAAGAAGAAGAAGAAGAAGAAGAAGAAGAAGAAGAAGAAGAAGAAGAAGAAGAAGAAGAAGAAAAGAAACCCAGAGTGCTATAGTTTGTACGAGTTGGTGAAATAACAGCCTCAAATGGACTGGTTTTAGTTGGATAAGAGTATGTAAACCTCTTCTTCTTTTAAATGGAGCCAAGAGCTTCCTTCTTCAAGTGTCTGAATGCAAATGATGATGCAAATATGCAGACAAATAATATATATATCACCAGAAAATACATCCTGATTCATGAACATGTTGTAATGAGGACACTGTAACATGTCTCTTATCATCCTACTTTGCTGTCTCTGTCCATCTATGAAGAAAACACCAATAATGTACGTATTTATTATTATCTAACAAAATTTATATACTGCTTGATTGTAATAAAACCTCTATGCGGTTGACAAGAAATCCAGGCAGCTGACAAGAAATAACAATGATGAATCAAACATTCCTGATATAAATCCAGTTTTTCACATTATACACCCAAATTAGAGAGTGCACTGATACGTAAATGACCCATCTTTTCGTATACCATAAAATAAGGACTGTGAAGTACAGATTTTCAAAGTCCTGAAAATTTGGACTCTTGCACCTTAAAAAACAACAACAAAGTTCTAGGTCTCATGGTAGCATGCATATATTTGAAAATATAATGGGACACAAAGGATTCTCTGTGGCAAATTTGCAAAAAGCCCAAATCCTTAATGATTCAGCTTTCATAATTTTAGTCCCCAAAGATTTCTCAAGGGCTCAAAAATGTTTTGAGAAGAAATGTTGTCCCCTCTTTTAACCAAGTATATTTTGGCAACCTAGCAGTTCGAAAGCACGCCAGTGAAAGTAGATAAATAGGTACCACTGTGGCAGGAAGGTAAACGACATTTCCATGCTCTCTGGCTTCGGTCATGGTGTTCCATTGCAACAGAAGTGGTTTAGTCCTGCTAGCAACATGACCCGGAAAGCTGTCTGTGGACAAACGCCAGCTCCCTCAGCCTGAAAGCGAGATGAGCGCCACAACCCCATAGTCACCTTTGATTGGACTTAACCATCCAGGGGTCCTTTACCTTTTTTCCCTTTTTTATAGCATCCAGCATGTTAATGAAAACCTTGTTATGTTACATGCATCTTCATGACACAAATGATTTTTCGCAAGCGACAGGGCTCCTGTGCAGAGCAGATACACCACAGCATCACATGTTCCTCTCACAATGCCTGAGGATTCAGCATTCACCTTTGTAAGGAGAAGTTGTACACCCAAAGACCTCCCCAGATTCTGGAACCATTCTGCGTAAGCCTTGCCATGTACAGTTGTGCAGGCAAAGGCCCGAATCTTTGCAGGTGTTTCCTCTATGTTTGCAGCAGACACCTGGGGAAGGAGTGTGTGATGTCAGGGCGAGACTATTCAGATTGGCCTAGCTCCTTGTTCTTCCACTGCTCAACACAGGAGCAAACAACAGGTAATGGGGCATGGATTTTCCACTCTGAATAGCCCCATTAAACAAGGTGTCTGTCCACTACTGACCTAGTTGCGTGTCAAGGTCCCCAAGCCACCCCAATAAAACACAATTCACACAGAATTTTTGTTTAAGGCTTTTGGCATAATTTTGGCCACAACCATATTAAAATACAAAAATTGTGAGTGGTTGCTTAGGCATTGGTTGCGACTATCTGACCCCCACGGGGACAGACTGACATTCGCATGCCCGCGAAAGTCAGAAAGGGAAAACATTTTGGGGAGAAAGATGGAGCTGGGTACCATGCCCTCACCTCTCCCCAAATGTCCCCAGGGGCTCTTGCGTGGCCCTAGCCCCTTGCCAGGGGTTCGGACAAAAGCATGGCGAGCCCCTGGATTCCTTTAGCAGAATTCCCTGCTGCAGCAGCATTGGAGGGGCAGGCACAGCCAACCATACCCCCTCCACCAACCAATTCATAAAACCAATGCCTAACCACAATCTTACAAGTTGTGCTGATTTGCTACGTAGTAGGCAAAAACCAAATGGCATCAGCCAATCAGACAAATGGACAAAATTCCCACCGGGCCCCTGCCCCAAAAGCAGACGATCCCATGACAGGCATAGCAAGCAATCAATCCTCAACAATGCGTGCAGGGAATTTAAGGGTTCTGGCTGTCAATCACAAAATGGCAACATCAACTTCTCCCCAACAACAAGAGGAGCCCAATCACAGCAGTGGCCAACTACCTTCACCGGCCCAGCAACAGTGGGATGTCTTGATAGACCCCACTGCAACACGTGCTCTCCATGAAGGAGAACACGCTGTCATATCCTCCAACATTTCTCTGATTAAACTTGGGGCACCCTATTCCATAATAAGAATAAGAATCATTTTATTATTTTTACCCCGTCCATCTGACTGGGTTGCCCCAGCCACTCTGGGAGGCTTCCAACATATATAAAAACATAAAACATAATACTTAAAAAAAAAAAAAACACTTCCCTATACAGGGCTGCCTTCAGATGTCTTCTAAAGGTTGCATAGTTACTTATCTCCTCGGCTTGGGAGGTAGCCTAACTCCATACCCTCCAACATTTCTCTGATGAAAATAGGGATGACCTAAGGAAAAGTGGGACATTCCAGGATCAAATCAGAAACTGGGACAGTTTTTGTAAATCTGGGACTGTCCCTGGAAAATAGGGACACTTGGAGGGTCTGCTAGTTTATGCAAAAGTTGCCTCCGTGTTTTATTTCTGAATTCTAAGTTGAGTGGCTACACTTTGACTTAATGATCCAACATCATCGTTAAAGTAACTCGTTTTCCTTGAGGTAAGTGGCTGAAGATGCTACTTTATCCATCTTTTGTGATGATGTCACAGAACCAAGAACTGTTTACTGCCTTCATGCAAACTTGCATGTATAGATGTTACTCCATTCCTGCTTGTTTCCTGACTTGGAATCTGAGCAACTGTTATCTCATTGCACATCTGCTTTTTGTTTTTACTTTGGCTTTTCCTCAGAAGATCATTTAAGAAATAGACATAATCACATGCTATCTCACAATCATGTGCCTGAGGGGAAATCACAGGCCAGAGATGTTTTGCTTTTTCCCCAACACACATAATCTCTTTTCACATGAAAAAAAAATCACTCGACATGTATACAAACATTTCTAACATTTCTTTTTTCACTGCATTAACTAGGATATTTTGTAGTTGCACAGATGGAGATGGGGCAGGAAAAGGTTTGTGTTCTGGAGAGTCAAAGTTTTAAGATAATTGCATTTAAATTATGAGGCGGCGGGGGAGGTCTATTAAAAATAAATAGCCCAATTACAAAAGTAAAATCATGTCAACACAAAAGAGTCATTTGGCAGTCATTAAACAGATAATAAAGGTAAAGGTACCCCTGCCTGTACCGGCCAGTTTTGCCAGACTCTAGGGTTGTGCGCTCATCTCACTCTATAGGCCGGGAGCCAGCACTGTCCGCAGACACTTCCGGGTCATGTGGCCAGCGTGACAAGCTGCATCTGGCGAGCCAGCGCAGCACACGGAACGCCGTTTACCTTCCTGCTGGTAAGCGGTCCCTATTTATCTACTTGCACCCGGGGGTGCTTTCGAACTGCTAGGTTGGCAGGCGCTGAGACCGAACGGCGGGAGCGCACCCCGCCGCGGGGATTCAAACCACCGACCTTTTGATCGGCAAGTCCTAGGCGCTGAGGTTTTACCCACAGCGCCACCCATGTCCCACTAAACAGATAATACTGTACAAGAAAACAACAGCGTACAAGATTTAGGTATTGGGAAGGGGGAATCTATAGGAAAACACTAAGAATAAAAGGAGACTCTGGTCAATAAACACCAACAGGTCACTAAAGGTGTCTGGCAAATTGACCTCATGGCCTTGGAAGAACTCCATGGACAAACCTAGACAGCATCTTAAAAAGTAGAGACATCACCTTGCCGACAAAGGTCCATATAGTTAAAGCTATGGTTTTCCCAGTAGTGATGTATGGAAGTGAGAGCTGGACCATAAAGAAGGCTGATTGCCAAAGAATTGATGCTTTTGAATTACGGTGCTGGTGGAGACTCTTGAGAGTCCCATGGACTGCAAGAAGATCAATCTATCCATTCTTAAGGAAATCAGCCCTGAGTGCTCGCTGGAAGGACAGATCCTGAAGCTGAGGCTCCAATACTCATGAGAAGAGAAGACTCCCTGGAAAAGACCCTGATGTTGGGAAGGATGGAGGGCACAAGGAGAAGGGGATGACAGAGGACGAGATGGTTGGACAGTGTCGTCGAAGCTACTAACATGAGTTTGACCAAACTGCAGGAGGCAGTGGAAGACAGGAGTGCCTGGCGTGCTCTGGTCCATGGGGTCACAAAGAGTCGGACATGACTAAACGACTAAACAACAACAAGATTGATGAGGCTGAAGGTCACAAAGGAAGCAGTCAGAGCAGGATTCCAATGCAGCTCACGCAGAGCATAGATTGCAAATGTCTTTGCTCCGCACACAGAAACGCAGGCCAGGCACCTACCTTTGTTAAGGTGTGCTTGCACCCCTGCCTTAAGAGCACAGTGTTCTTTTTTCAATACATTTCACAGCTCTTTCCCTGCTAGCTGTTCACACCAGCAATTCATTTCATTTATTTTTGTTTACATACCAAGGGACATGGGGGAGGGGTGGTTAGAGTCTTTACCCTATGCAAATCAGTTCACACCATGCTTAGATACAAAATAAGATGAACCAGACACTGGACATGCAGTGAGAGTGCAGTAAGTGGTATGTGAACATGTGCTTTGTGTGGATGTTAAGCGGAAGACATAAAAGTTTTATACAGAGCTCTTAAAAGTCCTGCAACAGAAGTTAATCTATAACATGCTAATATTTGCATTTTGCTCTCGGGACTGGGAGCCCGTCAGTGGTGAGGAGAAGAAGAAGAAGAAGAAGAAGAAGAAGAAGAAGAAGAAGAAGAAGAAGAAGAGGAGGAGGAGGAGGAGGAGGAGGAGTAGTAGTAGTTTGGATTTGATATCCCGCTTTATCACTACCTGAAGGAGTTTCAAAGCAATTCTCCTTTCCCTTCCTCCCCCACAACAAACACTCTGTGAGGTGAGTGAGGCTGAGAGACTTCAGAGAAGTGTGACTGGCCCAAGGTCACCCAGCAGCTGCATGTGGAGGAGCGGAGACGCAAACCCGGTTCCCCAGATTACGAGACTACCGCTCTAAACCACTACACCACACTGGCTGTTCAATGGGCCAGATAAATATATTTATACATAATGCCGGTTTACCCATCTAGGATCTTTATCTGAGTCTCTCAGTCCCAAGGCTTGTGTCAGCTGGCTAATCTTTATCAGGAAAAGTGAATGTAGAGGAAGGTGACTTTGTGTGGCCCTTGTGACAGGAACCTTTGAATGCTTATTGCCACCTCTGAGATACATTTATGAATCACTCCCACATAATGGTTTCATAACAGAATGAAGCTGACTCATGGGAGCACTCTTATCCTCTAGAGGTTTTGCAATATGGACCTTTGTCAGAAAGTCCCTGCTCACATCTCGACCACTAGCCAGCGGAAATTCTTTAGAGTTAGTATTTTCCTGAGATAACAGCATTCATTGATTTGGGAACCATCTCATTTAGGAGTACTGGACTCTCAAGGGGGCAAAGGTACTGCTGTGTGGATATAAGTCTGAGTTTTGCAAACAGTGCAGTAAAAACAATAATTCAGTATTTAGGAGATTTGAATCCAGTAAGTCATTATCTCTCCCCTGCTGTTCTTGCCCTTAATGCTCCCCATATATATATATATATGTGTGTGTGTGTGTGTGTGTGTGTGTGTGTGAGAGAGAGAGAGAGAGAGAGAGAGAGAGAGAGAGAGAGGAGACAAACCCATTGACCCCTTCCCCTTCTTCGTTTTCCAATCACTGACTCCATCCTCTTCCAAATGTTGCAAAGTGAACTTCTATAGCAGGGAGGCAACTAGACTATAGGTAGAATCCTTGCGTAAATTAGTACCCTGATCTTCAGGAGGTCTGAAGCAGGCACTCTCGAAAGTAGCCTGGATCTGCTCTTGCCAGAACATGCAATGGCATTTCCTTGAAGATGGGCGCTGGGCCTACCTGGCTAGCTCGCTGGCGGACTCTGGCTCAGGTGCCTCCCTGGTTGTCAGGGAAAACTGTCATGAGCCAGTAATCAGCTTTGCCTGCTGGACAGCAACCTGAAGGGGGAGAAGCCGAAATGACTCCACCTACAGCTCATCCGCCTTCGCAGAGGAGAAGACACTGGTGAGAACCAGTTAGCTCTGGCCTCCCTAAGCAGAACTATCAGCAGCAGTCAGATGCTGGAAACAACGCCTGTGGTTCCTAGCCCTACCTTGCTGCTTCCTCTGGACCTCTGACTCTGTGATCATCAGGATTCCCTAACCTATGGCTTGTCAGACTATGTATGTGGCTTCTGCTCTTAGGCAAGAGTTCCTTGGAGACTCTTGGCCCCTCCTTGATCAGCAGCAGAACTTGGGACAGGGCTGTGACAAAACCTTATGGGCAGGAGGCAGTGCAAGGGCTGTTTCAGGCAGGTCTCCCACCTCAGTGGGAATGTCCCTCCCATCAGATGTCAAAGAGATAAACAACTACCTGACATTCAGAAGACATCTTAAGGCAGCCCTGTTCAGGGCAGCTTTTAATATGTAACGCTGTACTGTTTTTAACACCTGATTGGGAGCCGCCCAGAGTGGCTGGGGAAACTCAGCCAGATGGGCGGGGTATAAATAATAAATTATTATTATTATAATTTGTTGTTGTTTAGTCGTTTAGTCATGTCCGATTCTTCGTGACCCCATGGACCAGAGCACGCCAGACAGTGGCGTAGCGTGGGGGGTGCAGGGGGGGCCGGCCGCACCGGGCGCAACATCTGGGGGTTAGGGTTAGGGGGCGCAAATCCACGAGTTAGGGGGCGCAAATTCACGAGTTAGGGGGCGCAAATTACTTGCCTTGCCCCGGGTGCTGACAACCCACGCTACGCCACTGACACCAGACACTCCTGTCTTCTTCTTCTTCTTCTTCTTCTTCTTCTTCTTCTTCTTCTTCTTCTTCTTCTTCTTCTTCATATTATTATTATCTAGCATCAGTGGGGCAGGGATGCCTCCAGATGAACTACTCAGCCTGTGTCAGGCTCAGCACTTTTATACTCTCCCTCCCACCAGTCCTGCCAAGGTTTCCATGGGGCTCATGACAACTTTGAGCATGGTACAGGTGTTCTGTTGGATCCTGTTCAATATCATCAGTTGCTCCAGCTCAGCAGTGCTCCTGTGACATGTACACGGCATTGCATTGTTGCAAAATAATAATAATAATAAGTTTTTATTTATACCCCGCCCTTCCCAGTTCAAAAAACGGGCTCAAGGCGGCTAACAACAAATTTAAAACACTTAATTGATGCAACAAAAAAGAGCATAAAATACAGTTTAAAACGTGAATAACAATAAATTCAGAATTCAAAAATCAATTTAGGGGGGAAATCCATCCAGTAAACATTAGAGGATCACCAGGGCTAGCTGGCTAAGTTAGTCCTATTTGGGCCAGCAAGGAGACCAGGGGGGAATTAGCTGTGGGATCCCAGAGTTGGGAATCTTCATAAAAAGGGGAGGGGGGGAAGGAAGGGGAATAAAAGATCAGGCTAAGTTCAAATTGAAAGCCAGGCAGAATAGCTCTGTCTTACAGGCCCTGCGGAAGGAAGTTAAATCCTGCAGGGCCCTGGTCTCATGGGACAGAGCATTCCACCAGGTCGGAGCCATCACTGAGAAGGCCCTGGTGGAAGATGATCTGACTTCCTTAGGGCCCAGGACCTCTAAACTATGATTATTCATGGACCTTAAGGTCCTCTGCAGGGCATACCAGGAGAGGCGGTCCCATAAATACGAGGGCCCTAAGCCACAAAATGTATGCTTCTTGCAATTCTTTCCTCAATGGGGTAGTTATTGATGGTTATTTTTTCCTTTCTTTTCTTTTCCTATGCTTTCCAATAATAATAATAATAATAATAATAATAATAATAATAATAATAATAATAATTTATTATTTATACCCCGCCCATCTGGCTGGGCCTCCCCAGCCACTCTGGGCGGCTTCCATAAAAACCAAAAATACAGTATCACACGTTAAATACTTCCCTTAAGATGTCTTCTGAATGTCAGGTAGTTGTTTATCGCTTTGACATCTGCTGGAAGGGCGTTCCACAGGTGGGCGCCACTACCGAGAAGGCCCTCTGCCTTCCTAGTGTTTTCTTTAGGTTACATATATGTGCATGTGTCTATCCGTTTATGGAAAAGGTTAATACAAACTGCATTTTTTAAAAGCAAAGTCAGAGCCAATTCACACAAATATTGATGCAAACTGGCACAGTTTTATGCCTTGCCCTTTGCACAAGCTAATACAAGGCAGTCTACCTTGCACACTGCAATTGGAAGCCTCTGATCTCATCTGCTTCAGGTGGTAATGGAACTTCCTCTTGAACTTTCACTTAGCTTCTTTCCCCACTGAAAGAACACTCCCAATTCTTTATTCTCCACCCACGTTCCCACCTCTGTTGACCAAAAGTTATCCAAAAATAAGCCCTCTCTCGGCTTTATCAGTGAAATGGTTTTGCAAAAATTTCCCAAGAGTCACACAAAAAAGAGATATGTTTGAACTAGCATTAGGAACAGAACTTTTTATTTTATTCACTCATCAGGCTGTGGGACATGTTTGCAAGAAGGATGGTTGTGCTGACAGGCTAAGTAGAAGCAACAATTGCTGAAACCTTATTTTAAAAGGTCAATTGTCATATAAGCCTATTGTCAGGCATTTCCAACACCCACTCTGATGCTAAAGCTCAAAAACAGTGCAAACGTCACTATAATGATGAATAAATGTTCCATAGGTTGGTGTGAGACTCGGAAATAGCTGCTACAAAGCTTATGTATCAAGTAACATTTAAAAAGTGCCTTAAATCATCGGTATTTCAAGAATTTATAAATTTTATTTTTAAACATATTATTGCATTTATATTGTTACATGCCACCCCAATCTCCGAGTGGTGAGAGAATCCCAGGGGTTTTCAAGTGCTTTCTCAAGTTTGGTTTCCTTTGGTTACCTTGGACTGAAGGTCAACAGAAACTGTGATGTCTTTAGGATATATGGTTTTATTTACTCATATGGGCAACCTGGGCTCACAGCATTAACACCCCAACAGATTGTGCTTCTCCATTAGTCACAGTTTTGGATCCAGCACAGAGCAAGCCTGTCTCTGCGTCTCCAGCTTCCAGCCTGTTTCCAGCTTGCTCTCTGGCTCTTGTTCTTCCACCTAGCAGTTAGGTGGGTGAGGAGAAGGCTCACCTATTAGCCTGGAGCCCTATGCAGCCTTGTGTCTAGATGGAGGTCAACACAAGGTAGAGACTGTCGCCTGGGTGAGATTTCTTCTATGCTGGTTAAACATCTGCCTTACATCAGATAAAGATCCTCTGCGAAGTTTTGTCAGACCCCTTTCTTTCCCCAGGGCTACAACAGTTTAACCAGAAGGTACAGCAACTCGGGATGTCAGTGGAACTTTTGCGATCGATGTCCCTACCATCTGCCAAGGCTATAATAAAAACTAGGTTGTGGGATATTGAACGCCAAGAACTAACAGCAGCAGCAGAGAAAACATGTTCCCCTCTTTATTTTCAACTTCCTTGGGCACATGAAACTCACCATAATTACCTTGAATTTTTGCTTAACCCTCAAGAAAGAAGGGCATTTTCGCTGGCCGGGTTTAATTCAAATCCATCAAACCTCCTTTGGGGAAGAAGAAGAAGAAGAAGAAGAAGAAGAAGAAGAAGAAGAAGAAGAAGAAGAAGAAGAAGAAGAAAAGAAACCCAGAGTGCTATAGTTTGTATGAGTTGGTGAAATAACAGCCTCAAATGGAGTGGTTTCAGTTGGATAAGAGTATGTAAACTTCTTCTTTTAAATGGAGCCAAGAGCTTCCTTCTTCTGTTTTCCCTACCACCCCACCCCACCCCCTGAAAACACATTCAGCACTTGCTTTTGCAAAGAGTGTCTCTGGGCTTAGAGACAGAGGAGAGAGCTGCATGTTGGCTGAAGCATCCTGGAAGTACAGGTGTTCTCAAGAGGAACCTTATGCTGGTTTAGCAACTATGCTGTCTGGTGATGGACCCCGTATGCCTCCACTGTGTTCTGCTTTTATATGCGCAAGTAAAGCAGAGGTTGTAAAAGCTGAGCAATCCTAATAAGAAGCAGGAATAGCGGATTCACTGCCACATCTGAAGTTCTGCTGGTTCCTGCTCACCACGGCAAAAAGGTATATTTCTGCCGCTTCATGTTGCACTCGCTCCAGACTGACCCAGCTAAAGGGTCTAAGGAACTAGAACCTAACTTCCACACCCCAAATTCCCTGTTTAGTATCTTGCTGGCAGCTTGTTCCCACCGACCAGGGATCAGTAGAGAGAAGCAATTATGGGTAGCTAGGGTACTGTGCTGGAGGAGACTCTTGAGAGTCCCATGGACTGCAAGAAGATCAAACCTATCCATTCTTAAGGAAATCAGCCGTGAGTGCTCACTGGAAGGACAGATTCTGAAGCTGAGTCTCCAAGACTTTGGCCACATGAGAAGAGAAGACTCCCTGGAAAAGACCCTGATGTTGGGAAAGATGGAGGGCACAAGGAGAAGGGGGACGACAGAGGACGAGATGGTTGGACAGTGTTCTCAAAGCTACCAGCATGAGTTTGACTAAACTGCGGGAAGAAGTGGAAGACAGAAGTGCCTGGCATGCTCTGGTCCATGGGGTCACGAAGAGTCGGACACGACTAAATGACTAAACAACAACAACAGGGGACTGTGTCTTAAAAACAACTAATGGAAAACAACATGGAATTTAAAAAAAAATGCCTCTTGCAGGTTAACAGATATATGGATTTTGTTATATAAGATAGTGAGTCATACACCAGTGGCTGATGGACAAGAGAAGGATGGTTAAGATCAGAATTATGAAAGTGGAAAACAACAAGGAAGAAAAGCAGAAAACATATGAAGGCATTATCGCTTGATATCCAGAACATGGGAAGCCCCCTTCTGATTTTTTTTAAAAAATTGGAATGTTCAATTAGCTGTACTGTTTGTATTGTGCTTTAGTATGATTGGAATTGATTTGTCATTAATTGGAAGGTTTTTAATGGAAAATGAATTAAAATTATTTGAGGGGAGGGCAATTATGGTATATGCCATTCTAAGCACCAGCACTCAAGTCATTATAGACACATAGAATTGCAGAGTTGAAAGGAACCCTGAGAGTCATCTTGTCAAATTTAGCCTATGACAGTCCTATGACTGCTTATTGAGACATCAAACCCATGGTGTCCTGGAGAACTTGCTACTCCTGAGTTAAGCGATGTGCAGAATTACATTTAGGTTTATGTATCTTACAGGCAAATGCTGATCAGAAGGTCGGCAGTTTGAATCCCTGCGACGGGGTGAGCTCCCGTTGCTCGGTCCCTGCTCCTGCCAACCTAGCAGTTCGAAAGCACGTCAAAGTGCAAGTAGATAAATAGGTACCTCTCCGGCGGGAAGGTGAATGGCGTTTCCATGCACTGCTCTGGTTCACCAGAAGTGGCTTAGTCATGCTGGCCACATGACCCGGAAGCTGTCTGCGGACAAACGCCGGCTCCCTCAGCCAGTAAAGCGAGATGAGCACCGCAACCCCAGAGTCGGTCACGACTGGACCTAATGGTCAGGGGTACCTTTACCTTTACTTTAAAACTCAGTTACTGCTGTCGGAGACGAAAATTACTAATGATCCGCCTATTTTGTGTTTCCTACTACTCTGTGAAATTCCTCTTCTACAAGGAAAAAACAGCTACAGGTTAGGTTTGTCCACATTTGAGCTGGAGCTTGGTTGGAATCCATATTTTATCCCTTTGAATTTACCTTCAGTATTTGAAGACTTATGGCCATTTCCAATGTTACTTAGATGCCTGCTGAGTTTGCTTGTTCCCACCTCTTCATTAGTTAAGTTAAAAAGGCAGCATGACTCCTGTCCTTCTGAAGGGAAGAGAACCATACTTGAGTTCCTATTAGGAAAGGCGAGATAGAAATCTAATAACAAATAAGAAATTATGATTGCATGCAAATTTAGATCTGTTTGAAAAGGGCAAGGGCGTTGGTGCAGTAGGGAACAGATTATGGGCAGTAGTTGTTTCTGAGGAACAGTAGTAAGAGCAACACCAAGGTCCGTGGTAGACCAAGACCCTTTTTTACTCCAGCCAAGAGCACAATGGTAACCAAAACCAAAGGCTACATGGTGAGAAAACAGAATACTTCCTTTTCCCTCGCTTTCAGATCAAGTCACGCTCTGGGGCAGTCCTAGGTCATGCCTGGGATTTGCTTGAAGAGCAACAAAGGCAGTTCCTAACCTTCACAACAACATTTTGCAAGCTATGAAAAATATTTTTATTTCCCCAACATGCACGCTTACCAGAACCCTTCATCGGGCAGAATGGGAATAAAGTCAGTTTCAAGGACACAGAAGTAGAGAAGGTGGTTACCAAGGGAAACACTTGGAGCCATTTTGAGTAGCTAATGGCCAAATCCCAGAAAAGGCTTAGCACATCCACACATGGGGACCCTTCAAGTGTCCCTATTTTCCAGGGACAGTCCCATAAATACAGAAGCCATCTCGGTTTTTGATTTGATCCTGGACGTTTCCTTAGGACGTTATGTGACCCCTGAGCCGAGGAAATAAGTAACTATACAACCTTTAGAAGACATCTGAAGGCAGCCCTGCATCGGGAGAAGTTTTTAATGTTTGTTTTATTGTGTTGGAAGCAGCACAGAGTTGCTTGGGCAACCGTCAGATGAGCGGGATATAAATAATAAAATATAAATAATAAAATATTAGCAGCAAGAATATTATTGTCCCAAAAATGGTAGCAAGAAGAATTACCGACGATTGAAGAATGGAGGATGAAGTTAATGGACTATGCAGAATTAGATAAACTAACAGGAAGAATTCGAAACCGGTGGGACCAGAAATTCACGGAAGACTTGAGTAAATTTACGGATTATTTGAAAAGTATTTGTGAAGATCAGATGACGTTTGTAGGTTTGCAAGAAGCTCTATGAGGGGTATTATTGGAAGTATTGCAAAAACAGATAGGGGAAGGATAATTTGTTAAGAGACTTAAAGGCAATATAAAGTTAAGAAATGTATAAGTAGATAAAACAGTGGATTATCAGAGGTGCTGATGGAAGTCAAAAAAAAGATTGTATAAGTGATAAGTTTTGTGGTACATTTTATAACTGATACATTAAATTCAATAAAAATTATTTAAATAAATATTTTTATTGAATAGGATGTCCCTGTTTTCATTGGAGAAATGTTGGAGGGTATGCACACATATGAAGATAGCAAGAGCCTTGTGGATCACCCCGTGACCCATCTCATGTTCTCATATTGGCCAAGCATATGTCCCATGACTCATGGGGGATCATGAGGGAATATACAGGACTGTAGTGACTCAGGCAATTACATTCTCTGAGGAACCCATTGTCTTCTGCAGTCTCAACTCCAGGTTTCAGAAGACCTTGCTTGGGCAGGATGCCAAATTGACTCACCTCCTCTTCGCTTCTGCCTATTCATATTCTGACTGTACGCTAGGGATGCACGAGGGTGGCACTTTCATATTTTCTACACTTAAGTTCAGTCTTCCACATTTCCACCTCAGTTTGCAGAAAAAATCTGCACGGAAATTCACCAGCATCTTTGTGCAAATTCCCCCAACATACACATTTCTGCATGTTCATTTTTGCCTGAGATATATACCTTTGCAAACCATTTCCCCTAATACAGATGCATTTTCGTATCTCGTCTTCGCTAACATATACCGTATTTTTCCCTCCATAAGACGTACTTTTTTCCTCCTAAAAAGTAAGGGGAAATGTGAGTGCGTCTTATGGAGGAAATGGTGCTGCACAGAGAGGGAGAGGTGCGCAGCGCCCCTTCAACGAAGCGGGAGGAGGAACGGAGCCCCTTCTGTTCCTCCTTCCACTTCACTGAAGGGGCGCTGCGCAGCTCTCGCTCAGGACAGGAGCAAAGCCCCACTTGCTGTCCTGGCTTCTGCCAGTGTGCTGTAGTGGTTAAGAGCGGTAGATTCGTAATCTGGTGAACCGGGTTCGCTTCCCCACTCCTCCACATGCAGCTGCTGGGTGACCTGGGGCTAGTCATGCTTCTCTGAAGTCTCTCAGCCCCACTCACCTCACAGAGTGTTTGTTGTGGGGGAGGAAGGGAAAGGAGAATGTTAGCTGCTTTGAGACTCCTTCGGGTAGTGATAAAGCGGGATATCAAATCCAAACTCCTCCTCCTCCTCCTCTTCTTCTTCTTCTTCTTCTTCTTCTTCTTCTTCTTCTTCATTATCATCATCATCATCCCGCTGCCCAGGAGAGGCTGCGCACATCTATCCCATAAACCAGGACAGCAAGAAAACAAGGAAAAAAATATTCTGAATCCCAGAAGCCAAATCCCTCTTGCTGTACTGGTGTCTGGGATTCAGAATTTTTTTCTTGTTTTCCTCCTCCAAAAACTAGGTGCATCTTGTGGTCTGGTGCGTCTTATAGAGTGAATAATATGGTGCATTTTTATACACACTTTACCCTGATTTGCGAAATCAGAAGTGCACATTTTAAGGGACGGCTGACTTTCAGTTTGCAAATTGTGTCAGAGGGTGTGAATTAGGGAAATCCACCTTTAAATGCAAACGGAATCTAATCCCCCCCCCCTCGTTGCCAACTCTCAACTCCATCTACAACACATGTGGAAGATGCAGCTCTGTTCCCTCTTGTCACTGCTTGAATGGTCAGAGAGGACAAATGAACAGGAACATTGTGGGGGGGGGTGTGGAGGTGTGGGTTCATGGCACCCATGTGAGGGTGGGGGTCTTGGCAGGTGCCCAGCAAGTACGACTCCTCGTGCCAGAGCCCTAGCCTTTTGAATACAGCCTTAAACAATTTCCACATAAATCATAAAATCTAAAACAAAAAAATACAACATTAATATCAATAACAATTTAAAACGATATAGATAAAAAATAAAAACAATTTAAATATTAACAATTTTAAAAAGGATCCATCTCTGTCGAGTAGCAGCAGCAGTCCTTTATGGAGCCCTCCAGGCCCTGTCCCAAGCCAGGTAGAAAGAGGCAGGGCAGGCTCCCAGGCTCCTAGCAGGTCAGATAAAGCTTAGCTTAGAACGGTTGGACTTAGGAGGGATGTGACTTACAAGCAAGGCAAGTTGCACAGCAATCTCAGAGAGCTGTGGCTGATCGCTGCTGGAACCAAGGCTGTGGCTACGGAAGAAGCAATATTATTTTGGGGTGCAATGCTGTGAACCCCTCCATCTTAGGCTGAGGTTGTATATATGTATAAATAAGCCATATATCATAAAGACACCACAGTCTCTGCTGGGCCTCATTTTCCAAAGGGAAACACAAATTCTATTTTTACTCACAAGCTGAACTAGAGTTTATAAAGTGATGCTGCCAACTCCTAAATATTGGTAGGATGGCAGCTTTAGTTGCTGAACCTTCAGTGACTTGTGCTGCTTGCAAATGTTTTTTTGATAAAAAAAACATGAAACTGAAATTATTTTATAAATAGGCAAACTTCAGGAAGCTACTCTGGGGAAATTTATTCCAAAGAATGTTGGAGCTTTACTGGCAATTGCAGTTAGAAACAGAAAGTAATATGAAGAAGAAATCATGACTGTGCAATATTGCATGTCTCATGAAGAAACTATTTGTGAAGTAATACTTCACTAGAAGCTTACAACTAAAAAATTTGCTAGTTCATGTAACACTTGCATGTGAAATTCGACACGTACGCATACTCCTTCCTGACCACAAAGCATACATCATCATCAATATAAGGCTTTGGGACGGAGGCAGGAGGACTCTGGGACCCTGACAGAGCCCTTATGCCCAAAATGGTCGCTGCTGTAAGGAAATTAATTTGCACAACAGAACCTCCAGTTTCTCCTCATCTCTAGCCAGTGGCGGAGCTTCATGCTCCAACACCGGGGGGCGGAGAGCAGGAGGGGGCAGGGCTGGCGCGCATCCCGGGGCATGATGCACTGCCCACAGGGGTGTGGTGGGTGTCCTGGGGGCGTGATGTGCCACCCACAGGGGCGTGGCTCGGCATCTGGGACATGGCGCCCAGCACGGGCGGGGGACAGCCGTGATGGCACCCCACCAGGATTGTGCTGCCGGGGGGCAGTGCACTCCTCCCCGCACTCCTCTTCCTCCGCCACTGTCTCTGGAGCAGATGTTAGGACTGTGCAAGAAGCCAAAGGGAAGGAAGAGTTAATATGTGCAATCCTACGGCCTTAAACTTTGCAGAACAAAAGCAGTTTTTGGGAACCATATTGACTGGGGAAACAGCGCATAGGGAAGGATTAAGCACCCCCTTTGCATCCTGCTGATGCTGCTCTGATCAAATCTGGAGCCCATCACTGCTGCCATAAAATGAAGACAAAAACTATCAGGGCATTATCCTTGTTTGCCCTCCATCAAATCTTTGGCTCTGGTTAGCAAATATAGTAAGGAACAGGCCTAACACAAGGAAAGGGAAATAGGTTGTGCTAAAATGAGTACCACAGAAAGACAGTATATTAAGGTATTTGATAAAGGGGGATGGGACCAGAAGTATGGAAAGGGTAGCCTAGCAGTTACAAAAGAGAATTAGAACTTTAAAGTCACTTAAAGAATAAATAATACATTAGAATCAAGAATTAGAAGTAGCATGGGAGCCAGGAGTTCCTTTGAACAGAGTTCTTAGGAGACCCCCATTTCCCTCACAAAGCTAAAATTCACAGAGTTCTCAGCACCCTTAACTCAGGGCTGCCTTACCGGGGTTTCAAATGTGGAATACCTGGATCTTAGATCACACTTCGGGGTTTTCCTCCTTAAAAAAGCTCAGCAACTTTTGAGCCCTGTCCTGGATTTTCCTTTTCGAATGGCAACCGTACCTTTACAAACTACAGTTCCTTGGGTTTTTTGGAAGAAGCCATAGCGGTTGAAGCGGTATAATAGTGCTTTAAATTATAATATGGATATGGCCCTATATAGATTTTAAAAACCTGCAAGCCATCAGCATGCACATTCCAGTTGTCTAGTAGCCAAACTGCAGTACAATGGAAAAGAAATAGTGCCATCTGGTGTATAATAAGTACAAGGTCTGTGGTTGTTTCCTTGCAAGGAAGCAATGGAATACAGTGGTACCTCGGGTTAAGTAGTTAATTCGTTCCGAAGGTCCATACTTGAACTGAAACTGTTCTTAACCTGAAGCACCACTTTAGCTAATGGGGTCTCCTGCTGCTGCCGCGCCACCGGAGCACAATTTCTGTTCTCATCCTGAAGCAAAGTTCTTAACCTGAAGCAATATTTCTGGGTTAGCGGAGTCTGTAACCTGAAGCGTATGTAACCCGAGGTACCACTGTACTTTATAGGCCTGTGCATAGGTAAGTTCATTAACAACAACAACAACAACACAAAACTTTAAGGAGACTAGGCATATAAACTAAATTAGCATCTTGAATAATCTCGCATACATGCAATTTCCAACTATATACTACAATGTTACTGATCCAGGACATCCAAAGATCTGACATACAGAATTGGGGAGTGAAAGGCGGGATATCAAATCCAAACTCTTCTTCTTCTTCTTCATGTTTTATCTAGTTTCTGGTCCTTTTCTTGATGAACAGCTTTTGCAGCTGGAAAACCACTTCCGTACTGATTTGGTGTACAAAATGCATGCGTTTAAAATATATTTCTCGCACTTCTGCTGGATCCACACCATGCATTTAAAAGCACACGATTTCCCCCAAAGTGTCCTGGGGATTGCCATTTGTTAAGAAGTGCTGGGAGCTGTAGGCCTTGGAAGGGGAAACTACAATTTCCAGAATTGTTTGGGGAAACTCTTGAGCTTTAAATGAATGAACTTTTGGGTTCAGCCAATAATGCAGTACACCTGTCCATCGGCCATCCTGGCTGGGGCTGAGGAAAAGTCCATTTGCTGAACAGAACACTTCATTTGGCCAGTTAGGGTATATCCGAAATAGAATGGGATGCGGGTGGCGATGTGGGTTAAACCACAGAGCCTAGAGCTTGCCGATCAGAACGTCGGCGGTTCAAATCCCCGCGACGGGGTGAGCTCCCGTTGCTTGGTCCCTGCTCCTGCCAACCTAGCAGTTCAAAAGCACGTCGAAGTGCAAATAGATAAATAGGTACCGCTCCAGCAGGAAGGTAAACGGTGTTTCCATGCGCTGCTCTGGTTCACCAAAAGCGGCTTAGTCATGCTAGCTACATGACCTGGAAGCTGTACGCCAGCTCCCTTGGCCAGTAAAGCGAGATGAGCGCCACAACCCCAGAGTTGTTCGTGACTGGACCTAACGGCCAGGGGTCCCTTTATCTTTACCTTTACCTGAAGTAGAAGAGCTTTGCCTCTTCTTTTACACACATTTCCCCACCCCCACCTACAACCCCTGAATTAAATGGGTCTTGCTTGTGAGTAAGCGTACGGATTGCAGCCTCACAGCCCGAGCTTTACTCAGAAGCAAGCCTGAAAGATAACGGGGCTTACTCCCTATAAATGTGCCCCCTAAACAGTAGCTGGGGAATCACAACACATCACATCACATCACAACACGCAGGCCTGGCCTGGCCTAGCAACCCTATATATGTGATCATTATTATTATTATTTTGCAAATAAAAAAAGAGGGGCTCCCACCCTCTCTTTCCCTCCCGCAGTTTCCACCCACCCGCTGAAATCGTTCCCCGTTTATTTATTTTTATTGAAAGATTCCCACAGCTCCAGTCGGTGGAGCACGAGACTCTTCATCTCAGGGTCCTGGGTTCGAGTCCCACGTTGGGCAGATGATTCCTGAATCGCGGGTGGGTGGGTGGGGGCTGGACTGGATGACCCTTGTGGCCCCTTCCCACTCCTGCTAGGATTCCTAGAAGATACACAGCAGTCCGTAGACACGACAGGTCAGTACGAGAGACGGGGCCACTTATGCCAAACTCCGGGCAAAAAGCCGCGCGGCCGCTCAAGAAGCAGCAGCAGCAGAAGAAGCAAAAGAGAGGAGGAAGAGGAGGAAACGTGCCCGGAAATGACGTCCCATCGCTTCCTGGCCCGCGGACAGCTTCCCCCCAAACAAGCGTGTCTTGGCAGGAAGGCGCAAAGTCCGCTCGGGCGGAGAGGAGGGAGAGCCTGGCCGGGCTGACGGTGGGAGGCCGCTGAGGAGGGGAGGCCGGGAAGGCGGCAGGTAAGGGGGAGGAGGAGGGGGCGAGGGTCTAGGGAGGAGGAGGGGCGGGAGGAAGCTTCCGAGGGGCAGCCCCTGGGGGTGGGGTGGGGGGTGGCGTCTCTGCAGCGTCTGCTCTCTAGGGCTGCCCGCTTTGGCCTTGGCGGAGCTGTTGCTGGTGCTGCGAGTGTGGACCGTTCGGACCTGGAGCGCTTCTGCACCCTGTATTGTTATTCTCCCCTCCTTCAACAACAACAACCACACATACCACCACCACCAACAACAAGAAGTTTGTTATTGGTATGAGCTTTCGTGTGCATGCACACTTCATGCACACGAAAGCTCATCCCAATAACAAACTTAGTTGGTCTCTAAGGTGCTACTGGAAGGATTTTATTATTATTATTTATATTATTTGTTTCGACTATGGCAGACCAACACGGCTACCTACCTGTAACACACAATAACAACAACAACACACACAGACACGTATATAACAACACACACACATATATAAAACAACGCACACATACAGTATACAGTGGTACCTCAGTTTACGAACTTAATCCATTCCTGAAGTCCGTTCTTAAACCAAAACCGTTCTTAAACTGAGACGAACTTTCCCTAATGAGGCCTCCTGCTGCCGGTGCCCTTCCACCGTTCGGATTCCGTTCATAGACGGAGGCAAAGTTTGCTAAACGGGACACTACTTCTGGTTTTGCAGAGTTCGTAAACCGAATCATTTGTAAACAGGGCTGTTCTTAAACCAAGGTACCACTGTAAATATATATAAAACCACACACACACCTATAACAACAAAAACAACAACAACACATAACTATAAAACAACGCACGTACACATATATAGTATATATGTATATAAAATAACACACATATATATATACATATATGTTATTTTTGTTGCAGGAGGGGAGAATACACACACCCCACAGATACTCTGCCATTTGGGTAAAGCTCCCTGCCCCCCAGGGACGCGGGTGGCACTGTGGGTAAAAGCCTCAGCGCCTAGGGCTTGCCGATCGAAAGGTCGGCGGTTCGAATCCCCGCGGCGGGGTGCGCTCCCGTTGCTCGGTCCCAGCGCCTGCCAACCTAGCAGTTCGAAAGCACCCCTGGGTGCAAGTAGATAAATAGGGACCGCTTACTGGCGGGAAGGTAAACGGCGTTTCCGTGTGCTGCGCTGGCTCGCCAGATGCAGCTTTGTCATGCTGGCCACGTGACCCAGAAGTGTCTGCAGACAGCGCTGGCCCCCGGCCTCTTAAGTGAGATGGGCGCACAACCCTAGAGTCTGTCAAGACTGGCCCGTACGGGCAGGGGTACCTTTACCTTTACCCTGCCCCCCAATTACTTTTTAATACTTGTGGGGGTGGGTAGGTGATGTATATTTTCCCCCATCTCCAGGATTGAGTTGCCTCTACCACCCTGAGACTGTAGAAAGCCTTCTTCTAGGACAGGCTTCTCCAACCTAGTGCCCTCCAGGTGTTTTGAACTCCCATCACCCTTGGCTGTTGGCTGTGCTGGCTGGGGTTGAAGGGAATCCGAGTCCAACAAATATCTGGAGGGTGCCATGGCTGGAGATCCACAGCAAGGCTTCCCGCATTTCCTGCTACGTAATTTCAGGCTACTGCCTCTCTGGATGGGCTAGTGTCAATAAAATGCCAAATAAAGAGAAGTGTTGGCAATAACGTCCAAAGGTTGAATAAGTAGTTTGTTGGTGCGTTTTATTACTGAGTCATTTCTTTATGGGAGGAAAAATAATACCTGTAGCTCAAATTTCAAGTGTTAATGATCGTTGCAAATATGTATATATTATCTCCATTTAGGTCAAAATGGGTTTCATATTTTCGAAGTCTGTGAATGAAAGCCTAAAGAGTCAACAGGAGTTTATGCTCATGAACTCTCGACTTCAGGTTGGTTATTATATTACAGAGCATGTAGCAACGCGATGATTTTATACTCTGGTACAAAAATATGTGCATACAGCATTGGTTACCCCACAATGACATGCATCTCATACGTGGTACTGGGAACCGAAGGAAAAATATGGATTAGATAATTTGCTCCCAGACAAATGCACCTTGGAACTGCCAAGGTGCCTTCTTGCAGTCCTCTAACCACTTACCTGGGAGTATGCCTCATTGAACTAAACAGGGCTTACTTCTGAGTAGGCATGTTTAGGATCACACAGTAAATTTGTGTGTGTGATGCACACGTACACCTGAATGAAGAAAGAGGAGTGAGAGCTGGGAGTTGAGAGAGCTATGGTGTAGAGAAAAGAACAAATAGTTTTTGTTCTTTTCTGTCTTCACCCTCATTGCAGCCCTAAAGTTAAGATCCCAGTGAAGACCAGCAGATGGGAGGGAGGAAAGTTGACAGTGGGGGTGAATGGAAGAGAATCTTACATTACCTGCCCCCCCACCTTCCCAGTAGGAGAACAGGAAGCAGATTAAAGAACAGGAAGGTAATAAAGGATCCTGTTTTCCTGCAGATCTTATTAATCTGTCATGTAGAATTTAATTTTGTCTTTGTCTTCTTTGGCAAATCTGATTAGGTTATCGGATTGTCTTATCCTGAAGACCTTACTGTTAACATAATACATTGCTGTGCAGCTTCAGAACACTTAAGCAATACAAATATATCCGAGATAATTGCGTGCTGTTGTTTATTTTTAAGAAAGAAATTTTGCAGTGCTTTTTTACGTATTCTCTGCTTCCAGAATCACATTCTAAACTTGCTGGTGCGATTTGTCTTCAAAATAATTTTTTCTTCTCTTAAACTAGTCCTTGGGGCTCTTTTGGAGGCAGAAGAGTTTAAAGTATGTGGTCCAAAATATAGAATATTTTACACTCCTAGTTCAGCTGAATGATATGCTGCCTAGTTTTAACAGTGGTATTTGTGTAATCCAAGCCTGGCTTTTTCCAGGAGATTGTAGCACTTAAAGTACTCTTAAGTAAGATGTGACATTGCCATGTGGCATGTAAGGGCATATAAAAAATAAATAGCTAGGGAGGGGGCGCTTATTTAGCTCCATGTCTGAAAGCTTTTATTAGTCTTCCTTATGACAAGTATTGTCCACTGATGATAAGAGCATTGCAGGATCAGGCCAAGGTACATCCAGTCCGGCAGTGGCCAACCAGATGTTTACGGGCAAACAAAAAGTAATGAATTAGAGGGGTGTTATTTCCAGTGAGAGGCTAGATGGTTTAGAAAATAAGAGTGACTGATGTTGCAGTACATTGTTGTTGTTTTTTTAATGTCTGCAGCAAGATATGTACTAAAGAATCATAGAACTTAGATGGATAAATTTAATTTTTAATGACAATAAATTCTGCTTGCGTGTCTTCCACTAAATTAGATGTGTCACTTTCAGTTGTCACAAAATATCAGCTACTGAAATGTTTTTGCCATGTATCTTATCGCCATATGACTAAAGAGGTTGACTTGTTAAAAATCGCACACAGTGTTTCGTTTGGGCTGTAGCTGAAGAATATAATAGTAAATGTTGGGGCAAGCATGACAGAAGATACGTGCTTCCTGTTTCCTGACTATAATGGGAATTACACCGGTTTAACACATAGCTGTTAGCTTCATCCTAACAGACAGTGACACTGTGAAGTTATAATGAAGGAGAATTGTGCCTTTGGCATAAGGGCGGGTGGGTGTCCTATGAAATTTAAAACTTCTCTGAGGAAATAAGAACATTACATTTTCTGTTAGTAGCACTTCGCAGTGGACCGGCTATTAAAAATGTAAGCACACCAAAAGAAGCTTGGATAATGATTTTATCTCATTGCTAACCACTATGTTACTCATGTTCTGATTTCTCTCACCACCTGCCTTCCTCCTCACACATCCAAGATTTCAGTGAAAGAGGATGTAAAATGTGAACCTAATAAATTGCCTTGTCCAGTACTATATAATGAGCTGCAAATTTCAGATTTCATATTAATGGCAACTATATTTGAGTAAGGATACGTGTTATATATGTACAGAAGATTAACCTACTGCACGTTTGCAACATTGGGCTGGATCTGTGGATTATGCGTAGACACACTGAAATCCATAGGGTTTATAATCTTAGAGTTCGAAGGGACCCCAGAGGCCATCTAGTCTAACCCCCTGCAATGTAGGAATCTTGGCTAAAGCATCCATGACAGATAGCCATGCAACCTCTGTTTAAAAACCTCCAGGAAAGTAGAGTCCACAACCTCCCGAGGGAGACCGTTCTACTGTCGAATGGCTCTCATTACCAGAAAGTTTTTCCTGATGTTTAACTTGTTAGTAATGGCTAAGTCAAATAGGATTCCCTATATTAAGTCCAGAGGGCACAAGGCTGTAAAACATGGTTATTCCAGGAGATTTTGTACTTTTCTCTAGCTAAGGACCACTAATACTTTCCTGAATTATGTAAAGGATGCTTTTGTTTGCAGAATATGATGATAGTATGTATTTCTGTTACTACATTTCTAGTGCTTGATTAAGATAATTATGTCAGTGTAGTAGACAAAAGGGTCTTGGTAACTATTTTTTAAAAATTTAGGAGTAGCAGGAGAAGGCTGGAGTTTTCATTGTTATAAATCTTAAGAAACTCCTCTAACTTCAACATTTAATAGCTTATATTATAGTTGAACTGTTGCAAAAAATATATGACCTTTATGGATGTATTTAGACTATCAGGGTGATTTCCCCACTATTAAGTGTAACATAAAAAGATACCCTTTCATGATTTGATCAAAATTCTAAGAGAGCTGTTCTGGGTGGTAGAAGTTTCTGAGGGAGAGCAGCCACCACATCTAAAGGCCCTGCTGCTAGCTGCAGCCATGACAGGAGATGGGCGACTTTTTCTCTCCTGTCCTCCCTTCCCATTTTTACCCCTCCCTTAGACTCAGTTGAACTGGAAATAACTTTATATCATCATCTTAACTGGCATAGTTTGGAGCCCTTTTCAGGAGCGCGTTGTGGGAAAATCAGCACCAATGTGCCTAAAATAAAAGAAATATATTTTTAAATGGTTGTTCAGCCCTTGTCTTTTTTCAAACCCAGTTCTCTGGATATCGTAAATTACAGTATAATCTTTAAGCATGAGAACAGCAACTACAGTCATACATTGGAAGCCAAATGCCTTGCGAGTCTAACGTTTTGGCTCCTGAATGCCACAAACCCAGAAGTGAGTGTTTCGGTTTGCGAACGTTCTTTGGAAGCTGAACATCTGACACAGTTTCCGATTATGTGCAGGAAGCTCCTGCAGCCAATTGGAAGCTTCACCTTGGTTGTTGAATATTTTTGGAAGTCAAACAGACCTCCGGAACAGATTCAGTTCGACAACCAAGGTACGACTGTATTTAAAAATGGTATGTGGGATTCAAAATTACTTTATGAAGTTTATCCTAGAGTGAACACAGACAGGTGCTAATTTCCAATGCTGGAAACCAAAAAGCATTTATTAGAAATTCTGCAGGGTGCTCTTTGTTGTTCACCTCTTTTGCCCGTGGAAATGCACTGTTTAAAATTATTTGCAAGTTTTGCACATGGCTTACATAATTTGGCATTTAATAATTTGTCAAGTGTGGGAATATGTGATAGGCCTAATATGAAAAAAGTCATAACTATCTTGCAGTTGTGTTGCTGTAGCTTAATCTATGTGGACAAATGCAATTTTCCATTTAGTTTGGGGATTAAAAATGGTAGTGCTGACAAAGAGAACTGGTAGTGAAAACTTTTATAACTATGTAATTTTATTTTAGCTTCAGGCAAAACATCCCAACATTACCTTGTATCTTTTTCTATGTTGTTGTTTTTTTAAACACAAGCTTTTGCTAGAGTCGAGAGAGCAATAAATGAAGTGAATTAGGTGATTTTTCTCAATTTATACAGCAATGTTTGCCTATTGAAAATCCAGGCATCCAAATGTTGCTTTTCTGTAGTTAGAATTTGGACAAGTTGTCTTGAGAGACAATGGAGTGCGTCTCCAGTGGGGGGGGGAGTCAAACCGCTGCATTAGCAGCACCAAAGTTACCTCCCCAGAGCACGTGCCTGGGCAGTGTGTATGGGGGGGCTGCCCAAATGACAAGACCCACCCCCCCGGCATCACTGACGTGGTCCAAAGGAAAGCAGAGCAATACATTTGGCACCAGCTTGGCTCCAGGTGTTGCCAGAAGGAGCTGTATGAAGCCCAATCCAACTATCTTAGGAACTCCACTCTGGATTTGTGTAGGGATTGCTCCTTAGCCTTCTCTTCTCCCAAAGATATCCCGTAAAGCAGTCGTCAGGAATGTGCCCCCAGCACACCAGGAGAGTCAGCCTCGGAAATTGAGCTGAGAGAGGAAGAGGCTGCCTCTGTTGATGAGAGCTGTCTGTCTTATTTTAGAGAGAACAGCCCAGGGCCCCTCCTTTTCAGGGAAGAAGCGGTTAGTTCCCAAGGGATGGAAGAGTTGGACATTGGCCAAAGCATTGCCAGGCAACCAGCAGGTAAGAGGGTGTCAGAGGCTGAGTCTTCTGAGGAAGAGGTAGAGGTAGCTCAGCCCTGCAAAACGAGGAGATTAGAGAGGCTCCGAGAGCAACGGAAGGGAAGGAGACAAAAGGTGGGATTCTGGCGTTCTTCCTGTTGGGGGAGGAACGATAAGTCAGACTTGAGCAACTAGATTAATGAGAGCAGGCAGATTGCCATGCTCTGGATGTGTTTTTCTTTCAAATAAACTTGTATAAAACTGACGGAGACTCTTTGCTGCTTTATCAGGCTGCTCGCCTGCCAGAGATCATTATAGGCAGTGGAGCTTTAGGATCAGAGTTTCCCTTCTCCTAGATGGGGTACCTTCTCAGGTTGATGAGCCCCATTTGCCCTTCATTTCCCTCTACAGAACATACAGCAACTGTTGGACCCTCTGTTGGGTGGACCCAACAGTCTGAACAACTATACCAATAAACACAGTCTATTCACCGATGCATAGTATTTTATCAAACTAAGAAATAATGTTGTTTGCTTGAACATGATGGTTTTGAACGATCCTACGCCATACCCAGTACAGTGGTACCTCGGGTTAAGAACTTAATTCGTTCTGGAGGTCTGTTCTTAACCTGAAGCACCACTTTAGCTAATGGGGCCTCCTGCTGCCACTGCGCCGCTGCTGCACGATTTCTGTTTTCATCCTGAAGCAAAGTTCTTAACCCGAGGTAATATTTCTGGGTTAGCAGAGTCTGTAACCTGAAGCGTATGTAACCCGAGGTACCACTGTACAGTTGATGCTCTAGTATTGGAATCTTGCGCCAGTCTTGGCGGAACCACTAATACCATTATACTGGCCCCAAGGACACAAAATAGCTTTTTGAGCGTTCTGACAAGGAAAGGACATGCTCCCCTCTGACTCATGCAATATATTATGCGGGCCTTCAGAGTCTATGGGTCTTCAGGACAGAAGCTAGTGTAAACCCTATGCCTAAGTGGGAAGGTTACGAAGCAAGAGTCCCTGATAAGAATTCAGAGGTGGATGACTCTACCCCATATGCTGGATATTGGATACTGTGCAATTGATAACATTGCAAGCTTAGGTTGCCACAGCAGCCACTTTTAATAAAGTTTAGCCGCTGTTCACATTGCACTGCTTTCAATGGAGGGCAAATGTTTTCTACCAACATAGGGGTTTGGGAATCAGTGTTCCTCCTGAGGTTGTACGCCAGCTCCCATCACGGCAGCCGTACAGGTGAGAGCTGGGAGTCCAACCAACATCCTGAGGATCACGGGTTCCCAGCCTCCCCTGCTAAAGCATAAAATGATAAAGAAGTAAGCGGGGATTTCTTTTGTTCCATTTATATGTCAACCTTTTTCTCCACGGAGCTCAAGGTGGTGGTACATGGTTCTCCCCATCCTCCTTCCATCGCCACAACAACCCTGTGAGGCAGGTTAGGCTGAGAGAGAGAGAAAGGGACTGGCCCAAGGTTACCCCGTGAGCTTCGTGGTGGAGCACATGCAAGGACACACAAGACAACATCTTGCTGTGCTGTTATGGTGACAGTGTACTGGCCAAACTGGTCTGTTCTTGAAGCTTTCAGTGCCATGGAGTGGATAACACTTCTGTGTAGTGCAAACCCAGGAAACCAGCGCCGTGTGTGTGCAGTTGTCAGCTACAGTTTAGCTCAACAATCTCTTGACCAAATAGCAAGATGTACTGAATGCGCAGCGATGACGATAACCTTTGCTAGCGGATGGTTTTAGAAAGATCATTGCTCCTGACTCACGCTTCTGCTTGGGTGCTTTTGCCCCCTCTAAAAAGAGCACCTGAATAGGGCACATCATACACTTCAAAAGAACAATAGAAATATCATATTACACTTGCCAGTAATTTCCTTGCTGAAAGAGTTCTAGAACAGCCGCACAGCTTAGACACGGCAACCGAATCATCCACTGTTATATTTCTGCTTAAATAAGAAAACGGCATCCATTGGTTTTGTACTTGGTCATTTTTAAAAAACGAAAAAATCCCTACCATTGGTTTCAAGGAGACAGAAGATACCTACACAGCTTGTGGGCTGGTGTAATTTTTCTTCCTTGTTGGGGCATGTTTCTTTTGAGAACAAAGAGTATTATGCACTGCTTTTGGTACTAGAGGTCGGAACATATAATGTATATCTCTGCAGGCATACCTTAAACAGATCTCGTGCACCTCATTGTGGGCTTACGGGTTAGATAATCATCATCTTTGAGGCTCCATGTATAAAATCTAATAGAATTACAAGGTTGAATTACACATGATTAGTCCCTTCTGGTAATTTTTAGCCTGCAAGTTCTGAGCCTGGCCAGGGTTATATAGCATAGTTCATATTTGCTGGTTCTTCCACGTTTCTGGTCTTTGTCTCTGGCTGCCCTCGTTCCTGTTCCTGTTCTCTTTCAGATTTCTGCTATTACAGGTTCAGGGCAGGTGTGGGCACACTACTATGTGGAGTGTGTTCACATGCCTATATATCTTTGGTAGACAAAAAGAAATCTATTTCAAAGATGCCAAGAAGATTAGTGTACTTTTTTGTTCAACCTACCCAACCATAAGCCTTTATCGGCAACCATAAGCCTTATTTCCACTTTTTTTCTTAGCAAACTGATTACGTAAGCTTCTACATACATTTAATTTTTTTCACATCACTCTGTTACACACATTAGAATGCCTGTGTTCTCATGATGTGATAAATTCTAAGAGTTTAAAGGATTCCAATTTGACACATGGGCATATACAGTCGTACCTCGGAAGTCGAACGAAATCCGTTCCAGTAGTCCATTTGAAGTTCCTGCAGTCAATCGGAAGCCGTGGAAGCCCCATCGGACATTGGGGTTCCCAAGAATGTTCACAATCCAGAACAGTCACTTCTGGGTTTGCAGCATTCGGGAGCCGAAACGGTCGACTCACAAGGCGTTCGGGATCCAAGATACGACTGTACAATATATATTCTGAGTAATTGCCTCAATCCAACACTATCACCTCACCCAGTCTGCCTGTTTTTACGTCATTTTCATTCACAGGCACAGAATACTGAACTGTCTCCTTGAATATAGACTTTTCTATCCAGTCAGGCACTGACAAGATCAATTAGTAAAAGGTAAAGGGACCCCTGACCATTAGGTGAAGTCGTGACCGACTCTGGGGTTGTGGTGCTCATCTCGCTTTATTGGCCGAGGGAGCTGGTGTACAGCTTCCAGGTCATGTGGCCAGCATGACTAAGCCACTTCTGGCAAACCAGAGCTGCACACGGAAACACCTTTTACCTTCCCGCCGGAGCGGTACCTATTTATCTACTTGCACTTTGACGTGCTTTCAAACTGCTAGGTTGGCAGGAGCAGGGACCGAGCAACGGGAGCTCACCCCGTCGCAGGGATTTGAACCGCCGACCTTCTGATCGGCAAGTCCTAGGCTCTGTGGTTTAACCCACATCGCCACCCGCGTCCCTTTTACAAGATCAGTTACTTGGTGTTAATTGATATTTGGTGCTATGTGGTGGGACCTGTTGTTCCAAAATCTTAAGCAAAAGGAAGTACTAAGGTCTTGACTGCATATCCTTTAACTCCCGAAAGAAGCTAATGTATTTATTTTATTTATTGAATTTTTATACCGCCCTATACCCAGAGGTCGCATGGGAGAGTCATCTTATGTAAAAGTCATTGAAAGGAAGATTAAAGTACAGAAGAAGCCTCTTGTTCAGCAATTGGAGGAAGTGCATATTTAAGAATTCAAGGACTACTTTTGAGATATTAGTACAAACTGCTCTTAAGCCACAAATAATATATCCTTACGTAGTTTGTTGTTTTGACCATCATGGTCATATCAACCATAACAAGAAGTATATACACTAATACAAAAAAAACCATTTTGTACCAGTTACGTAGGAACTGTCCTGTAGAAAAGTTACTTAAATTTACAAATAAAATTATTGTTGTCTTTTTCTTTTACTTACAGCTTGAAAGGCAACTCCTGATGCAAAATCAAATGCGTGAGAGGCAGATGGCTATGCAGGTTGCTTGGACACGGGAATTTCTCAAGTATTTTGGAGCATTTTTCGGACTTTCTGCTATCGGTCTTACAGCTGGGTATACAGCCCTTTTTTTCCTGAATAATGCAAGAGAGACTGCATGTTCCGTCATCTAAGCTTTACTCAGAGTAGACTTGTTGGAATTAATGGACGTGACTAAGTTAGGTCCATTAATACCAGTGCATCTACTCTGGGTATAACTTAGTTGAATTTTGCTCAGTGGATGGCACTCAGCCAAGCTGTTGTGTGCGTGCAGAATGAGGTCCATTTGTGCAATGGGATTTCCTTTTATCCTTGTGCCCCCTAAATCTACTCTGGAGGATTGGGGGGGGCTTAGGGTGTGTCCATGGAGGGAGGAGAGGGAAGAAGGTTCTGTTGTGCAAGCAGATGTCATTCGCTGCACACATTTTAAAAAATATTTACCGTATTTTTCGCTCTATAACACGCACCTGACCATAACACGCACATCGTTTTTAGAGGAGGAAAACAAGGAAAAAAACATTCTGAATGAAACTGTGGATGTATCATTTTTGTGCTTCATGCTGTGGCCACAGACATGTGATCTGATGGTGAATTTGGGCCAATGCAAAAATCCTGAGAATCCCTGTGCATCCATGGTTTGTAACCACGTTTTTGCACCATTGCAGCCCCAGGCAACAGTGGGTGCGTGATTTTTGGGGGGCAGGCTGTAGCCATGGACATGCTATGTGCTCTGATGGTGAATTTGGGCTGACCCAATGCAAAGATCCTGAGGATCCATGTGGATCCATGGTTTGTAACCACGTTTTTGCACCATTGCAGCCCCAGGCAACAGTGGGTGCGTGATTTTGGGGGGGCAGGCTGTAGCCATGGACATGCTATGTGATCTGATGGTGAATTTGGGGTGACCCAATGCCAAAATCCTGAGAATTCCTGTGGATCCATGCTTTTTAACCACATTTTTGCACCATTGCAGCCCCAGGCAACAGTGGGTGCGTGATTTTTTTGGTGCAGGCTGTAGCCATGGACATGCTATGTGATCTGATGGTGAATTTGGGGTGACCCAATGCCAAAATCCTGAGAATTCCTGTGGATCCATGCTTTTTAACCACATTTTTGCACCATTGCAGCCCCAGGCAACAGTGGGTGCGTGATTTTGGGGGGGGCAGGCTGTAGCCATGGACATGCTATGTGATCTGATGGTGAATTTGGGGTGACCCAATGCAAAGATCCTGAGGATCCATGCTTTGTAACCACATTTTAAGTGGGGAGCGAAGGAAAAACAAAGAAGGGACATTAGAGGGGTGTGCAGAGAAGCAGCTGGCTAAGAATGCAGGAGAGGGATTTAACGGGAGGGAGGAAAGAAAGGCAAAAGTTTCCCCCCACCCAAGCCAGCCATCTCTCTCTCTCTCTCTCTCTCTCTTTCTCTCTCTCTCTCTCTCCCTCCCTCCCTCCCTCCCTCCCTCCCTCCCCCCTCTCTCTCTCCCTCCCCCTCCCCCCCCTTCTCCCTTCCCCCCTCTCTCTCTCTCTCCCTCAGCAGCACCGGAGCTTGCCTGGAGGGGAGGGGCTTTCCCTGCTCTTTGTTCCGTTTCAGCAAACACAGCAACGAAACAAAGGAGGGTGGGCAGTAAGACCCTGAGGCAGAATGCAGGAAAGCAGCCGCTTCCTCTTTTCAGGTTTCGCTTCTCAGTGCAGCGTGCAGCGCCGCGATTTGATTTTTGCATGATTTTTCGGCTCCAGGGACCACACATTCGCTCTATAACACGCACAGACATTTCCCCTTCCTTTTTAGAAGAAAAAAACTGCGTGTTATAGAAGGAAAAATACGGTATATACCGCTGTATCATAGAAATATATCACAGCAGTTTACAACAGTATACAAACAAAAAGGCACACAGTAAAATAATAAAATGTTAAAGCAAATGAATTAAAATAGACTATTATATATAACAGAAATAGGCAAACTCAGCCCTCCATATGTTTTGGGACTACAACTCCCATCATCCCTAGATAGCAGGAGCTGTGGTCAGGGATGATGGGAGTCCCAAAACATTTGGAGGGCTGAGTTTGCCTATGCCTGGTATATAATATTCTAAACGGTTCTGGTGATCAGGGTCACAGTGTGAGGACAAATCAGATCCTACCTCCCTTCTCCATAGCCCCAATGCAAACTAAGAGGAACCAATCACGGGTATAACAAAGTGAAAATCACACTGACATCTCCAAACACAGAGCTCCAGTGTAACGTGGAGGTCTGGCCCTTGAGGAAACATGCAAAGCCATCAATGTTTGACAAGGGATTTGACTTGGGAGACGGAGAAGCTAATGGACAGATCTAATCTGCTTGGTTTTATTGTTACAAAATGTAATTATAAATGTTGTTAAAAAGGCTGCCCTTCTATCCAGGATGTAAAATATGTTGACAAACGGTTTCCTTGTGAGTAGGCAAGTGTTGATTTCAAGGGTCCTTACTTCCAAACAGTTGTCTAGGATCATACTGCTGATGATTTTAAAAAAAACAACAACCCTTACAATAATAAAACTGAAGTGGCTCCTGCAAACATGCACATCAAATGTCAAAAGCCAGGCTAAAGGGTAGGAATATCTCCATCTGCTCCAAGGGCAACTATCCTTTGTGGAAAGCAGAGCACGAACAGTCCATGATGGCAAACAACATGGTCCATACTTAGCCCTATGTTGAATTCTTCCCCTTGTTTTTATTGGATTATATCCAGTGCTAGCCCCACTCAGAGTAAACGCATTGAAATTAATGGGTCCACTCTTGAGTAGAACATAGTTGCATACAACCCTTTGTGTTTTCTTTCCCATTCTTCCTAGACAAATTCTACCTTATCTAAGAAATGCACACTTGACTTATTCTTACTGATCATGTACGCCAATCGTGGTTCATAGTGAAATTGATGGTGGTGATGATGACGACAATAATTCAATTATTTAGAAGTATACAAAGGAACATTGGCATTCTGGTGTCTCCTGCCATTCAGCATTATTGCTAACAGCACTATAATATATCTAATTAACTGGAATGTCTGTGTTAGTAGTTTACAATATCTGATAGTGTGACGGCATTTAATGTGATGACTTAAAAGTTGATAACAGACTACAAAATAGCCAAGACTTTTTGAAAAGTAGGTACTGAGGAAATAAAACCTTGGGTGCTTTCAGTTAAGTTTTACTTCGAGTAGATCCGTTGAAATTAATGGACTTAATTTAATCATGTTCATTAATTCCAGTGGGACTACTTTGAGTAAAATGTCATTGAGTATCACCCCTTGTTTATCCATATCACTTCCATACTTATCCAAAATTGAACTATAAACTAAAGAAAAAGCTAAAGGGTTTCTTAAATCCAGTGCTTGCTAACAAGGGAAATCTTAATATTGTCTAATTATTTATCTAATTAATTGTATATGCCGTTTCATTGTAAAAGGAAGCAAAACTCGATAAGAGGTTTACAAAAAGATATTAAGATATCCCATTAGGATATCCAAAATGGGAGAGCTCAGTTGGTTGAGCATGAGACTCTTAATCTCCGGGTTGTGGGTTCAAGTCCTGCCTTGGACAAAAGATTCCCACGTTTCAAGGGGGTTAGACTAGATGACCCTCACAGTCCCTTTCCAACTCTGCAATTCTATGGTGCTATGATTCAATGGGTTATTTTGTTTGAAGCTTTAGGATATTACTTACTTACTTTTTTTTTTTTTAACAAACAGGGCAATTAAAAGAAAAAAGCCTGGATTATTCCTTCCAATTGTTCCTTTAAGTTTTGTGCTTGCCTACCAGTATGATATGGGTTATGGATCACTTCTGCAAAGAATGAAAGGTAGGTATTGTATATTCTCTGCAGCTGCTCCCCGTTTGTGGAATTCTCTCCCCAGGAAGGTTCATGCCTTCATTATATATTTTTAGGCGCCAGGTGAAAACATTCCTCTTCAACCAGTTCTTGGGCTGATTAATATCCTACAGCCTTTTAAATGTGTTTGTTTTGCTGTTTTGTTTCAATTATTTACTTGTTTTTATCCTGTATTTTATTCTGTGAACCGCCCTGGGAACTTACGATGGAGAGCGGTATATAAATCTAATATAAACAAACAACACTTATTTAATGGCAGATTTGTGATCAATTTGCTCTCACAATATACAAACGTATATACACATGTCCGTATTTTCCTCCCAAGGTGAAGCAGAGCATATACTTGACGCAGAGAACGCGTTGGTGGAAATGCCAAAAGGACCCCTCACTTTCGATGGCATTGAAAAAGCCAGAAGAGCACAGAGCACGTTTTTCATTGAAAAATAGTTTGGTGTGGCGAAGCAGTGCTTCAGAGAACAGAAATATCTATTTGTAATCATGTTACTGATTTGTGATGCTCTGATCTAACAGTGTGTATGCAGGGAGCTTTTGCTAAAATCTCACCAGTCAAGCTGCTTGACAACAAAGACATTGGGGGGGGGGCTGTCTAGATTCTAGACCATTGCTCTCCCTCTCAAAAAGCCGATAGGCCGATTATTATTTTTTAATCTGGGCTGAGCACACACAATTTCTCCTGTTGGATCAGAGAAGAGGACTATGTGCACTATACCTAGACGGATCACAGCAAACTTGTTTTGAAAACTATTGTCTGACTGTAATGCGCATTATGAAATAAAACGGATTTAATACAATTCTGGTTGGGTTGTGTGTTTTATCATGCCTTATTTCTAATAGCTGCAGGAGATTCCTTTGCAGCGAGCATGGAAATTTTGTACATGCTCACCTTTTCAGTGCAAGCTGGATCTCCTTGCAGCAGCTCTGAAATGGTAGAAGACTCCCTTGAAGATGGCGAGACACCTGAACGAGGGAGTTGTAGGGTGTGGGGGGATTGTAGAGTTGCAAGGGGCCAAAATACCCATTATGGTTTTCGTCATTTGGAGTTGCATGACTCTCTTGAGTTTAAACAGCCACCGAAACACCTGTTTACCTTGGACTTTGGATACCCGAGACGTATATTTTTTTGGGACCTGCTCTATTTTATTTTCAGCAGTTTTTAATGTTTTATTTTAAACAGTTGTGCATTCCATTTTGGGACCTTGGGTGGGCAATAAATTAAATTAGCAACAATACGCGGGTGGCGCTGTGGGTTAAGCCACAGAGCCTAGGACTTGCCGATCAGAAGGTCGGCGGTTCAAATCCCCATGATGGGCTGAGCTCCTGTTGCTCAGTCCCTGCTCCTGCCAACCTAGCAGTTTGAAAGCACGCCAAAGTGCAAGTAGATAAATAGGTACCACTCCAGCAGGAAGGTAAACAGTGTTTCCGTGCGCTGCTCTGGTCTGCCAGAAGTGGCTTAGTCATGCTGGCCACATGACCTGGAAGCTGTACGCCGGCTCCCTCGGCCAGTAAAGCAAGATGAACGCCGCAACCCCAGAGTCGGCCATGACTGGATCTAATGGTCAGGGGTCCCTTTACCCTTTACCTTTAAATAATATTTGGGATGGAGACATGAAAATGTCTTCCCAAGTTGCTTTTTGGCATCAGAGGGAAGTTCTCCCACAGGTGACTGCTCTTTACACTTTTAGAAAGATTTGGTGTCATGTGTAGTTCAGCCTTGATTGTCAAACGTTCTGTAACTCATGCCAGTTCAACCTGCTGGCATTTTGAGAAATTGGATCAATTTGAATTGCCTATTTGGGCTATTCACAGGAGGCCTCTTGTTGCATGAGACCCAGACGTCTTTCCTCAAGATTGTCCTTCGCTACATTACATTTCGGGGAAATGGACTTTTTGGAAGTTCTGTCTAGGACAAAATTGCGTGGTCACCATGACATGCTAGATAGTGCCATTGAAGCAGCACAATTGTTCTCCGTTCCATAGCTGTGTCATTTTGGTACCATTTTTAAAGTCTTAGCAGAGCAATTCTAACTCCTAGCGAGGAGCAGCAGGGCAGAGTGGCTGATGGATTGCTGGATCCCAGAACCCCGCTGGCTCATGCCAACCAGAAAAGAAATGGGATGGGGAGAGGATCGTTCTAGGCTGGTGTGACCAAGTAGCCAAATAGGGCCCCAGATATACCGTATTTTTTGCTCCATAAGACTCACTTTTTCCCTCCTAAAAAATAAGGGGAAATGTGTGTGCGTCTTATGGAGTGAATGCAGGCTGCGCAGCTATCCCAGAAGCCAGAACAGCAAGAGGGTTCGCTGTGCAGCGATCCCTCTTGCTGTTCTGGCTTCTGGGATTCAGAATATTTTTTTTTCTTGTTTTCCTCCTCCAAGAACTAGGTGCGTCTTGTGGTCTGGTGCGTCTTATAGAGCAAAAAATACAGTACTAGCCAGCTCTGGTCTGTCCCCATAAAACAATGTTTTAGGTCCCTATATTAGTAGCATTCCATCTGCTGTCCTTTCATACTTGCTAGTGTAGGCCAGTGAATGGGCACATTTGCTATATCCATCACCAACAATCAGTGGTTAAGTGCTGTCTGTGGGCCTCCATCTGTCTCGGGAGACAACGGAAGACCTTTGGGGGGTAAAGTCAAACTGTTGGAGAGTTAGTGCCTGCCGTGACCTTAGAGACCGATACAGGAGAGACATGTTTTGTTGCAAGGCGTCCGGTTGTGCTACTGCAGATGCACCAGGGCATTTCTTCTCTGTGTGCTCCTCCCAGCGGTCATTCCTCCTCTGGTCACTGCTGTGGATACACAACCTGTCTGGAGGAACTGCGACTGTCTGCAAGGGGTTCCCACATGTCAGGGTTGTCAGGGTTGATGCTGCCAGCCTTTGTGTCACGTTTACAGACATCTTTGCAACATGGGAGTTGGTGTGCCAACAGGCCTGGCGCCTGGAGCCAGCTCCCCATTGAGCACATCCTTTGGGATCCTGCTATGTTCTGTAGTTGTCACCAACCCAGCGTAGACATTGCGGAGACAGGAGTACAAACATGCTGGGAATGAGAGAGCACATCTTTCTTTGATACTCTCCCACCAAAATCTTCCTGATGCAATGTATGTGGATGTTGGGATACAGCCAAGGAATTAGGGCCCCAGCCCACCGGCCGGTGTCCCCAGCGATGTCCAGTCCTTGGAACAGCATGAAACTGCGACCCGAGCTTCAGAAGCTGAGCATGCAAGCCAGCAAAGTAAAATGATTAGCAACAGAATGGCAGGGAGAAGCTGGGTGAGCATATTTACAAGCGGTTTATTCAGCATAAAGGTAAAGGGACCCCTGACCATTAGGTCCAGTCGTGGCCGACTCTGGGGTTGCGGCACTCATCTCTCTTTATTGGCCGAGGGAGCTGGTTGTACAGCTTCCGGGTCATGTGGCCAGCATGACTAAGCCGCTTCTGGCGAACCAGAGCGGAAACGCCGTTTACCTTCCTGCCAGAGTGGTACCTATTTATCTACTTGCACTTTGATGTGCTTTTGAACTGCTAGGTTGGCAGGAGCTGGGACCGAGCAACGGGAGCTCACCCCGTTGCGGGGATTCAAACCGCCGATCTTCTGATCAGCAAGTCCTAGGCTCTGTGGTTTAACCCACAGCACCACCTGCGTCCCTTATTCAGCATACATCAGGACAATAGGAAAACATGTCTGATCTCCTTCATGTCCAAAGCAAGGCAGGAAGCAATAGCTATACACAAACGGAAGTTCCCAGCAAGCTGTGCTGGAGTGTGAACAGGCATGTGACACACAACAGTCATGCCTGTACTTAAGGTGGAATGGAATATTCTAACAGTGGAAGGCATTGAGGCATTGCTCCTGGCGGTTGTAAGTTGCCCATGACTCGCTTCCATAAAGCAGTGTGCTCACTGCAAGCCTGGTAGACCTTCATCTTTGATTTGGGACGGTAGCATCACATTCTCCCACACCTTTTCGGAGAGGCGAGCCATTGCTGTAGCTGCCATGTCAATACTCGTGCCCAGCCAAGACCGTCTTAAGCATATCTGGCGGCGTGGTTCAAAGATTCCTCCTCCCCCCCCCCTTTCCCAGAGCTGTTGACCTTTCCCCAAGCCTCTGTGGGGATCACTCTCCTCCCACGGAGGCTTGGGAGGCAAGCCACACGCTCGCCAGCGATATGGTTGATGGGGCACAGTTGGCAGGCATGCAGGGAAAGGGGAGGCCGTCGGCAAAGCTGCACAGCTCCGCCACTCACTGGAGCACCCCTGAGAGGCCAGCGCCCTGGCGCAAGGTGCCTGTAAGCCCAATATAAAAGATGGCTCAGTTCCCAGTTCAGCACTGATGGAAAAGTTTCTGATTATGGTGGATCCAAGGTAGACAAAATCGTTTGGCATGGCTGTTAGTGTCTCTTATTCGGAGTGGGACTGTGTGTGGGAATGGGGAGGGGTACAAATCCCCACTGAACCACAAAGTTTGGGGCAATTGCCATCTCTCAGCCTAACCCCCAGCACAGTGTTGCTGTGAGACGAGGAGAACCTTGTTTGCCACATTGAGCACCTTGGAGGAAAGACAGGATATAAATTTAATAATAAACAATCAGCTTTATGCCTAGGTTCCCCAACATGGCAGGGGAACCTGCCAAAGCCTCACGCTCGTCACATGAGCATGAAATAATATGAAAAACAAACAAACAAACAAACAAACAAACAAACATGTAAACAACTTTGATAAACTTTCCTGATGATTGATTGTCCTTTGACCCAGGAACGGCAACATAAGCTGCAATCCCAACACATTTACCGGGCAGTAAGCGTCACTGAATTCAACAGGACTTACTTCCGAGTAGATAGACAAAGGGCTGAAGTGATAATCAGTCAACAGATAGAAGATGATGACGGAAGAAATCCGCTGCACTGGCCTTGCTTGTAGCCTTGGGAAATGTTCTCATCTCAAAGCTGTTTTGTGTACTCTGTGCTTTTACGAGAAAGATTAGCTTGGGTCAGTGCTATTTTTCTAGAAAAAGAGGTGTCGGAACTCACCACAAACACCTCCCTTCTTCTCTTATAATGGCAATGGTGCCCACCTGAGAGGTGCCAGAACTGAGTTCTGGTGAGTTCAGGCCAGGACCGTCTTAAACATATCCGGCGCCATGGTGCAAAGCTCCCTCCAGTGCCCCTCCCCGTTTCCCAGAGTTTTTTAGGGAGGACGGCACTGCTGGGGGGGCTGGAGGAGGCGGGCAGCAGCTGGAGGGTGGCTCCTCCGGAAGGTAAGAGGCGGAGGCTGGATGTGGCGCCTCCTGGCTCAGCTGGCCACTTTGTGCTGCGGTGGCCGCAGCAGACGGAGACTCTGGGCACTGCGCAGTGCTGCTTCGGAGCGGCATGGCAGAGGCGGGCAAGGGCAAGGGCAGCGAGCTGATGCCGGGAGGCGCCATCTCCAGCCTCCACCTCTTCCCTGGCGCCCTCCAGAACTTGGCACCCTGGTGCCCCGCACCACTAGCCTCTATGGGGAAGACGCCCCTGGTTCAGGCTGAAAAAAAGCCCTGGTTAGGTTAATATGACCAGTAGTGCCTCTGGAGCATTGGCACACCACTCCATGAGCAGCAGCACTCCCCAATTCTTTTCTGCAGTTGTGATGTGATTCTGCTGCTAAAAAGGCTAATGCATTTCAAGGTTGCATCAACAAAAGTGTAGCGTCCAGATTGCAACACGTTTTGCTATAGTATTGGTCCATCTATGGACATGAATCAGATGGGCGTCCTGCATAGAATGTGGGCTACCATTTGTCTATCTGTTTGTGCAGCTGCCGCGTTCTTACTGTATGGCTCAAATTTTGGTTTTTCTATTAATTGTAATAGACATATTTGCACGACTTACTCTTTTGCATAGCTGTTTTGCAGTCTGCTATACCACGATAAATCACTGGTATGAAAGAAATAAAAAACATTATCCAACAGCACCTTAAAGGTAAAGGGACCCCTGACCATTAGGTCCAGTCATGACCGACTCTGGGGTTGCGGCGCTCATCTTGCTTTATTGGCCAGCGTACAGCTTCCGGGTCATGTGGCCAGCATGACTAAACCGCTTCTGGTGGACCAGAGCAGCGCACGGAAACGGCGTTTACCTTCCCGCCGGAGCGGTACCTATTTATCTACTTGCACTTTGACGTGCTTTCGAACTGCTAGGCTGGCAGGAGCTGGGACCAAGCAACCAGAGCTCACCCCATCGCGGGGATTCGAACCGCCTACCTTCTGATCGGCAAGTCCTAGCCTCTGTGGTTTAACCCACAGCGCCACCCACATCCCATCCAGTAGCACCTTAGAGACCAATTGAGTTTGTTCTTGGTATAAGGTTGACTCAATGGGTATATTAAACCTGTTGAGGACTGTTAACGGCTGCAATTAGTCCTACAGGAAAAAGCAAGGGATAGTATGCAGATGATTAGTCATTGAGTCAATCACCCATCTCCTACTACCCTCCTGAGAAAAACCCTACCCCACCTTCCCACTATATATAAGGGTCTGGTGACTTCTGTTTCAGTGTATCTGAAGAAGTGTGCATGCACACGAAAGCTTATACCAAGAACAAACTTAGTTGGTCTCTAAGGTGCTACTGGATATATATATATGTGTGTATATATATTTCGACTGCATCAGACCAACATGGCTACCTACCTGAATCTGGTATAAAAGAAGACATTGGAAGATTATTAGGAAACCGGCAGTTGTGATTTGTTATGAAAACTGAGTACATAAGGGTCTGGCTATGCATTTCCCCCCTCACATTTTTCAAATTAATTGTGCTGAAGTTTTTTGTTGTTTTTTAAATAACATGCTGTGAAGTAAATACAACTGGATCACACCTGCAATATTCAAGCACAGGGTGTAGAGTAATCTCAAACAGTCAGTTCATTCTGCTGTGATTTCATCTATGTGTCCCCCTCTTACTAACATTTCGTTTGTCCCGTTCAATAACGTGTAAAACAGCAGCTGGCAGTTTACAGTCACAGGCAAACAAGCCAACAAATCACTCTACAGTGGTACCTCGGGTTACAGACGCTTCAGGCTACAGACACTTCAGGTTACAGACTCCGCTAACCCAGAAATAGTACCTCGGGTTAAGAACTTAGCTTCAGGATGAGAACAGAAATCGCACGGCGGCGGCATGGTGGCAGCGGGAGGCCTCATTAGCTAAAGTGGTACCTCATGTTAAGAACAGTTTCAGGTTAAGAACAGACATCCAGAACAAATTAAGTTCTTAACCCAAGGTACCAGTGTACTTATGAGTGCAATAGGGTTGCAATCCAGTCCAGCCCTAATTGGAAATAAGTCCCATTGAATATAGCAGAATTTGTTAAGTTAAAAGCAAGCAATGGATGGGCCAGCTATCAAAAACCAGCCTTTTGCCTGGTACATGCTGAAGGTCAGCTCCCCTCAGTTCATTCTGTACGATCAAATCCGGAGACAGAATGAAAAAATGGCCCTGACATCTGTACAAACAAGGCGTCAGTGTCTGAAAGAATATGAAAACAAAGATAACTTTATTTTGCTGGTTTAGAGCTTGGTTACTGTTGTTGGCTGAGACTTGAGCTATAAACTTTCATTTTTGTCCTGAACTCTGTGGAATGAGGCAAGGCACTTTCTCAACTTCACTCTCCTATCTACAATATGGAAGTAATACTGACCTATTAAGATGATCCTCATCAAACCTCTCCTCTCACAGCCATCACCTGGCAGCGGCCACTTCACCAGCTCTGCGGGAAGACCAACACCATCAGGTGCCCCCTGCCCAAGCTGTGCCTATGCCATTTAATAATTTGTGCCAATTTGCCTTTTTTCCTTTTCCCTCCCTGTCCCTTTTTCCTTTTGTGCTGTGTATTTTAGGTTGTAAACCTGCAGGCAGGGTCTTGTTTTATGTTTTCTGCTCTGGGAGGCTTTTTTTGGAAGAGCAGGATACACGGGTGGTGCAATGCGTAGCCCTCAAGACCTTTTCTGGCACCCCTCAACAACACTTGGTGCATCCTGCCCGGGCATCAAATTATGGGCTCACTCCCCCCACCCCTGTTGTGACAAAGCAGGGGGCAGCCTTTAGGTTCCCTGTCAAAGTACACTTGCGGCTCACTTGGTATGGAAAGTTGGGCTGCCCAGGTCCATATAAATAACCAATAAACAGCCAATAAAAATGTGAAGCACTTTATAAAATGTTCAGAGGACTTTATAAATGTTAGGTATTTCCACGGTGTGCTGCAGAAGCCCCTGCTGTGGCCTCATTTCATTCCATCTGAAGGAATGTAAATCTGTCAATTTTTGACGGTGGTAAAACTGTGAATAAGCCCGTGCTTTAAGGCTGATTCTGTGCTGTCTCTGCAAGAGCACGCCATAGGCATGAAGTCATGCTTCAAGAAAGGAGATTCCGCCCCAAAACCCAACTATTCTGGACAACAGCCATACAAGAAATATGTAAAATAACTAAGCAAGTACAGTGGAACCTCGGGTTACATACGCTTCAGGTTACACACTTTGCTAACCCAGAAACTTTGCTTCAGGATAAGAAGGCATGGTGGCAGCAGGAGGCCCCATTAGCTAAAGTGGTGCTTCAGGTTAAGAACAGTTTCAGGTTAAGAACTGACCTCCGGAACGAATTAAGTTCTTAACCCAAGGTACCACTGTATCACCCCAGAACTGGCTCTACTAAACATATTCCAAGACAATAATGCCCACTCACATCACAAAGAACTCATAACCCACCTACTTTCAGCAGCCAGAAACATCATAACCAGACACTGGAGAGACCTGTCAGGAGTAACCAATAAACTGAAACTGACACGGGGACAAACAGAAGACGATACCTTCACCCCGGTATGGCTCCCTTTTATCACATACACAGCCCAACAAGACAATGACAATAATCTACCAACAGCATATGAATCAATATGGCTAACCTGATTCAAAAGCACCCACCCCACTTAAAGACGAAAACAAAGTTCAACACAGCCAATCACAAACAAGCAACCGCACCCTAGGCCAACCCCAATTTCTCTCACCACCAAAGGAACACAAGCGAATAGCAAAGAGAACTCACACAAACGACGCTGACACAAAAACCGACATACATTAAGCAAAATAGAAATATCGCCTCCCGACCCCCACCCACCTCTTCTCCCCTTTTTTCTTCCTAATGTAACCCTAATGTCCCAACAAATGAAACTGACCTATGGAAAATGTAACTTGAAAAAAGAGACATTGCGCATACCTTTGTAAACCAAGAAAACTTTAATAAAATATTGTTTAAAAGAAAAGAAAAGAAAGGAGATTCTGACTAAACACCAGGAAGAACTTCTGCCATTCGACTGTGGAACGGACGCCCTCAGAAGGTGGTGGACTCTCCCTCCTTGGAGAATTTTAAGCCAAGATTGAATGGCCGTCTGTCATCAGAGGTGGTTTTTAGGGTAGCGCCACCACAATGCCGAAGAACTGAGTGCGAGAGCCGCTGAATTTTAGCATTCCACAGGGCACCACTGAAATTCGAGAGCCCAAAGTCTGCCACTGCTGTCCTGGATGTTTTAGTTGGAGAGACCCGTGGCGTCCCTCTACGATTCTCACCAGGGGTGCCAACTTGAATAAAATGGGGGGGGGGGGAGAGAAGGTAAGCTCAGCCCTGCAAAATTGATCACAAGATGTGGAACGCAAACACCGTTTGAATGAACCCATGAACATTTTTTGCAGGGGGGCAGCTCCCTCAAATATTTTATGGGGGGGGGGGCAAAGAGACCTCAGCTCCTAGGAGTCGGTGCCTGATTCTCATTGTGGCTCAAAAAAAAGAGCAATGCTTGACATATACCCTGGGACAGCTCAGCTGGTAGAACATGAGGCCCTTAATCTCTTTTTAAAAATAACGAATTCTATTAAATCTTCCAAATTATTACATAACTCCAGTCATCTATATCGTTTGGGGTTTTTTGTTTCACATTTTCTTGACTTCCATTCCCTCCTTCCCTGATGTTGTCCCCCCCCCCAATTCCCTCTTAAGGGCTGCATTAAAATACACCTACATTTATTTTCTAAGCCCTCCAAATCCATTCTCTACATTCTCAAATCCTGCATGTGATTTTGCATAAGAATGGTAATTTGATAGGTAGTACGCCAATGGTTTCTATGAAACTACGACACTCCTAAGGTCAGAGTCGTGGATTCGAGTCCCATTTTGGGCAAAAGATTCCTGCATGGCAGGGGGTTGGACTAGATGACCCTTGTGATCCCTTCCCAACTTTACAAGTCTGTGATTCTTGGGGTTCGAGGAGGAGGAGAACTTTGAAGAGTTCCTTGCCAAAGACTGGGCTGGTTTAGATGAAGATGCTCATGTGCGGGAAAACAATTGGAATGATGACAACGTGGAAGATGATTTCTTCAATCAGCTAAGAGATGAATTAGAAAAAAAAACATGGCTACAAGATGGAAACCTTACAGCTTTCAGCGATGCTGTGGACTGAAATGGGACTGTATCATAGGTGCCAAATCCCCAGGGCCCTGGGTGCACCTGCAAAATTCCCCATTAAGTGGCAGAGCACCCACCAATTTCGCTGTCAACTCCCCCGGGCCCTGGGTGCCTGAGCACCTACAAAATTTCCCATGAAGGGACAGGGCACCCACAAATTTCAGTGCCAACTCCCCTGGGATCTGGGTGCCTGAGCACCTACAAAATTTCCCATGCAGGGGCAGAGCACCCACAAATTTCGAGGCCAACTCCCCTGGGACCTGGGTGCCTGAGCACCAACAAAATTCCCCATGCAGGGGCAGAGCACCCACAAATTTCGAGGCCAACTCCCCTGGGACCTGGGTGCCTGAGCACCAACAAAATTCCCCATGCAGGGGCAGAGCACCCACAAATTTCGGTGCCATGGCCATGCACGCCCTCCTGGCACTCCTGGGATGAACGGACCTCCGGAACGAATTAAGTTCTTAACCAGAGGTACCACTGTATATTGAACAAAAAAATGTTACAGAATGCTAGCTGGAAGCAGAAATACTAGACTGTCCATTATCTAACCCCCCCCCCCATTGTTTCGTATCCGGATGTTCACTTTTTGAAATATGGGAACCCTAAAAAAGAAAAGAAAAAGAAAAAGAAGACGTTTCCTTCCTAATGCCCAGTGGCCATCTGGCAGGGGCTTCTCTCTAGGAAATTAATAAAGGGAGGTGGGCGAGGAAGCAGAGGACGGAAATGAGAAGTGCTGAAAGTCGTGTGCGTGTGGATGAGTCAGAGGCGGAGGGTCTCCTCTCGCTCTATAAAGCGCGCCTGGCCAAGGTTGCGGCTCAGCGCTCCAGCCGCCAGTCCTCTTCGCGCTCGACGGCGCGTCTCTGCAGGACTCCGAACCGACAGAAGGGCGGGACTAGGCGGCGGCCAAAGGCAGGCGAGGGCGCGCGTTCGCCATGAGGCTCCGCGGGCTGCTGCCCGTCGTGCTGCTCCTGCTGCTGACGACCGAGCTGACCTTCCGGAGCTCCCAGGCGGCCGGAGCCTCGGCATCCCCCCAAGACGGCGAGTACGCCGTGAGGCTGTGCGGGCGAGATTTCATCCGCGCCGTCATCTTCACCTGCGGAGGGTCGCGCTGGAGAAGGGTTGCCGAGCGGACCACGGAGCAGGCACCACTCGACGCCGCCAGGGCGCGCGCTGGTAAGACGCTCGCGAGGCGCCGTCGGGGGAAACGGGGGTCGCGGGGGGTCGGGGGCGTCGCTCGTCTTCCACAGTGGGCGGTCATTATTGTTAATAATAATAATAATAAATTAGACTAAACGCTGTGGCTCTTCCCGCTGAAACTTGGTGCCAAACGAACATCTCCAATATCCAACCGCGTCTTCGAAAGACCAGGAAAAGTACAGATCCCCGGGGAAGAGGGGGAGTTTTCTCTGTCCGCCTCACGCGCAAACTTACAAGATGCTCGCTTCTAAAGCAGGATTTAGGTCGCGACCCTGTAGAGTAGACTCATGTCTGGGGATAGGTCCCCCCTCCATGGAGCTCGAGAGAACCATTTGGAGACTCGTGCGTAAAGACGCACTGCCAAGTCCGTTCTCCCGAGCTGGATGTAGAACAGCACCCACGAGGGTCATCTAGTCCGACCCCCTGCCCCTGCACTGAAGGAATCTTTTGCTCAGCAGTGGGACTCGAACCCACGACCCTGAGGCGAGGAGGCTGCTGCTCGACGCGAGCTATCCATAGGGCCGCTTCTCAACACAAAACGCATCGCCAAAGATCGAAACATCAAGAGCGCACCGCCACTTTGCTTTTCCTACCCTTTAGAATACAGTGGTACCTCGGGTTACATATGCTTCAGGTTACATACGCTTCAGGTTACAGACTCCGCTAACCCAGAAATATTACCTCAGGTTAATAACTTTGCTTCAGGATGAGAACAGAAATCCTGCTCTGGCGGCGCAGCAGCAGCAGGAGGCCCCATTAGCTAAAGTGGTGCTTCAGGTTAAGAACAGTTTCAGGTTAAGAACGGACCTCCGGAACGAATTAAGTACTTAACCTGAGGTACCACTGTAAAAGCAATGATGGTAATTTTATTATTTCTGTGCCAACCATCTGACTGGTATGCCCCAGGAAAATATCCGTATAAAAACCACAATGAAACCTCAAACATCAAAAACTTTGCTATACAGGGCTGCCTTTTAAAAGTCGTGCAGTTGTTTCTCTGTTTGACATCTGATGAGAGGGCATAGCTGTCAACTTTTCCCTTTTCTTGCGAGGAATCCTATTCGGAATAAGGGGATTTCCCTTTAAAAAAGGGAAACGTTGACAGCTATGTGAGAGGGCATTTCCCAGGCAGGTTCCACAGCATCCCTCAGTATACCGTCTTTACCTCGTTGTTTCTGAGTCGCTAAAGCTTTAGCTCCCCAAAACTGTAAATTGCTTCTGTTGTATTTGTTTGAAAGTGGATCTAGGGAGCATCATTCTCACCTGAAGCCCCTGCATCATGGCAAAAACTGGAAACACAGAGTGGTAGGCAGCTCAGCTGATCTTGTGAATAAGGCGTGACATGTTAAAGGTAAAGGGACCCCTGACCATTAGGTCCAGTCGTGGCCGACTCTGGGGTTGCAACGCTCATCTCGCTTTATTGGCCGAGGGAGCCGGCGTACAGCTTCCAGGTCATGTGGCCAGCATGACTAAGCCGCTTCTGGCGAACCAGAGCAGCGCATGGAAACGCCGTTTACCTTCCTGCCGGAGCGGTACCTCTTTATCTACATGCACTTTGACGTGCTTTCGAACTGCTAGGTTGGCAGGAGCAGGGACTGAGCAACAGGAGCTCACCCCATTGCGCGGATTCGAACTGCCGACCTTCTGATCAGCAAGTTCTAGGCTCTGTGGTTTAACCCACAGCGCCACCCGTGTCCCGCGTGACATGTTAATTTCCCCCTAAACTTCAAGGAGGCAGATGCAAAAAAGTGATATCCAGTTTTAGGCTGCCAGTGTGCCTTGCTCCAGTTTAACCTCAGATTAGTCTTCGAAACACTAGCAAGTGTGAATACATACAAAAGCAACTTCTCATTTAAAATAAATGGGGGGGGGGAGGCAAATGAAATATGTATAATCCAGCCAAAGTTAAGTCTTTCAAATGTCTTGCTGATTTCAGTGGTGCTTGTGCATTCTCTTTGTTTGATTTGAAGGAGACTTAAGACTTGTGGGATTTGCATACCACCCCCAACTTGTTTGAATTGCAAATACTCTCTCTCTCTCTGTGTATGCTTGCACCAGACATAATCTATTGTTTCCTGTGGTGATATTGGGTAACAAGTATAAGACTGCCTGCTGCTCACAGCTTCTCTGATTGACATGCCCAACTGGTTAACTAATTCATAAAGAAATGTCCTAGGCGAGTGCTTGCAGATTATTTTAATACAATATAAAGTGGTAAATGAAAGTATATAGCAGTTCTACTATAAAGCCCCAGCATATGCTATAAATCTTGATTTAGACACTTGCTTTAGACCAGAAGCAATTTAATCAATAAAAGGAACTTAGCATGGGGATTTGCCCCAGTTTGAAGATGAGCACCAAGGAAGGTAATAACAGCTGTTTTAATTTGGACTTCCAATATTCATGTGCCTTTAAACTCAAACATCTAAATCGAGGACTTATAAAAAACATTCTACCACATACACTGGCACAATCTCATTTTATATAGCTGTTGTATCTGCAAATGTACATTTTTCTGCTGCACATATCGGAAATGCCATATCAAAATTCAGTTGAAGCATGAATGAGTTACAGAAATTGGGGGGGGGGGGTTAGAGTTCAAAACTCAGCCGCATCCAACAGCTATCTCTTAGATAAATTCCAAGTTTTAAAATGGTGTATTGGGAATTTCCAATAGTGATGTTTGGCAAAACAGGTGTTCTTTTTTTAAAAGCAAAATACGTTGGATATTCTGCATGATTACCTAGTAAATAGACCTATTGAATTAAATATGGCAATAATAACTCAACCTGTATTATAGAATCAGTGAGATTTTCGGAAACGTGGTGTGAAAAATCGTAAGTGGTCTAAAATGGGGAAGGGTCAGTGCCCTATCTCTAAATCACAACCTTACTGCATGCTCAGTATTTCAAGCTGAAGACACGTTAACTATAAGAAAATGATGTGGTTGTGTCTTTTGACCGGGATAATTATACTTTCCTGTTTCCTGTAATATATTTCTATTCTTCAGATCCCTACCTCTTTATAGGAATCACATTTTGAGTCCCAGATTCTAGCAGCGAACTTAGAACATTTGCTCAGCAATTTCTTTTTGTACTTGAAATGTTTATAGGTAAAAAAAACAATTGTTGAATAATAAATCATTGGTATGTTTTGGACTTGTTAAAATAAGATGTATTGTTTAGCCAGGGTTGCCATACAGCCAGAATTTCCCATGCATAGCCCACAATCAGCCATCGGAAGCAGTGTCCGGGCTGAAATGTCTGGGAAAATTTGGACATACAGCAACCTATGTCAGCATTGTCTGGTTTTGCTGTTTTTCCTTCAAAATAGGTCAAAAACTTCATAATTTTTTGAGATTTTGCAAAAGGAAAAAACCTCACCAATTTTGGGTAAAACCAAAAAAGCTCAACAACAATATGGCAGCCCTAGTTTAGTTAGCAAAATTTGCATATCACTACTTATTCTTGCAAGCTGCTCCTGAAATATTTTGGTGAACCAGCGGGGTAAAATGTGTATAGGTAAATGAATGAATAATACTCACAATATCACTAACAAATTTCTTCCAGGAAACTCGGTAGACATTTTACAAAGGGTCGCCTTTTGATAGTTTCCTTTGTTTTACCTTAACAGAGTTTCTTCAAACTAGCACGGAGAAAGGACTGGATAATATTAACTTGCAGTCTGTCTTGGATCCTGAACTGGAGCAACTGCAAAGCATCAGTCAACAAGCTGGAAAGCCGTCGCTGAAAGACTTTGTAAATTTATATGATTATTTTAATGAATATGTTCCTACTTCCAGTGAATACAATGAATACATCCGTCAACTGGGAGATGCAGCCCACGAGAGGAGAAGCGAAACTGGGTTTGCCAATTCCATCAGTTCATATAACTTTCCTTTGGTCAAACAGCCTAGAATAAAACGCGCAACCCCTATGGGGATTGCCGGACTGTGCTGTAATTGGGGATGTACCAGAACTGAGATTAGTATATTGTGTTAAAAATACCTTTATATTTGCACATCCAATTTTTCAGGAACACCCAAAATTCAGTGTTGTTTGCAGTGCTTTTTAATTGAATACTGCCTGTATGGAAAAAAAGATTGCTGATTTGTAATCTATTTTGTCTCCAAATTATTGATGGTGTCCTGGTTTCCTGTAAAAAATACAAACCACATGAATTGCCACTATAATTATGTTTTGCTCTAAATGTATTTGCATTTTGTTATGTGTTCATTTTCCTACTCCAATTCGTCTAAAATTATGCTGATTTCTGTGCCACATTTGCCACACTGAAGAGAGAAACCCAACCTTTAATTAAAGTGTTATATAGTCTACATTAAATGTGCATGTGTGAAATTGGAAGCTAATGGATATAACTCAGCCAGGGATATATTTTCCTATGTGTTCCCAATGTGCCGAAGTTCCATAAACACAAAGCTAAATACAAACAATAAAATGTAGTTGTCCTAGATTACCTGGGGCAAGAGCTGTATTGGTTACACATTGCACATAAAAGTGAAGAGGCTCGTTCAAATACGTAGAGAAAACCATGCAGGAATTCATCGGCTCAGGGATGGCCACATCAGAATTCCCCTTTAAAACTTTCAGTGTACTAAACCGCGGTTTGCAGTTTTTCTGCTAGCATGCCTAGCTGTGGCCAGAGATAAGGTACCCCGGAGCTCTCCAGGACTCTTCATCACAGGTGCACGAGAACACATAAACTGCCCCTGATTTTTTTAGAGGTCACCATTTTCTTTCCAGAACCCGAGACCTGGTTTTTTACGAACCAGGGAGCACCTCTGTCTTGCTTGGATCAGATCTCAGTTGGTTCGCTCACATTAAGCCTCTAGACACTTGCTGAGGGGTTTTCACTGCCTCTTTCTTAAATGCAACTAATCATAACAACATCAAAGCTCTTAATTATATATTTCAACATAAGATTAGTTAGACCTGTTGGGTTAAACCAACTGTTAGCTTAGCCTTCTGTTTCCAAATCAATAAATGTTGGGCATGTTAATGTGTTTGGAAACAGGAGTCCCACTTTTATGTGCCTGTGTAGATGGCTGTCTGTCTGTCTGTCTGTCTGTCTGTCTGTCTGTCTGTCTGTTTGTTTGTTTGTGTTTTGCAAAATACTGCAAGGATTCACCTACAAACAATACAGTTGTATGTCTTTGCAGACTCAGGTGGCAACTTGAGTCGTCCTTTAAATATTACAGGAGAAGCAACTATAATATATTGCACATACAAAACTAGTTCTAACGCAGATGCCTGTAGTACAAATTCTATATGCTGTCTTGTTTTATTAAGCACTGCTCCATTTTAGCAGAAACTGTATTCAATACCATTTTTGGAAGTGTCACTCCTAATAATACATAGTATCGCTGCCAAACTAACCCTGGTAGGAGTAAGCAAAAATTTTTTTCCTTCCAGTAGCACCTTAAAGACCAACTAAGTTAGTTCTTGGTATGAGCTTTCGTGTGCATGCACACTTCTTCAGATACTTCAGATTCTTCAGATCTTCAGATAGGTATCTGAAGAAGTGTGCATGAACACGAAAGCTCATACCAAGAACTAACTTAGTTGGTCTTTATGGTGCTACTGGAAGGAAAAAAAATTTTGCTTTGACTATGGCAGACCAACACGGCTACCTATCTGTACCTGGTAGGAGTAGTTAAGGAAGGATAGTTCTAATGTTAATACTAGTAAATTGCTGAGAAGACGACTCTGGAAACCAGACCACAAGGCAGGGTCTCGGAGGTTTTTAAAAATCAGTGACTCTGCTATTAATTTGTGGACTAAATTATCCCTGATAACCAATTTATCTGGTAAAGCAGGAAAAAGTGTTTGACAATAAATGCTGCAAGTCTACTAAAGAAAGCCTTTTTTTTTTTTTACTAGCAGAGAGTGTGTGTGGTGTCTTTGACCACATAGCAGGCACCGTCATTTGCACGGTAGTCTTCCATTTCTGCCCCGCACCTTTCGAGATGAATTGACGGAGGCCCATTTTCAGATGTGGCTAGAACAAACATAGGAGAGGAGGGATGTTCATATAGTTAATATGGTTGCACTTTTTATAGAACAGCGTCAAACTAGAATGACAGGATTTGCATTTTCAGGTGTGAAATACTACAGTGATAAACATTCAGCTTCTTAATTACAAAGGAAGAAACAATGAACTTGTGAAGAATATTTTGGGATATCCACATGATCTCTACCTCCTCACTCACATGCATGGTACACACTGAAATAATGTCACCCAGCCATCGTGCAGTTGAAGGAGCGGTGAAGGAGGTACATTGGCACGCAAAGTCAGCCTCCAGGTGTGGAATCTGTAAAGGTAAAGGGATCCCTGACCATTAGGTCCAGTTGTGACCGACTCCGGGGTTGCGGCGCTCATCTCGCTTTATTGGCTGAGGAAGCCGGCGTACAGCTTCCAGGTCATGTGGCCAGTATGACTAAGCCGCCTCTGGCAAACCAGAGCAGCGCCGGAGTGGTACCTATTTATCTACTTGCACTTTGATATGCTTTCGAACTGCTAGGTTGGCAGGAGCAGGGACTGAGCAATGGGAGCTCACCCCGTCACAGGGATTCGAACTGCCGACCTTCTGATCGGCAAGTCCTAGGCTCTGTGGTTTAACCCACAGCACCACCTGCATCCCTGTGCATATATATAGCTCACAATAAATATACTGCACTGAAGAACCTGGAACTCTGAGCATTTCTGCTAAAGCACCGTGAAGAATTCGCAACACTAGTGCCTCTGACGGGTGCTGGAGATGCACAGGCACCCAGTCCCTGCTCCGCCTCGCTTACCTCCCCACACTCCCCTCCCCAGACTCTCTGCCAGGTTTTCCTCAAGAGTGTAGCACCCTGGCGCCATGCACCACTGGGTAGAGACGGCCCTGTTTTAAAGCATCTGAATGGCCAAGCCCAAAACTCTCTTTCTCAGAACAGCTCTGATCCCAAATCCGCATGGATATGTAGCCATAGTATCATTGTCTTCTGCGCCAATAACAATCCAGGTTGTCAAGCCGGGGCTCACATGCCGTTCACCTTTACCTGGTTGCGTATCAAGGAATGATCCAGGATCAGCTTTGGCCACTAAGCAAACAGGCAGATGCAGGGCAGCTACCAGAGCTGGTAAATGTGCAGCTGGGCAAAAATGATCAGGAAAATAGAGAAGGCCTCAACCTCAGCTTCACAGCCAGGTTGCACGATGACCAGCTGCTGTCCCACTCAAGCTCAGTCACTCTGCTCACCAACAGTGTCCCTTTGAGCTCCTGCTTTCCTAGCCAACAAATGCACACCTTCGCCTCCATCTGCCCCAACTTCACATGATGTCCATGTACTCTGGCTTCTACCTACTTTGTGCCTTCTGATCCTCTCCCTCACTGCTTTCTCATTATGATAACTTGGGAGATCTTAATGTACAGGAACAGGTGCCTTTGATTTTCAGAATATTTCAGCCCCCACATGCACAAGTACAGGACATCTTTGCTTTCCCTTGAAGGCCTTTTCTTCTTTTTCCAGATCACAAAGTGTTGCACCTTATTTAAAGGCCAGGCAGGTGGAGGCTGAGCTCAGTGTTTGCTGGCTAGGAGAGAGACACCTGGGAGCTCAAAGGCAAACTGAGGGAGAGCAGAGTCAGTGACTGAGTGGAAATGGGCAAGATGAGCTTGGACCACTTCTTGCTATTGCTGTTAGTTACACTGCCAATCGAAGTGCTGCCCCAACGCATAAGAAGACATTGTGCCCGCCATTACTTCAAGGCAGTTGAGTATATCTGTGAAGCTTACGATCATGCAAGCTCCCTGCTGGACGATCTACGCTATTCCGGTCCCCCACGCGTTGGTAAGTGATTCAGCCAAAGTTGAGCTACCAGCCAGTCCTTCACCATGTAGCTTGCTGCTCTTTTGTGTTCCTGTTCAAGAGAAGTAAGGTGGCTTCTATAAGGGAGCGCATGGGATTTTCCATATTCCGGCCAAAGCTCCAGTTTTTAGTTATAATCTGTATAAGTGGGTACAGGAAGAAAAGAAATGGTTTAGAAAGCAGTTTGGTTTAATGCACAGTCTGCAGATGGATGTTTTGTTTTGTTTTTAACCCAGTGGCGTAGCGTGGGTTGTCAGCACCCGGGGCAAGGCAAGTAATTTGTGCCCCCTAACCTGTGGATTTGCGCCCCTTAACCCGTGGATTTGCGCCCCCTAACCCTAACCCCCAGATGTTGCGCCCGGTGCGGCCGGCCCCCCCTGCACCCCCACGCTACGCCACTATTTTAACCCAAGTGAAATGATCCATGGTCGGCTTTTGGAGAGAAAATGTTTCTTTTTTCTGCTGCTGTTGACATTGGATTTTGGCTTTTTACGACTCAAAAGACAAGATTTGATTCCATTCAGAATTCATCAAGGATATCTAGTCTGACATAGAAGTAGTAGCCTGTGATTGATGCAGCCCAGAATTTCATTGGCTTTTTTAGCTGCCGCGTCACACTGTTGGCTCATGTCAAGTTTGTGGTCAACCAAGACTCCTAGATCCTTTTCACATGTACTGCTCTCAAGCCAGGTGTCACCCATCTTGTATTTGTGTGTCAGGGGTTCAGGAGCAGAGACACAGGAGATGGAGCAAATGGAGAGCGAGGAGGAGGAATCTGAGGGGGGTGTAGGCAGTGACAGTGGTCAGAGAGATTCCACGAGTCTCTCCAGCGAATCGGAAGATTCACAGAAAGGAGCGCCGATGGCCAGGGCAAGGGGGGTGCCAAGGGGGAAACCCCAGAAGGAAGGGGCCAGCGGGGACTCCCTGAGCAGCAGTTGGAAATCAGGACCAGCTTCCCCACCAGAGCGCAGTGGGGGGGAGGAGTCCCAGGCATCGGGACCAGTGTTCTCACCACCAGAGAGAGGAGATGAGTCAGGATTGACCACGCCTCCATCGGAGAGCGGGGAAACGGTCAAGAGGAAAGTCACAGGCTGGGCGCGCACGCCAAGTTCAAATGTACAGGCGAGCGGCACAGCAGGTAGCCCGGATAGGGAGCCAGGTCCTAAAGCCCGCCGGAAGGAAGGGCAAGACTCAGGGGGGTCAGCATCAGAAGAGTCCAGGAAGGAGGAAACCCCAGGGGGCAGAAGGACCCAGAGGAGGAAGGAACAGCGCAGGAGGTGGAGCCGGGCTAGGATCTTAAACTGGTGCGGAAGGCATAGTGACTCAGAGGGGACTTCGCCGATCTAGAGTCAAGAACGTAGGGCTGCACGCTCTGGGGTTTGAAATGGAAACTAAACTTCAATAAAGACTTTTGTACATTACATCAACCGGGCGTTGGTCCTCTGTGAGCTGGGACCTAGAGGCAGCTCTGACATTGTGCCTCTCATTTTTTTTTGCCCAAGTGCAATACTTTACATTTCTCCCTGTTAAAATTCATCTTGTTTGTTTTGGCCCAGTTCTCTAATCTGTCAAGGTTGTTTTGAAGTGTGATCCTGTCCTCTGGGGTGTTAGCCACCCCTCCCAGTTTGGTGTCATCTGCAAATTTGATCAGGATGCCCTTGAGTCCATCATCCAAGTTGTTGATAAAGATGTTGAATAAGACCGGGCCCAAGACAGAACCCTGTGGCACCCCACTAATCACTCTTCTCCAGGATGAAGAGGAACCATTGATGAGCACCCTTTGGGTTCAGTCAGTCAGCCAGTTACAAATCCACTGAGTGGTAGCATAGTCAAGACCGCATTTTACCAGCTTCTTTACAAGAATATCATGGGGCACCTTGTCAAATGCCTTTCTGAAATCAAGGTAGGCTACATCCACTGCATTCCCTTCATCTACCAGGGTGGTAATTCTGTCAAAAAATGAGATCAGATTAGTCTGACATGACTTATTTTTCAGAAATCCATGCTGACTATTGGTGATCACAGCATTCCTTTCTAGGTGCTCACAGACTGTTTGCTTAATGATCTGCTCCAGAATCTTCCCTGGTATTGATGTCAGACTGACTGGGCGGTAATTATTTGGGTCCTCTCTTTTCCCTTTTTTGAAAATAGGGACAACATTTGCCCTCCTCCAGTCTGCCGGACTTCGCCTGTTCTCCAGGAATTCTCAAAGATGACTGCCAGTTCTTTTAATACTCTTGGATGCAGTTCATCTGGCCCTGGAGACTTGAATACATCTAAACTAGCCAAGTATTCTTGTACTATCTCTTAGTTATTCTGGGCTGTGTTTCCTCTGCTGAATCATTTGCTCCAAATTCTTCAGGTCGGGCATTGTTTTCTTTATCGGAGAAGACTGAGGCAAAGAAGGCATTGAGGAGTTCAGCCCTTTCTGTGTCCCCTGTTTGCATTTCACCATCTTCTCCTCTGAGTGATCCCACTGTTTCTTTGTTCTTCCTTTTGCTACGAACATACCCATAAAAGCCTTTTTTGTTGCTTTTAACCTCTCTAGCAAGCCTGAGTTCATTCTGTGCTTTAGCTTTCTAACTTTGTGTACACACGTGCTGGCTATTTGTTTGAATTCCTCTTTGGTGGTTTCCCCCCTTTTCCATTTTTTGTACACATCCTTTTTTAATCTTAACTCAGTTAAAAGTAGGCTTCTGTAGGCACCTTCCATGTTTCTGTCTCATTGCTATTGCCTGAAGTTGTGCTTTTACTATCTCCCTCTTAACAAACTCCCAGCCATCATGAACTCCCTTTCCTTTTAGTATTACTGTCCATGGGATCTCACCCAGCACTTCCCTAAGTTTTATGAAGTCGGCTTTCTTAAAGTCAATAAATTGAGTCCTAGTATGCTTGGCTGCTCCTTTCCGCTGTATAGTAAACTTCAGAAGAGCATGATCACTCGCGCCTAATGATCCTTCCACTTCTACCTCACTAACCAGGTCATCAACATTGGTTAGGACCAGATCTAAAATGGCTGTTCCTCTTGTTGCTTCTCCCACTTTCTGGACAATGAAGTTGTCTGCAAGGCCAGTGAGGAATCTGTTTGACCTTATGCTCTTGGCTGAGTTTGACATCCAACAAATATCTGGGTAATTGAAGTCCCCCATTACTACTATCTCCCTTCCTTTTGCATGCTTGGCCATCTGTTCCAGGAAGGCATCATCTATGTCCTCCGTTTGGCTTGGGCATCTATAGTAAACTCCCACACTGAGGTCCCTGTTATTCTTCTCTCCCTTAATTTTGACCCAAATGCTCTCACTTTTGCTTTGAGGTTCTAAATCTTGGATCTCTTCACAGGTATACACATCCCTGACATATAACGCCACTCCTCCTCCTTTCTTGTCTGGTCTGTTTCTCTGAAATAGATTGTATCCCTCCATTATTACATTCCAATCGTGGGACTTATCCCACCAGGTTTCAGTGATGCCTATTATGTCATATTTAGTTTGCTGTACCAAGAGCTCAAGCTCATCTTGTTTATTTCCCATGCTTTGCGCATTAGTGTACAGACATTGAAGTCCACTAATCATTCCCCCGTGTCTCTTATTTAAGGATTTTTTCCTCCCACCACTAGGTCTGCGTGCTGTTTGCTCCATTTGGTCTATGACATTTGGATGATCATCTTCATCAATTGATAGACTCCTACCTTCAGGAGCACTGTCTCCCTCCCCCCCTTTTCCAGGGAGTCTTCTCTTCTCATGAGGTGGCCAAAGTATTGGAGCCTCAGCTTCAGGATCTGTCCTTCCAGTGAGCCCTCAGGGCTGATTTCCTTAAGAATGGATAGGTTTGATCTTCTTGCAGTCCGTGGGACTCTCAAGAGTCTCCTCCAGCACCATAATTCAAAAGCATCAGTTCTTTGGCAATCAGCCTTCTTTATGGTCCAGCTCTCACTTCCATATATCACTACTGGGAAAACCATAGCTTTAACTATACGGACCTTGGTTGGCATCACCTTGCCAACAAAAGTCCGTTTGTTAATACTAAGAGTCATCTTTCAGTATTGAAGTTCTGTTGAAAGGGGAGTATGGAAATCTTTCTAGACTCTATCGTAATGGTCAGACCATTTCCTGGTAGGACGTAGGCTTACAACTGCTTCTGCTCTTCACAGGTATTTAAAGTGGGTTCTCCCTGAAGGTTGATGGAATCTGATAGATTCTTAAGGGTCTTTGGGGAGTTTACAGCTAGCATGGCTGGCATTCTCTCAAAGAACTAGTTGCTCCATGGAATAGAAAACTGATTAATTATTTCACCATTACTTGCAAATGCCCTTTCTCACAGGGCACAGAGTCTTGCTGCTAATTTACTAGAGAGCTGGGGTCAATGAAGCAGATAGGGAAATAGCTTGAATCCAAGTGGCAGAAAATATCATGCGGACAGAAACACAAGAGCACATTGGCTCTGCAGAGAATGTATTACGATAAATCATTAAATTTATTTACCGTATTTTTTGCTCCATAAGACTCACTTTTTCCCTCCTAAAAAGTAAGGGGAAATCTGTGTGCGTCTTATGGAGCAAATGCAGGCTGCACAGCTATCCCAGAAGCCAGAACAGCAAGAGGGATTGCTGCTTTCACTGCGCAGTGATCCCTCTTGCTGTTCTGGCTTCTGAGATTCAGAATATTATTTTTTTCTTATTTTCCTCCTCCAAAAACTAAGTGCGTCTTGTGGTCTGGTGCATCTTATAGAGCAAAAAATACAGTAGTTCTGAAAATTGTTAGGTGCTCTGTTAAAAGCAGAGATAAAGAAATATTCTGAATAATCAATGAATGTTCCCTGAGATGAGAGCCCAAACTTTGTAACATGCAATGCATTGTTTTCAAATTATTTTAATTCCACTGTTAATCTTTATTTCTAAAAAATGCAATTTCTTGGTACGAACCAGAAAATGGAATGAAGAGGACCAAGCAATGAATGATATTGTACAGTGTTATCAATACTTGTTTCTCATCAATAGTAGTAGTAGTACAATTTTTTAAAAAAATAAAAAATTGATTACTTAAACAAACCACCCCAAAATCTATTCCCAGCACCCAATAAAACTAGCATTCCAATATGTCAACAATACTTTTCTTAGTTAAGATGCACAGAGGATTCAGAATTGATAAGGACTTTTGCAAACCAAAGTCAGATAAATTTTATTTAAAGTAACTGAGGCTGCAATCCTGGGCACACTTAGCATGTGAATAGCACACATTAAATAGGACTTACTTCTGTCGGAGAAGGCCCTAAAGGATGACGGCAATGGAAAACAAATCTTCTGTTTAACTGCATTTCCTATATGCAATAGCTTCAGAAGATGAGCTGAGAAGCATAATGGTTTTGCCTTTCGTTTTCAGAGTTAGCTGAAGACCACCACCGACCCAATGCAGAGCCATCGCCGGGACATTTCTTTGATTCAAATAACCCTCGCAAGAATTCTATGGATGCAGCTGAGGAGAATGCTTGGCAGAAGAGAAAATCTCCAATAGGCTTTGCCAGCCGTGTTAGATCAGGTGGAGATTTAGATTTCTGCTGTAGTTGACGTTGGATTTTGGCTTTTTATGACTCAAAAGACAAGATTTGATTCCATTCAGAATTTATCAAGGATATCTAGTCTGACATAGCAGTAGTAGCCTGTGATTTAAATAAATAAAAGATAGTGGTCTTTTGTCAACCATCCTTTTTTTCTTGCAAAAGAAATGTGCATTTGTTTCTCATTTGTTAATACTAAGAGTCATCTTTCAGTATTGTAGTTGTGTTGAAATGGAAGTATGGAAATCTTTCTAGACTCTTTCGTAATGGTCAGACCATTTCCTGGTAGGATGTAGGCTTACAACTGCTTCTGCTCTTCACAGGTATTTAAAGTGGGTTCTCCCTGAAGGTTGATGGAATCTGATAGATTCTTAAGGGTCTTTGGGGAGTTTACAGCTAGCATGGCTGGCATTCTCTCAAAGAACTAGTTGCTCCATGGAATAGAGAACTGATTAATTATTTCACCATTACTTGCAAATGCCCTTTCTCACAGGGCACAGAGTCTTGCTGCTAATTTACTAGAGAGCTGGGGTCAATGAAGCAGATAGGGAAATAGCTTGAATCCAAGTGGCAGAAAATATCATGCGGACAGAAACACAAGAGCACACTGGATTTGCAGAGAATGTATTAGGATAAATCATTAAAGTTATTTAGTTCTGAAAATTGTTGGGCGCTCTGTTAAAAGCAGAGATACAGAAATGTTGTGAAGAATCAATGAATGTTCTCTGAGATGAGAGCCCAAACTTTGTAACATGCAATGCATTGTTTTCAAATTATTTTAATTCCACTGTGAATCTTTATTTCTAAAAAATACAATTTGTTGGTACAAACCAGAAAATCAAATGAAGAGGACCAAGCAATGAATGATATTGTGCAGTGTTATCAATACTTGTTTCTCATCAATAGTAGTAGTAGTACAATTTTTTAAAAAAATAAAAAATTGATTACTTAAACAAACCACCCCAAAATCTATTCCCAGCACCCAATAAAACTAGCATTCCAATATGTCAACAATACTTTTCTTAGTTAAGATGCACAGAGGATTCAGAATTGATAAGGACTTTTGCAAACCAAAGTCAGATAAATTTTATTTAAAGTAACTGAGGCTGCAATCCTGGGCACATTTAGCATGTGAGTAGCACACATTTAACAGGACATACTTCTGTCTGAGAAGGCTCTATAGGATGATGGCAATGGAAACCAAATCTTCTGTTTAACTGCATTTCCTATATGCAATAGCTTCAGAAGATGAGCTGAGAAGCATAATGGTTTTGCCTTTCGTTTTCAGAGTTAGCTGAAGACCACCACCGACCCAATGCAGAGCCATCGCCGGGACATTTCTTTGATTCAAATAACCCTCGCAAGAATTCTATGGATGCAGCTGAGGAGAATGCTCAGCAGAAGATAAAATATCTAATAGGCATTGCTGGCCGTGTTAGATCAGGTTTCCCACAAGTCAAACGCTTCAAAAGACAAGAGATGTACCTGCCAAGGAAGTGTTGCACAGTGGGATGCAGCGTGGAGGAAATTATTGATGCCCACTGTTAGAAATACTGGTTCAGTTGCAGTGCTGCTTGACCATTGTGTACACAAAGTACAAGCACAGATGATTTTTAACCCCGTCTTGTATGCAATTAATTGTAGGCTTCTTAGCGCCTTGGAAAAATCTGGGGTGGTGTCTTTGCATTGTGACAGCAAACCATCGCAAAATTCTGTGGTGGTTTTGCTGAGATGCATCCACACCCTTTCTCTTCTAGAACTTGTCTTGGATCTCATGCTGAACTTTCCATGGAAATTGTAATGCTTAATGGAGACTATCCACTGTTAAATAAAGTAGTACAAGAGCAAAGGATTGTGGTTCTTTGACCTCCAGCACCACGGAAATAAAATATTTGGTTGCAGATGGGATTCATAACACACTTGCCATCATGAATGCAATGGGAATTATTGATTCAGATTGCTTTAGCAAACATAGAGTTGCTTCTCTCTCGAAATCTCATACAGTATTGTTACTGAAATATACTCAGAGTTGAGAGTGGATTTCATGCTCTTTATTCAGCTCATAGTGGTGAGGAGGGAATGAAAGTTTCCCCAAAGTATCTGCTTTATATACATTATTTGCACAATGGGCTGCACGTGATTGGTTAATTCCAGAATTCTCCTGTAGGCCAATCAGGTTGTGGATTCACTTCCATCTGGAGCTGGATTGGGTGGTTCCTGCAGACCAATCAGACTGCTGCATTGTTCTAGGACCAATCAGACTGCTGCATTGTTCTAGGACCAATCAGACTGCTGCATTGTTCTAGGACCAATCAGACTGCTGCCTTTTGGATCCTATTGTTCTAGGACCAATCAGACTGCTGCATTTTGGATCCTATTCAACTCAGTACATAACAGTTACCAAAGTTGCACACCCAAGAGGTAGCAAGATTTTGGGGCGGGGTGCAGTTTCTAGGCACTCACCCAGGGTCTGTATTCCTTTGAGAATCAATACATGGTGGTGTCGTAAATTTAAGACACCTGAGTTTAGATGGAAGGAGTCCAGATCTTCAAGTTACAAGAAAGAGGATTCCGATTAAACATCAGGAAGAACTTTCTGACAGTAAGAGCTCTTCAATAGATGAGCAGTCTCCCTCGGGAGGTTGTGAAGACCTTTATTTTGTAAGCAGAGGTTGGATGGCTATCTGTCACAGATGCTTTAGCTGAGATTCCTTCATTGCAGGGGGTTGGACTGAATGACCTTTGGGTTCCCTTCCAGCTCTACAATTCTATGATTCCACAGCATTGTGATAATCCTGCCCCTGCTGCTGGCCTTCACAGAAGCTTCACCCTTCTCCCCCCTTCCTCCAGCCTCCCGAATTCCAAAGCTAGATTTTCCTGTAACTTCACACTCAGGTGTGCTAAACCTACAGAGAAGGCCCTCTGCCTGGTACCTTGTAACCTCACTTCTTGCAATGAGGGAACTGCAGGAAGACCCTCAGAGCTGGACCTCAGTGTCTGGACAGAATGATGGGGGTGGAGACGCTCCTTATGGTATGCAGTGCCAAGGTCATTTAGGGCTTTAAAGGTCTCACCAACACTTTGAATTGTGTTCAGAAACAGACTGGTAGCCAATGTAGATCCTTCAGGACAAGTCTTATGTGGTCCTGGTAGCAGCTCTCAGTCACCAGTCTAGCAGCCACATTCTGGATTAGTTGTAGTTTCCGAGTCACCTTCAAAGGAGGCCCAAGTAGAGCGCATTGCAGTAGTCCAAGCAGGAGATAATCAGGGCATGCACCACTCTGGGGAGACCGTTTGCAGGCAGGTAGGGTCTCAGCCAGCGTACCAGATGGAGCTAGTTGACAGCCACCCTGGAAACAGAACTGACTTGTGCCTCCATGGACAGCTGTGAGTCCAAAATGACTCCCAGGCTGTGCACCTGGTCCTTCAGGGGTACTATTACTCCATTCAGAACCAGGGTGTCTCCCCACACCTGCCCGTCTCCTGTCCCCTGGAAACAATACTTCTGTCTTGTTGGGGTTCAATTTCAATGCATTAGCCAGCACCCATCTCCCAACCACCTCTAGACATTCATACAGGATGTTTACTGCCTTCACTGGTTCCAATTTAAAGGAGAGGTAGACCTGGGAATCATCCACATACTGGTGAGCGCCCAGCCCAAACTCTGTGATGATTTCTCCCAGTGGCTTCATATGGATGTTGAAAAGCATGGGGGAGAGGATGGATCTCTGAGGGACTCCACAAGTGAGCTCCTAGGGGTCCAAACACTCATCCCCCTACACCACTTTCTGGACACAGCCCAGGATGGAGTGGAGCCACTGCATGGCATTGCCCCCAGCTCCCAACATCCCCTAGATGGTTTAGAAATATACCATGGTCAATGGTATGAAGAGCCGCTGAGAGATACAGCAGAACCAGGAAACAGCTTTCGCTGCTGTCCCTGGTTCACCAGAGATCATCTACCAGTGCAACCAAGGCAGTTTCAGTCCCATGATGGGGCCTGAATCCCAGCAGGAAGGGATCCAAATGGTCTGCATCCTCCAGGCGTGCTTGGAGTTGTTCAGTGACTCCCACCCCCACCCTTGCCCAAGAATGGAAGATTTGGGGCCGGGCAATAATTGGCCATAATGGCCAAATATGGTTTTTTAGTTTAATAATCGCTTCTTTAAGTGGGTCTGGGGAGACTCCCTTGCAGAGGGAAGCATTCACCACCCTACATAGCCCATTGTCCAGCACTTCCTGGCTCGCTTTTCCCTTTTACATGAGGTTCAACACTTTGTGATCTGGAAAAAGACAAGGCCTTCGAGGGAAAGCGAAGACATCCTGTACTTGTGCATTCTTGCATGTGGGGGCTGAAACAGTCTGAAAATCAAAGGCACCTGTTCCTGTACATTAAGATCTCCCAAGTTATCATAATGAGAAAGCAGTGAGGGAGAGGATCAGAAGGCACAAAGCAGGTAGAAGCCAGAGTACATGGACATCATGTGAAGTTGGGGCAGATGGAGGCGAAGGTGTGCATTTGTTGGCTAGGAAAGCAGGAGCTCAAAGGGACACTGTTGGTGAGCAGAGTGACTGAGCTTGAGTGGGACAGCAGCTGGTCATCGTGCAACCTGGCTGTGAAGCTGAGGTTGAGGCCTTCTCTATTTTCCAGATCATTTTTGCCCAGCTGCACATTTACCAGCTCTGGTAGCTGCCCTGCAACTGCCTGTTTGCTTAGTGGCCAAAGCTGATCCTGGATCATTCCTTGACACCCAAGTAGGTAAAGGTTGTGAGCCCCGGCATGTGAGCCCTGGCTTGACAACCTGGATTGTTATTGGCCTGGAAGACAATGATACTATGGCTACATATCCACACGGATCTGGGATCAGAGCTGTTCTGAGAAGGAGAGGTTTGCACTTGGCCATTCAGATACTTTAAAATACTTACATTTTTTTTATTAAATATTTTATTGTTTTACAGAAGTATATGTAATGTATCTCGTATTTTTTTCCGTGTAACATTTTTACAAATCAGTTTCATTTGTTGAGACATTAGGGGGGGGTTGGAGGGGGAAGATGGGGGGGTCGGGTGGCAATGTTTCTATTATGCTTAATGTATGTAGGGTTTGGTGTCAGCTCGAGCAGGTTCTCTGCTGTTCATTTGTTTCTTTGGTGGTGTGAGAGGTTGGGGTTGGCCTAGGGTGTGGTTGTTTGTTTGTGATTGGCTGTGGTGATCTTTGTTTTCGTGTGTGAGTGTGGTGGGTGGATTATTTTGGATCAGGATAGCCATATTGATTTGTATGCTGTTGGTGGATTATTGTCATTGTCTTGTTGGGCTGTGTATGTGATAAAAGGGAGCCATACCGAGGTAAAGGCGTCTTCTTCTGTTTGTCCTTGTGTCAGTTTCAGTTTATTGGTTAATTAAAATACTTACATTCTGATCTTTTTTGTTTTTTAAGGCACACACACACACACACACACACACACGTTTTACACAGCTGCCTGAATGCTCATGAAGTTGTGTGGAAAGAACAAGGGACCAATGAGGAGATTGGTGGGGAAAATGAACTCTTTTTATTCCAGACATACTCTGCCACGATGTGTCCAGTGGCATAGACAGAAAACAGTGCAACAAAGAAAAACAGATTGAAATTGATCCCATACAACATGGCTAGTCAGAGTTCTGGTGCTTCCTGGTAGATTTCCCAGTTCGCCAAGAATTTGCAAAGGTCATAGACAAAGGTTCTGAGATTACATCCACAAACTCCTTTAGTACCATTTTACCAATCTTGGGTTAAGGACATCTCATTGCCATCACAATCCTGCTAATCTCATAGAGAATATATGGTTTATCAGAGGTATGTGAGCTACAGAAAGTAATTGGTCTCTCTGCTAAAGGGATTTGATAATGATATTGCTTTGGATAAATATGTATCCAGTTGTGAATGTCAGGTTGCTAAAAAAAAGGACTTTATTATTATATAAATTTTCTGGGTGGTCCCTTCCAACTATGGGATTCTGTAATTCTATGGTCTTTTGGTTCCATATGTGAGTTTTATTACACTTAAGTCCACAGTTTTCTCATTGTATCTTGGGTGCAGAACTGCACCAGTCCATTCACACCACTGTCCTATCCCCCTTCTTCTTTTCGTTTTTCTTTGTTGCACTGTTTTCTGTCTATGCCACGGGACAGTTCATGGCAGAGTATGTCTGGAATGAAAAGGGTTCATCTTCCCCACCAATCTCCTCATGGGTCCCTTGTTCTTTAATACTTACCCAATTAAGGAGGCAGCCCAGTATCTTTGGTTTTAGAATTCCTGTATCATTTCCCCCCAAATTCAAGAAACCAATGTGGCATTTGCCTCCTAGGTGGGTCATATGGAAAGGGTTAAATGTGTGTGATGTGATTGGCCAGAGAGAAACTGAAAGGAAGAGTTAGAGAGTCAGGAGTGTGTGGGTCAGTTGAGAGTTGGGAGTTGGTGAAGGAAGAGGGAGGATATAAGTCTGTGGGTTGGTCGTCTTGTGTGGTGAGAGGGTGAAAGGAATTGTTAGGTGGAGTCAGATAGATAGTTGGAATCATCAGTTTGAAGTTGTTAGGACCGCGTAGGACAGGTAAGGAACTAAGATTAAGAAACTGCCAAGAAAAATTAACTGAAACCATAAGCTTGTTCATGCCTATAAATAAACTTGATTATTAGTTAATGTTAACAACTGTCTGGACTCCGTGTGTACCCGAGGGAAACGGTTTGGTGGCAGCGAAAAAGCAATCACAGTGGTGGCACAGGGTCAATAGACAGTCAAACGCCCAGGGACCCTGTATGATCGCCACACCCACCTAACCAAAGTCAGTTAGGGAGATGCCTGAGGTGGCAAGAAAAAAGATAATAAAGGAAATTTCTGCAGGGCGGGTGGCTGGCCCCTTTGAAAGTCCCCCTATTCCTAATCTGCACCTCTCACCATTAGGGATCGTATCATAAAAAGGGCAATTTTGCCTTATTCACAACTTGTCTTATCCCAAAGGAGGCTCTGTAAATGACGCTATCCTGGCCGAACGGCGTTCTGTGAGATATGCCTCCTTTGACCAGGCCATTAAGCTCATTAGGAAATTTGGTAGGGGGGCCCTGCTGGCAAAATGTGATGTAGAATCTGCTTTTCGCCTTCTTCTTGTACAACCTCAGGATTTCCAATGGTTGGGTTTTAAATTTGAAGGGGCCTTCTATGTCGACAAGGCAATGCCTATGGGATGCTCAGTGGCTTGTGCCGCCTTTGAAACATTTAGCACCTTTATAGATTGGGCTCTTCACTTCTTCACTGTTCAGTCCGAAGGCCTTGGGTTTGTTTGAGGAAGCTTCAAGGGTCACGAGCCAGTGGTGGGAGGGTTAAAAGCAGAAGTGAATGGAGCAATGGTTGCTATGCACAGCCCTCTCTATCCAGGCAAGCAAGCGTTATTATCCAAGCTCAAGACACATTCCAATCAGAGGAAAAACACGTGAATCAGAGACCGTGAGATGTGTGGCCTGGGGCAGTGGCGTAGCGTGGGTTGTCAGCACCCAGGGCAAGGCAAGTAATTTGTGCCCCCTAACCCGTGGATTTGCGCCCCCAACCCTAACCCCCAGATGTTGCGCCCAGTGCGGCCGGCCCCCCCTGCACCCCCCACACTACGCCACTGGCCTAGGGACAGAGGTTTTGGCCAGATAAGAGGGCCTGGAGAGTTGCATTTGGCCTCCTGGCCTGAGATCCCCCCCACTTAGGTTAAACGATTGCAATCACAGAAGTGTTCAAACCATCATCATGAGAATGTAAGTCAATCATACTATACTAGATCAAACAAATACATTTTTATTTACTTAAAAACCACTATGGAAGAACTCTTTGTTGCATTACACAAAATTCCCTGAGGTTTCTTCCTTTTTTTAAAAAATAAAATAAAATATGGAATATGAAATCCTTGATCACATAGAAGATGTATTTCTGTCATGGTCAGACGGCTGCATCTGTTTATCCTGGTATCTGCTGTCGCTTTAAACCTTATGCTACTATGATTTCGGTTAATACGGAACCTAAACAAAAACAATACACGTAAATAGTCTACAAAAAAGAAAATATATTTCATGTACAACCTGTTTTAAAATCAACTTCAAAGCAATGTACAAATGTGCAATGTATTCGACCAAAGGCAATTTAAAAATATACATTGTGAAACTGTCTATTAAAATGCAAACATTTCCAGCCATTTAAACATAACGTGCTGTTACAAAACATGGCTACCCACAATTTCAATCCCACGTTCTCCTCCTTCCGCCAATCCCCCGGCAGTTGCTTGCATAACTCTCTACTCTTACAAATAAAATAAATGTCTTTACCAGAGGAAAAGACGCCGGCGTTTCCCATCTCTACTTACAAACAAAAATTGCTGTTCCGTATGCCCATTGCACGTGTGAAACACCCCTGCTTGTAAAACAGAACGATAATCTCCTGCACGTGTGAAAGGAGAGCTTCACACATACCCAAGAGCCATTAGATCAGCACTTGCCAGAGCACACAGGGGCACAAAATATTGGTAGACTGGAGCTCACCTGCTAAGTAATTGCAACTTTTGGAGGTACTTCTTTAGCCTCATGCAAAACTCACATCGCTGCACCCTCCTCCATTTTTTGAGGTAGGTACATAAGTTCATAGCACATCTAAGCACGTTCTGCCATACGCTGAAGTACATTTCAAGTTTTCACTCCATCTCCATAGTGGAAAACAATAACCTCTTTCAATTGACTTTTTGATTTTAGGAAGCAAACATCTTCTCAGCACCTTCTCCCAAGGAGGATACTTCTATCGCAAGTCACCCAAACAAGGCTTAGTGGGCAACCAGTGAGAGAAGAGGAAATACCCAGTGCCCTTCTGTTAAAGTATTCTGGCCAGCTCCGAAGCCGACAGCCAAATCATTAGGGGCAAGAAAGAGAGTCTGATGCTACTACCTGCTTGTTACTCTCCATGTTCCTAAGCTGGCAAATGCAAATTTGCGCCACTGAGGCTGGTGCGCAAGGAGTTACAGTGGCTTTATATATATTTCACAACTTAGGCTGTTGTGAAAAGAGGTAAGGAAAAATCACATGGCTATCCTTACACAGAGCCAAATTGTTCAGTAACCTGAAGAAGACTAGCACGGGCCAGATGGGTGACATTTGTTCTTCGTAACATTGGAAGCCTGCTTTTCTATTTCAATCTGACTGGGTCACCCAGTAAAAAGTTGAAGAGGGTAGAAAGGAAAAATGCAGCATCTGAGAAAGTTGGCAAGGCTAACAAAGTTTAGCATGGGGAACATATTAAGCTGCTGCCGATGACATGATTTCAAAAAACTGTGCCTTAAGGAAACGCGGTCAGCGCTTGACATATCCACAACATACATAGGAAAATAGACTGCTATATATACTTGTTAATTTAAAAATGCAATTTTCAGCAGGTGTTTGTTTTTTAAAAAATCTCTTCTTATTTGTTCCCTTTCCTTTGAAGTATTTACAGTACATCACACTGCCTGAACAGACATCTCTTCCCTGGCTGGCTTAGACAGGCAAACAGAAGTTGCTTAAACGGCTATTTTTCTCTTTTTTAAAGCCTTTCTTCTACATATTAAAGCCGTGACGCCTTGACAAAGTAAAAAAAGTTTTAAAACTAATAAACAGCAACAAACCCTTTCATAAAACAGCGGCTCTTGTGCAATGCATGGAACAGGAGGCTAAATCGCTCATAGTTCACTGCAGGAAAAAGTCAAAAAGGTATTCCAGCGGCTTCTTTCTGCTGCTTTCTGCAACTCAGACTTACTCAGCAACAGCTTGCGGGGCACGAAACGCGTCTGCAACTGAGCCTCAACTTTGTACTGCTGCCATGTTTTGAACGGTTCTTGTGCTGGCACAGCATTGGGCAGTTGTATGACATAAGAGCTATCGCCAGGACCCATCAGCAATCTTCTCTCATCCTGACTGGTGCTTTGTGTTTCTCTGCTACACTTATATTATCTTTTTTATATAAAAAAATATCTTTAAGTCTCTCACAGAATTGCATAACTGCACACATCTAAAGAAATGTTCATCTACGCAAAGGAACACACCGTTCCAAGCGACATGAAAGGTAGCCTCGCCTGGTATACCACCTCCTCTTACGGCAGGCAAAAGTGGACGAAGGTAGCAGGGGGAGGGAACAAAATAAGGGGTAGCAAAAAGAGGAACCCATGCACTGGTAATTCCATTAAGTGCAAACATTTGCTCTTTTTCAAAGTGGTGCAGCTGGAAGCGCAAAGTCTTCTGGTAGCTGTGCTACCAGAAACCCTGCAAGTCAACTGCTGCTGAAGAACATAGTCCTATATATAGCTCCTTAGAAGCAAGTCTCATTGGTCAATAGCAATCCACAGGTAAGCAGGCACACGATTGCAACCTAAATCACCCAGTCTTCTTATCTTTCCGTAACTCCCCTGTCTGACATCATCCTTTTTTTCTGCAGTTGTCCTATTAGGCAAACCATGGTGATGCTTACTGATCACGCTGCACTATTCTGCTTCAAAATAAAGGGAAGGGGGGAAGCAATTCCTTTGCTATCAAAGTGCTTTTCATCAATGCATCGCGCTAGTATTCCCGATGAAGAAACTAAGCCGCATCCTTCGTCATCATGGGCGAGGTTGGATGGGATGATTTTGCTGCCGTCTCTGAATGGGTGCGGGATAAGCAACGATCTGCAACGTCCCGAAGAACAGGACACACTTGCTGTGCATGTCGGCAGGTCCCTTTGGGTGAATTCCAGCATGTTCACCCACCCATGCTCTCCCTTATGAGATCCACTCTCAGAGCAAGATCCCTGAAGGAGGGTCTCAAGCTGGCACTGTTGTTCCAGCACTCCGTCATGATGGCATAGACCTTGGCAAGAGAGAAAACACCAGTATGAGATGAGCAGAAATAGAAGAAGAAGAAGAAGAAGAAGAAGAAGAAGAAGAAGAAGAAGAGGAGGAGGAGGAGGAGTTTGGATTTGATATCCTGCGTTATCATTACCCTAGGGAGTCTCAAAGCGGTTAACATTCTCCTTTCCCTTTCACGCCCACAACAAACACTCTGTGAGGTAAGTGGGGCTGAGAGACTTCAGAGAAGTGTGACTAGCCCAAGGTCACCCAGCAGCTGCATGTGGAGGAGCGGAGACACGAACCCGGTTCACCAGATTACGAGTCTACCACTCTTAACCACTACACCACACTGGCTCTCAGTGCGGTCCGAATAGTCGCACATTTCTTCCATGCTGTATGCAAATCCCCTCTCTTCATGGTTTCCACCATATACTAAATAATAATAATAATAATAATAATAATAATAATAATAATAATAATTTATTTATACCCCACCCATCTGGCTGAGTTCCCCAGCCACTCTGGGCAGCTCCCAATTGAGTGTTAAAAACAATACAGCATTAAATATTTAAAAACTTCCCTAAACATGGGTGCCTTCAGATGTCTTTTAAAAATAGGATAGCTGCTTATTTCCTTGACATCTGATGGGAGGGCGTTCCACAGGGCAGGTGCCACTACCAAGAAGGCCCTCTGCCTGGTTCCCTGTAACCTCACTTCTTGCAATGAGGGAACTGCCAGAAGGCCCTCGGCCTTTCTTGTTTCTAAAAAACAAATGAGAAAGCCCAAGTTTTTGGTTTTACAACAAAACTTTTGAAGGATGGGAAAACTGCCCATGCTACTAGGCTTCCAGGTAAACACGGGAGCAAGTGTTCTGCTATGGTTGTCTCTACCACAGGAACAATTCAGAGGCACACCATGACTGACAAGTTACACCAAGAGAGAGAACAGCATGATAAAGTGATACATTCAGGTACCTCATCTGGGCATCCGTCAGGTCTGAGCAGCCTTCCGTTATTCTTCAACAGCTCTATCAAATGGAACACAATCATCTGGTTCTGCTTATCATTCCCAATCATGCGCATGAACTCCTAAAATAAAAATTCCAAGTTGAATTTCCGTTAAGGTTAATGATATCAAAGCATCAAAGAATTACCCAGTTTCATAGGAGGAGCTATGCAGAAGGCACACTAGTCTTTGTTGGATAGAATGCAATATGTCACAGAGGCAATCCTTTAAGGCCTATAGAACATCCCTCTTTCAAAAAAGTAAAAAAAAAAAAAAGGTCTATGCCAATCTGAAGGTTTTGCAGGCAGAAACTAGCTTTTATTTATTTGGAAAATTTATAGCCTGTTTTTCAACATTTGTTCTTGCAGTAGGTTAAAACTGATTTTTTTAAAAAAAAACAAAACAGAACTAGAGCAACAATAAAATACTATCAGAGTTAGATTTTTAAAAAGAGAGAGCTGGTTTTAATATATTTAGTTACAAAAGGCTTACTAGTTTAAAAGGGCCAGTCTCTCAGATTTACATACACAAAACCTGGCAACTAATTCCAAATCTTGGAGCCAGCTACTGAAAAAGAGCTACTTAACAGGGGGTTGGGAAGACAAGGGAGAAGGTATTTCCTTCTGTTATTCTGGGTTCAGACTGTAAAGAGCTTTGCAATCTGTTGGCCTGGAGTCTGCATGTAGCGCTCAACCTCCTTCGGAATGGTTGCTCCAGCCAGAAGAGTACAAAAATGAATGGATGGATAGATGAAGATGGGGAAAAGAGATGAATGAAAGGTGTGTTTGTGTGTGGAGAGAGGAGAGGTCAGAGAGGATGGGCAAAGAGAAAGCCTGTCCCACCCATGTTGCTTTCACCCTGCTCCCCCACTGGTGGCATATTGCCCCTTACCACTTTCTGCCCCAGAAGTAAATCTCAGCACCTTGAATTTAGGCTGGAAACACATCAGCAACCACAGTGCTAGGAATCTTTGCTACAAACTCTGCGGCCATACTCTGGCCCTGCTGACATTTCCAAATGGCCCTTAAGGGCAGTCCCATGCACAGCACATTGTGCTTAGAGCATGCCCCTCCCCCAGATATTCCCAGGCATTAAGATCTGTCAGGGGTGGGAGTGCCATCACCGGTGGCTTTTGCGAAGCAGCAGGGCAGGGAGGGTCTTCTGCGTGGTGGCCTCCCTCGGTTGTGGAATGCCCTCCCTGCTACAAGACACATGTCTTTGGAGGGTGAGATCAGAGTATTACTCCCTCTGCAGTGTTGCTGCCGGTTTTGCTAACTTGTTTTTTTGGCTAACTTGTTTTAGGCTGCTGGTAATCTGAGAACACATGAAGTGTGGGCTACAAAAGCATATATAGTGGTACCTCGGGTTAAGTACTTAATTCGTTCCAGAGGTCCGTTCTTAACCTGAATCTGTTCTTAACATGAAGCACCACTTTAGCTAATGAGGCCTCCTGCTGCCGTCATGTCGCCAGAGCCCGATTTCTGTTCTTATCCTGAAGCAAAGTTCTTAACCTGAAGCACTATTTCTGGGTTAGCAGAGTGTGTAACCTGAAGCGTATGTAACCTGAAGCGTATGTAACCCAAGGTACCACTGTAAATGACTGCAACTTCAGACAGCCCTAAAAGGCAGAAACAAACATTTTCAGGGAAAACGAGACCCTGCAGTATTTTGTGCTGATCAGCAGCTTGGAGGGAGGAGATTGTGCTCCTCAGCTGACCGCAGCTCAGCAGGAGAGAAGAGGGAAAGTGACAGATTCCTGTTGTTGACCTGTCCATAGAGAAAAAGACAAGTTTGTTTCTCCAAGGGTAGCTTGCTGTATTTCTGTGCTGCACAGAGAGAAACAAGTGTCCCTTTCTCAACGTGCAGCAGAGAAGCAGAGAAGGGACTTTGACTCAACAAAATATGGCCTAAAGGTCCCCCGCCCTCTCCTAAAGGGGACAGTCATAGCCCTAGACCAAGTATACACATGTAGGTTATCTACAAACCGCTGGGGGGCTTTTGTTCTTGTCTATATATGTGAAGAGTTCATAGAGGACCACACCAAAACTCCACATATCAGAAGCCACAGAAAACTTGTTGTCCGTCAGTGATTCTGGAGCATACCTATAGCATAAGAAGCCGGGGAGGGGAGGAGAGAAGAGAAAGGGGACAGGAGGGGGGGGGAAAGAGATCTATAAAACAAAAACAATTTGACACAACACATTATACCCTTAACAGATCACTTCTGTGTCCAGGGGGGCTGTCTACCAGCTCCATCTGGTACGCCGGCTGAGACCCTACCTGCCTGCGCATTGTCTTGCTAGAGTGGTACATGCTCTGGTTATCTCCCGCTTGGACTACTGCAATGCACTCGACGTGGGGCTACCTTTGAAAGTGACTTGGAAGCTACAACTAATCCAGAATGTGGCTGCCAGACTGGTGACTAGGAATGGCCACCGAGACCATGTAACTCAGGTCCCGAAATGTCTACATTGGCTCCCAGTACGTTTCCAAGCACAATTCAAAGTGTTGGTGCTAAGCTTTAAAGTCCTAAACGGCCTTGGCTCTGTATACCCGAAGGAGCATCTCCACCTCTCTTGTTCAGCTCCAAGGGCCTTCTGGCAGTTCCCTCAATGGAAGTAGTGAAGTTACAGGGAACGAGGCAGAGGGCTTTCTCGGTAGTGGCGCCTTCCCTGTGGAATGCCCTCCCATTGGATGCCAAGGAGATAAACAACTATATGACTTTTAGAAGACACATAAAGGTAGCCCTACTAAGGAAAGTTTTTAATGTTTGGTGTTTTACTATGTTTTTATATGTGTTGGAAGCTGCCCAGAGTAGCTGGGATAACAACAACAACAACAACAACAATAATAGGTAGGTAGCCGTGTTAGTCTGCCGTAGTTGAAACAAATATATATTTTTTTCTTCCAGTAGCACCTTAGAGATCAACTAAGTTTGTTCTTGGTATGAGCTTTCCTGTGCATGCACACTTCTTTAGATACATCTAAAACTTACTCAATCTGTTAACGACTGCAATTGGTCTTACAGGAAAAAGCAAGGAGTGAGATGGCTAAAAATGGCTTTATCATGTATAATGAGATAAGAATCCAATGTCTCTATTCAGACCAGGTCTCTCCATGGTTTTAAGTTTGGTAACAAGTTGCAATTCAGCAACTTCTCTTTCCAGTCTATTTCTGAAATTCTTTTGTAATAAGACAGCTACTTTGAGATCTTGTATAGAATGTCCTGGGAGATTGAAGTGTTCTCCTACTGGTTTCTCTGTATTGTGATTCCTGATGTCAGGTTTATGTCCATTTATCCTTTGGCGTAGGGTTTGGTCACACCCATTCCCACCCCCCTTCTGAGTAATACCCCTCCCCACCCTCTCACTATATATAAGGGTCTGGTGACTTCTGTTTCAGTGTATTTGAAGAAGTGTGCATGCACACAAAAGCTCATACCAAGAATAATACTCTAGATTGAGTAAGTTTTAGATGCATCGCTTTATTATATTCCAAGGGCCAAATAATTTATGCAGTATTGCATTTTCCCCAAATCATTTGCCTTGTAATCAAGCAGCAGAGAGAAACATACCAAAATATGGGACTCTCTCCTGGTTCCTTGACTTTGTAGTATTCTTTGTCCTGAGGCAAAACTTTTGTCAAGCCAAAGTCTCCAATTTTAACTCTGTTTTCATTCTCCACCAAGATATTCCGTGTTGCTAGATCTCTGTGAACGTATCTTTTTGATCCCAGATACTCCATACCCTGTGCGTACACAAACGGTGTTGTGAAATCAGTGTGGATGGGTTTAACAAATACTGACGGCAGAAGAGATGATGAGACATGTAATTAACGCCTGCCTGTCAGAATTCCCCCCCCCCCCCCCGCGCAAATGCTTATGAACATCCCACTTATCAACATAATCCTATGCTATTAGGAAACAACAGACAGGGAGGAATCGGCAGCAGCTGTTCCTAAGTTCACCATACATCTACCAAACTGTGACCCAAGTACCACTAGATGTCACCATTGTGTCTGCTGCAAAGCAACTGTGCAGAACGCTGAACTGCCCAGCAGCATTCTTGACCTTGCTGCATACAGCTATCATTTTGACCCTGAGAATAGCCTCATCCATTCCACTGATGCTTAGTCCTAGAAATTCTAACTCTTCTCTCTCAGAACCAAACATTTCTTTTACGTGTGTGTCTTTACATGATTCTCCTGTTTTCCATCAACGGGGGTGGTTCCCTGCAAAATTGTTCCATTTCTTTACTCCTCCCACATTCATTTCTGCAAATTTCGCCTTGTGCATTGGACGAAACTTGGCCAAGAAATGCCCAGTGTGCCAGAAAAGGCTTGTTTATGTGACGGCTAAGCAGGCAAAATGGGAACTCTGGAGCACAACATGACAACATCTGCAGCATAAATCTGCTGTCACCTCTATGCTGTTTGCTGCCTGGCATGAGCGAGTGGAAGAGAAGAGGCAACAGTTGTGTTTTCGATTATCTCCAAGTTTCCTCCAACTTTATGGTTCTATGACCCTGCACTGTACTGGGAAGGAGAACTGCACACAATCTGCCTGAGCGTTTATAGAGTTTGCGCCAAACAGATCCGGTTCTCACACCACTTGCTCCCAGAACAGACTTCGGTAGAGTTCGAGACACCAGTAAAACGTATTACCTTACATATCTGAGAGGCATAATGCAGGAGTTTCTTATGATCCAACCTGTCTTTGTGCTTCTGGAGATAGTCTCGCAAACTTCCGTGGGGCAAGTACTCCATTATCAATTTCAGATTTCTCCGGCCTTCCCAAACACATGACAAAAGAAAAAAATATATTCAAAATTATGCTTTGCAGAGCTTCCTTCATATAGCACGTTATAAGCAAAAGGCACAGACCATCTACAGCATATATGCAGTGGAAGATTCCATTATGGTATTCTTTTGCCAAAAATCAAATTTAGTTCAGCTTGCTGTTTTCCAACTGCGTAGAAAGAAACTCTGAAGATCGTGAAACAGCTAGTTACACGAGGAAGATGTGTTTGATGAGTAGTAAGCAGAGTTACATGCTGCTACTTTAACACGGGCAACACTAAAAGATAAAGTTCAAAACAATGACAGCCCAAAATGGGCTACCCTAGCAAATGCATTTCTGGGATGAAATGCAGTGGTGTAGCAAGGGTTGACAGTGCCCGGGGCTACACTGAGTGAGAGGGAGTGAAATGGAAGGTGTACGCATGCGCATTCAACTGCCTAAATGTGTCTGTGTCACCCAGGAGATTGTAGTCACAGAGACTAAAAAAAGAAGAAGAGTTGTTCCATTGTTTGGAGAGGTCGCTCTGAGAACATGTTTTCAACAGAGCCCAGCCAACAGGAGCTGTATTGAACCAGCACCCGGTGTTACAATTTTGTGTCCCTAACAATTTTGTGCCCGGGGCAACTACCCCTGTGCCCGCTCTCCATGAGATGTGACCACTATTGTGTCAGTACAGTGTGTCTGGCCACATTCACATCAGATATTTAAAACCCTATCATATGACTTTAAACCATCATGGCTTCTCCCAAAGGATTCTGGGAGCTGTATCTCATTAAGGATGCTGCAAGTTCTTAGGAGGCTCTATTCCCCTTCACAGAGCTACGATTTCCAGAATTCCCTGTGAAGAGGGATTTTGACTGTTAAAACCATACAGGGAAATGCAGCTCAGGAAGGGAGCTGTTGCTGTAGTGCATAGCACACTAACAGACAAATGCTGGATTAAAAGCTAAGCCTTAAACGAAGAAGGATGCAATGACATTTACTGAAACAATATCTCGTTTAGCTGATGTTTTGGAAATTGTTCCAAGTATATGCTAATAATTGCAGAGACTCTGACAGTGCGATTGTGGTCGCTCTTTAAAATGTGAACAGGAAAGGTCACGCTCTAATTTAAAAAGTGACTGTTCGGACATCTGTACGCACTGATTCACGCTAATGGGGAACATCTGATAAGTTATCAAGGGATTGCTAGCTTTCGCTTAACATCAGAAAGTGTATGTACCAGCACTGTAGCACACGCCTTTGTACTTCACAATGTTGTCATGTTGCAGAGATTTAAGAATTTCGATTTCTCTTTCGAAGTCTCGCAGGTGTTCTTCCGTGCTGTGCTGAAGTTTTTTAACAGCCACCACTTCCCCTGTGTTGTCCTGTAGTGGGTCATACCGGCACATCTCCACACTGCCAAAATTCCCCTGCAAGGAATATGAATAGAAACATTTATATATCAAGCCCGGGGGGGGGGGGGGCAGGGCAGGGGAGGAACCCTGTACTATTGTTTTGACAGCTGATATATTTATTTTTAGGAGCCACCCAACTGATCCTATAGTTGTAACCTGCCCTGGGACTTGCTGGGCGACAAAATCCTAGAAATAATTAAAATACGACGGGTTGTTTCCCCAGTGCCACACAGCACAATTCATGCCTGCATAATGAGCGATCTACCTGGTGACACAGCCAGGAATGGGATCCCACCAATGACTCAATAAATGTCCTGTTTTTGCCACCAACTTGGGACTTTGGTAACACTCCAAGTCTAAGATTATTAAGAGTGCACGAAAACATAGTTCTTAGAATATTTAAGAACGATGTAAAATTTTATTGTACAAATATTTCCATATTAGCAGAAATATTTGTAAAGAAAATGATTAGAGGAATATATACAAAGCAGAAAAGAAATGATATTATACAATACAAATCTGTGTTAAAAAAGAATGTTTATATTACAGTATAATGAGAAGGATGAGGAGGATTGTGTCGATGAACACTTTTATTGTGTAAATAATGTTGTCTTGTCTTTTTTTTTAATTTCGTATCTTTATTGTTGTTTCCTCCCTTTCTTTTCCTCTTTTTTATTCCTTTATAAATTTTCTATTTTCTACCTAATTTTCTTTTTCTTCATATGTAAAGAGATAGCATATAATGTTTGTATAGATATGTAAATTTTTAATCATTAAAGAAGAATATTTAAAAAAAGACTGCACAAAAACAGTTCAGCAACATCATCTCCTGAAGATGACGGAGGACAAGTAAAATTCACCCATATGACTTCAGGGGCAGCCTGAATATATATTTAAATAAAGGGAAGCAGAATTGCACATTTAAGAGGGACGGACAAGGAACAGGCACTGCCAAGACCTAAAAGCATCCGAAAGCTGCATGAGCCAAAGGAAAAATATTCCTGCACTTGGGTTATGTTTTGACCACTCAGGGCTGTGAAGTAAACCGATCTGAAGATATGATGTACAAGCAACAACATACACCCAAAAGGCTCAGGGATAAAGGAGGCAGGTTGAACACAAAGGAAGCCCCTAAATTCCCTGCTCTCTTCACATCCAGTGATTTACTGCAGAGTTTGGATTTGATATCCTGCTTTATTACTGCCCGAAGGAGTCTCAAAGCGGCTAACATTCTCCTTTCCCTTCCTCCCCCACAACAAACACTCTGTGAGGTGAGTGGGGCTGAGAGACTTCAGAGAAGTGTGACTAGCCCAAGGTTACCCAGCAGCTGCATGTGGAGGAGCGGGGAAGCGAACCCAGTTCACCTGATTACGAGTCTACCACTCTTAACCACTACACCACACTGGCTCGCAAAGGCAGAAAGGTGACAAAGAGGGAAGCAGCAAAAGGAGGGGGAAATAGGAAGGGGTTCAAGGGAGAAAACCTGAAGGTAAACCAAAAAAAGAGCTGGTTTAAAGTTAAGAGGAAAGATTAAAATTTAGGGACAAAGGAGGTATGGTGTGCACAACAGAGGCTGCAACCATATCTTGTCATTCTTCGTCTTAAAGAAGAATGCAAGCCTTCTGATAAAAGGGAGGCAAATATCTTGGGATGGAGGTAGCAGTTCCATACTACTGTTAGGACTCAGCTACATTAGTCAAAAAACAGTGTTTTGAATGCGTTATAAACATGCAACACCAGATGGCGCCAGAGAGAAGGAAATTTTTATATGCGATTTTCTATAGGGTTCTTTTTCTTTTGTTATAACAAAAGAATGTGTAGATCCAGCCTTAGAAGTAGAATAGAGTAGGATATTTCTGAACTATCGCCCTCCCCCCAAAAGCTGCACAGATAGGGAGCAGAACAAAAAACAGTTGCTCTTTCAAAAAGCTGAAACCACTCCGAAAAAAATACATATTAAAGGGCAGTCTCTGCTTCTGTTAAAATAGGTAAAGGGTAAAGGGAGCCCTGACCATTAGGTCCAGTCGTGACCGACTCTGGGGTTGCGGCACTCATCTCACTTTATTGGCTGAGGGAACCGGCGTACAGCTTCCGGGTCATGTGGCCAGCATGACTAAGCCGTATCTGGTGGACCAGAGCAGCACACGGAAATGCCGTTTACCTTCCCGCCAGAGCGGTACCTATTTATCTACTTGCACTTCATGCTTTCGAACTTCTAGGTTGGCAGGAGCAGGGACCGAGCAACGGGAACTCACCCCGTCGCGGGGATTCGAACCGCCGACCTTCTGATTGGCAAGTCCTAGGCTCTGTGGTTTAACCCACAGCGCCACCCACGTCCCTCTGTTAAAATAAGCACTTCCAAAAATACTATGCAAAGTATGTGAATTATTTCAAAGTAGCCATGGTTTTCTACTCTATATCTTATTTGTTTCTAACGGTATCGCATATCCTTGCAATAAGACACCCCATCTTCTTACCTTGCCAAGCTGTTGCAAAAATTTCAGGTGCCGCTCTTCAAAATAAGTCGGGTCCCTGGCTTCAAAAGCGCCGGAAAACCCAAGAGCTCCAATTCTCATATTTGGTAACATATCACTTTCTTTCAATAGTTCGTAATCTTGAAGAAAACACACACACACACACACACACACACACACACAAAAGAAAATATTATGTTCAGCTAGGCTCCCCTACAGCATCTGAACAGAAACAGATCATCATCAGCAGACAAATTAACTTGTGAAGCCCTAGAAAATATAAACATGCTATCTTAATTTTCAATCATAAAATACTGTCCTGCGTGGGAAGATAATAGTAAAGGTAAAGGTACCCCTGACTGGACGACTCTGGGGTTGCACACTCATTTTGCTCTATAGGCCGAGGGAGCTGGCGTTTGTCCGCAGACAGCTTCTGGGTCATGTGGCCAGCATGACTAAGCCACTTCTGGTAAAACCAGAGCAGCGCATGGAAACGTGGTTTACCTTCCCGCCAGAGTGGTACCTATTTATCTACTTGCACTTTGATGTGCTTTCGAACTGCTAGGTGGGCAGGAGCTGGGACCAAGCAGTGGGAGCTCACCCTGTTACGGGGATTCAAACCGCTGACCTTCTGATCAGCAAGCCCAAGAGACTCAGTGGTTTAGACCACAGCGCCTCCCACATCCCATGGGAAGATAATAGAAGCAGCCTAATCCCTAGTGCATTTCAAAACTTCCCACACATGGTTCATTTGCTCATTAACTCTACAAGCGCAAACAAATTTTGATACAAGAAGAAAAGTTATGTGTGCAACTCAAATATATCTGCAGACAGACATGTTCTATAACAGTGGTGTGGAATCTCCTGCCTACAGGTCTAATTAACCCCACTATGCCAGAAATTGGTCCATCCAATCATTGGTCAACCATGCTCACCTTTCCCAAGCCTCTGATGTCATACAACATCAGAGGTGGGGATGTTCAAGCTGAAAAAAATCAAATTTGTGTAATGTGCAAAATGGCCCTGCTTGGTTTAACACAACTTTTAATTATTATTTTTTTAAGTACTACAGCCTTGCATTTTCCCTTCCCCAACACACACAAGTTTAAAATATTGGGTTAAATTGGATAATATTTATTAATAGGCTTCACTTGCTGTACGGCAAGATTAAGAGAGATTTATCCATGAAGTAAAGTGTTTCAGATAAATAATACATTACAACTCTATAAAGTGAGCCCAGTGTTGATATTCCCATATTGCAGATGGGCGCTGAAGCTACAAAAGCAGTGACTTGCTTGACAGGGCTCATGACAGATTAAGAAGCTGAAGCAGGGATTTCTCGATCCATTGTTCTGCCCGGACACTGAGGTCCAGCTCCGAGGTCCTTCTGGTGGATCCCTCACTGCAAGAAGTGAGGTTACAGGGAACCAGGCAGAGGGCCTTCTTGGTGGTGGCGCCTGCCCTGTGGAACGCGCTCCCACCAGATGCCAAGGAAATAAACAACTATCTGACTTTTAGAAGACATTTGAAGGCAACCCTGTTTAGGGAAGTTTTTAATGTTTGATGTTTTATCGTGTTTTTAATATTCTGTTGGGAACCGCCCAGAGTGGACGGGGTATGTATGTATAAATAAATAAATATTATTACTGTATTATCATCATCATCATCATCATCATCATCATCATCATCATCATCATTTCTCGATCCATAGCTCAGGCTCTTAGCCACTAGGCCACACCAGGTCTTATGAACACATTCAGAACAACATCCTTCTCCCCTGCAACAGTTTGCCTATGCCAGTGATGGCCAAACTTGGCCCGCCAGCTGTTTGGGGACTACAACTCCCATCATCCCTAGCTAACCAGTGGTCAGGGATGATGGGAACTGTAGTCTCAAAACAGCTGGAGGGCCAAGTTTGGCCATTACTGGCCTATGCAGTAGATTCTACTCTAACTGCAGATCAGAAAACATATTGCGTCTCCCACCAAAATTTTGTTACCTCTTCTCCATTAACATACCTGGAGCGAACAAACTGTTAAGGTCACGTATAACAGCTCTAAAAGAGGGTCTGAAGTCTGGCTCATAATCCATGCAGTTGTTTATAAGGTTTGCTAGTTCTGTCCAATTAGGAGCAGGAAGTTGATGCCTATCCTCATAAAACTGTAATTTCTAGAATTCAAGAAATGACGGTGATTTAGGACAATTCTGAGTAGCTTTTTTTGTGGGGAAGAAAAGAGATACATTCAACAGCAAAGGAAATTCTTTTACATGTCCAAGCAAACATCAAATACAACACTTCTTTGTCTCCGACACAAACAACTTCGGTTTAAGAGATGGAGAGGTTCCCTCGTACACACAAATCGTGTCCACATGCTGGTTTTCAAACCATACCATAAAATACAGTGTTTCACTATCAGGGGACGTGTTGCACCTGCCACATGGTGTGTATCCTTTGTGCCACGTGACTTTAAATCACAGCGTGACTGAATCGCCTCCGAGGAAATGTCAGGAAAGTGGGAGCATGACAGATTTCACCATAGAGGCCCCAATCTATTTGGAACAAACTCCACACTTACTCTCTGTTTCCCAGAAGAGAAAGAGGAGCAGAAGGAGATTGCCCAAAACTAATTACAGGCTTTATCCAATCGTTGCTTCTGGGGAAAGACTATTGCTTACAAGTTCCCCTGTTTATAGCCAGTGTGGTGTAGTGGTTAAGAGCGATAGACTCGCCATCTGGGGAACCGGGTTTGCGTCTCCACTCCTCCACATGCAGCTGTTGGGTGAACTTGGGCTAGTCACACTTCTCTGAAGTCTCTCAGCCTCACTCACCTCACAGAGTGTTTGTTGTGGGGGAGGAAGGGAAAGGAGAATGTTAGCTGCTTTGAGACTCCTTCGGGTAGTGATAAAGTGGGATATCAAATCCAAATTCAATCTCTCTCTCTCTCTCGTTTAAATAAACCTGCCTAGCAGGCTAAGGAATCTTTCCTAAACATTAAATCTGATGAGGGGCAGAATCACATGTGGAAGCTGCATCCAAATACTTTAACCGTGGCTTATGCCCATCGCTGCACAGTATGTTCACCAGGACAAAGATGTTCAACTTCACATGGTACTTACTCTTTGAGAATCCAGCAAACTCAGAGGCTTGTCTCCTCCGCTGCAGATTTCCCACAGAGTGGTTCCAAAACTCCACTTGTCCGTTGCCAAACTCAGCTGCTTTGGATTTTCGATACATTCAGGTGGAACCCATGGTATTCTCTCAAGGAGAACTAGGCAATCATGAAAAAAACAAGGCAATTTGTTACTAGGATGAATCAGAAAGCATTTGATTTATTTACTTTTTTTTGGTAGGATGTTTTAATTGCTGCTCAACTGTATTAGGACCTCTGGTGCAAATGTGGTCTATAAATATCTTTAGGGCTCATAAATGACAACAAACAAGCAAACAAATTTGAAGCTCCATGTCTGCGGCCTTTAAGAAATATTTTAGAAATTCTCACATGTAGATTTAAGCATAAGAGGCATGAGCTAAAGCGTGTAAACACAGAGAGAGGTTTTGATTCTCTTGGTTCCTTCAGGTAAAAATCCTAATCTCAAGGAATTCAATTTGTAAGGAAATAGAGAAAGGGTATCTCACGTTACTCTTCAGGCAAGGCAAAAATGCTTTAAATCCAACAAATGAATCAGGGGCAGTTTGTTTGGTGTCTTCCAGGTGGACTCATCCTGCTGGCTGGGTCTACTGGGATCTGGAGCTCAGCATCATATAAAATACATTGCACTGGCTACTCCTGAACCAGATTTACCTTTTTCAGAGTGTTGAAGGGGGATTCTCAGTGGGTGAAAGACTAACATTGGCTACAACTCTTTAAGAACTGAAACTGATGGGTCTATTCTGCTGGGTTTTCCGTTTCCAGCAGTATTTTCATACCGGTTTCAATAGAATATGCATTGCTCATTTTGTGCAATAGGTGTGCCAGCTGGCATGGAAATAGTTTTAAGTAGCAAAATGATGCTGGCAACAGAAAAAAAAACAAAAGCACACCCCACGCTTGTGGGAGGTTCATGACTTCCCAAACAAGAACAGCGGTACACAACAAAATGAATTTTAAGTGCAATGAGAGGAGGAGATAATCACTCAACGCCATTTTCAAGGTAGCAGGTGAGCTGCTGAAAGGGATGAGTCAGAGACTTACTGTCTTTTGGCAAAACTGTAATGCTGATACCAGGATCGCTGAGCTTGATAAAAGGAAGGTTCCCGGATTTCCTATCTTCTTCTCTGATAAGCAAGATGTTTTTTGCACATACGTTCCCATGAACAAGGTTTTTATCTTCCTGATAAAGGCAAACAAGCATTGCTTATTTTTCCTCCTGAGCACAGATCAACCGCCAACTTCCTAACTGCATTTCAAGCTGACACATTTTGACATAAGCAAACACTTCGAGAAATGGACATAAGGAGGAACTGAGACGCAGTTTTAAATGGCTAATTTACACAGTACAGTGCCTGGCTTGAATTTAGTGGCAGCAGTCCAGCACCTCATTAAATGCAGTGAAGGGGAGCATGGCAAACTCATCTATTTGGGACAAACTCCACACTTACTCTCTGTTTCCCAGAAGAGAAAGAAGAGCAGGAGGAGATTACCAAAAACTAATTACAGGCTTTATCCAGTCGTTGCTTCTGGGGAAAGGCTATTGCTTACGCAAGACTGCTTTACTTCTGCTTTCCCCTGTGATAGGAATTTTATGGTCTTAGATATATGGTAATGTTCATAAGTGCACCAACCAAGCATATACATAGATCAGCACAGGAAGGCCAACCTGGAACCATTTTTATTCCTAAACTGAGCAAATGTTTTCTCTGCAAGGTCAAACTGGAAAAGCCTCCCCATTGTCTTTTCCTTCACAAATCCTATCTTAAGGGTATGTCTGTGTTTGAATAGGGTGTGAGCCTGTGACATGGCCCAGGAACTAAGTATTTATCACTACAAAGGAATGGCCAGGCTCCCCAAGCAATCCAATCAAGTAACCTGCCAGACAGGAGATAAACAAGGACAGGAGAAAAACAATATTCAAATTTCTGTTTTAGACCGCCTTTTCTGTGATGTAGGTGTGATGTATTTGAGGGGTGGTCTTAGGTTACACCCCTTCTGTGATGTATGTATGATGTTTCTGGGGGTGGTCTTGATCTACAGGGTGACAATTTCAAAAGTCTTTATAAGGCCTTGCACACCATTTTTCTGGGTCCCTCCTCTCTCCTGCAGGTGAGGGGAGCACCCTGTTGCAACAGATCGATAAAGGCCAAGCCTACAGGCTGCTGTTTTGCTCCAAGTTATCCCGGTTGGTGTCTTTGTTTTTTGTCCAAGGGAGCCCTCAGATTTTTCCGTTAACACCCCCCACAGATAAAGCAGAAGTTTCCTGCATTTGTTTAACAGCACAACTCAGATCATAGTCTTATCACACGTAAGACAGCAGATTTTTAAAGGAGTGAGCGTGAAAACAAGACGTGTGTGCAAGCTGTCTGGATCCTACAAAGAGAAACACCAATGAATATGTCTAAAAAATCTTCACCAATATCCACTAGGGGTAGGGGGAGCGAATCCCTGACCTTCGGCATTTTGCTAGGGGGAAATATAAAATACTTACGAAAAAATGCATTGCCATTGCCAGCTGCTTTGCAACTTCCAGCTTCCACAAGATGTTTATAGAATTTTTATTCTTCTTCAAATAAGTATCCAATGACCCAAATTTCACATATTCCTGTACCAGAATATCTAATTTGAAACATAGATGCAGACCATGATTAATAATAATAATAATAATACTAATACTAAATGGAATTTTAAGCCAGCCTTGCTTTCTAACCACAATTCCTTCCAGCCACATTTGAAAACATCTGTTTCATCCCTGTAGACTGGTTCGTGCTGCAAAATATGGAACTGAGACTCTTTGTTTCCTCAGCAAAATTAACGCTGAGCCATTCTTGGGACTCAAGAGATTGTAGAAATGTTTTCTAGTTTTCACCCCAATCACAAATCACAAATCACTTAAACGTCAACACAACTTTGTTCAGATATACAGAGAATGCAACCACGAAAAAGCAACACCATGAAGTGAAAGGTAAGATTCTGATGTAAAACTTTTAATTACATACTGTCAATGTATTAGTGCATACTAGCTATAATTTCTATTATTTCTTTTCAACAACTGTTTGGTTTATTAAGTTTTGGGTTTTTGTTTTTTTAATGGAAAGATCTATACAGTGGTACCTTGTTTTGAGTCTGGGATCCATTCTGGAGCCCTGGACGCTCAATGAAAGGGATGCTCAACAAAGCGCCGTTTGAGCTTCTGAGCATGCGTGAGCGGCAAAACCAGAAGTAACCCGTTCCGGTACTTCCAGGTTTGCCGCAGACGTTTGCCGAAATGGATGCTAGACAAGGCAGACGTTCACGAAGGTATTACTGTACCAGACATGTTCAACCAGTCGACCGCGATGTACAGTTAGACCAATGGGGTGTTCCAGATAGATCGCCGGAGTGGTCCTGATCGATTGTGGGATTTAATAAAGTGATCGCTGGGGTGCTCTTGATCGATTGTAGGAAAAAATTAACTGGGCAATGAATGTCGCCGCCCCTTGCCCCTGGTGCAAGGTGCCATCGCTGTGAAAGCTTGTCTTCCCTGTGGTATGGCAGATTAAGTGGCGCGACAGATTAAGTTTGAGAATTGGGAAACAATATATAACAAGATGAAAAAAATGTTCAGATATTCATTTAGGAAAATACCAGAAGGTTTTCTATTGGGAATAGTACCAGGAAGTCTAAAGGAAGAAGACAATACATTATATTTATACGCAACAGTAGCCTCAAAGCTATTGATTGCGAAAAAGTGGAAAAGTGGTATTATACCAACAAAAACAGAGTGGCTTGCCAAATTATTGGAGTATTACAATATATCCAAAACAATTAGAGAAATTGGAAGGATCTCAAAAGAGAAGATAGACAGGGACTGGAAGGTGTTTAAAGGATACCTGCAAAACCATATTGAAAAATCAGAACTCCTATTAGAATAAACAAGTTCCGTTTTAAATACTGAAATACTAAATAAGATGGATAACAATGTGTAATAGAAAAAGAAGCATGCATTTAGGTTAAAGGTGTGTGAAAGAAAGCAATAGAAGTGGAAAGAAATTGCAATGGAGTAGATTGGAAGTCAAACACAAAGGTGGGGTGAGGGGTGGTGGATGGTGATGGGAAAAGGAATTATCTGTGGGATTGAGTGTAGGTATGTCTGAACATTTTTAAGAATTGTATGAAATGTATGTTGTATGCTTGTATATTCACAGTATGTGTGTATTAATGCTGAATTATTTTAATAATAAAAACTAAAAAAAAAAAAGGATTAAGTTCAAGAACCAAGGTACCACTGTACAGCCGGGAACAAACTGATTACACCAACCTAGGGCATTTGTATCTCTCATTGTTTCACACTGGCACTTGTGGTTCCTTGCCAGACAACATGTACCTGATAAGAAGGCAAATGTGTTCGGAAATAGCTATTTACATACAGGGAGGTAATGATAGAACTCCAATTAGGGCACACAAAACCGTTAATTGGCTTTACTCACTTTCTTCTCCGTAGACACAAACTCCATAATTTAATACCAAGTGCTTGTACGATAGCTGGCTCATCATGCTTGCTGCTTCGAAAAAAGACTGCAAGAGATAGGGAACAATAATTAGCAGAGCGAAGCCTAATGGGAACTCTTTGGAATAAAACTTAATTAAAAACCGCCTGCACTTTCACATAACTTCAGCTCCCCACCTTCCGCAACGATACGGTGTAATTAATTTGGTGCTGTTGTTCTCTGCAGGCCTGTTTTTAATCATTGTTTCTCACAACGCCTAACTGCTTTAATAGTGAATCATGTCAATTTACTGGCAGTAGGAAAATCCCCCATGAGGATACAAGGACTCTTACATCTGCCCACAGCGGGGGGTGATGATGGTGCTGGTTTCCAATGCATGTAACAATGCATGACAGCTCCAACCGATGAGTAACTGGCAAGCATTTAATTTTCAAAAGACTAAACTCAGGGGGAACTTCTATCAGCTACGTCATTCAATCAGATTGAGCAGGCTTGACCTCACGTTACACAGAGACACTGTGAAAATGTCCATGTTTATCTCATGAACACCTGATTGTGTGAAACAGCAATCATCCCAGACAGGGCCGGATTTAGGTTTGATGAGGCCCTAAGCTACTGAAGGTAATGGGGCCCTTTATATGTCCAGCTGTCCTTTGTCAACAACAAATTGTCGCTGTTTTTTGTGTTGAATACAGTGGTACCTCGGGTTACATACGCTTCAGGTTACAGACTCCGCTAACCCAGAAATAGTACCTCAGGTTAAGAACTTTGCTTCAGGATGAGAACAGAAATTGTGTGGTGGTGGCGTGGCAGCAGCGGCAGGCCCCATTAGCTAAAGTGGTGCTTCAGGTTAAGAACAGTTTCAGGTTAAGAATGGACCTCCGGAACAAATTAAGTACGTAACCAGAGGTACCACTGTATATACTATATGGTAACTTATGGACCTTATAGGTTGAGAAAGGCTGCTCTAGGGGACATGGATGTTCTGAAAGGTGGTTTTGATGCCCTGGGATCTTCTGGTAAAGGGCTGTATATAAATTGAATTCATCATCATCATCATCTTAAAAATTAAAGCTGAGATCCCATATTTGCTGAACTCTGCATTCCTGCTCTGCTGAACTAGCCCTGCATATGAACTATTAAGCATATTACCCACGGAGTACGAATACAAACCTCAGAGTAATTCCTGTGCACTTTATCCAGGACTTTGAGCAGAACTTCAGTCTGATACAACTTGCCATAGTCGCCCACTTCTTTCCTCACACCTTTGAAAATTTTAGTGAAGGTGCCCTGGCCAAGGCTTTCATTCTAAAAAAACCACAAATAAATAAAGGGGGGAGTCAATCGTCTGCAAAATCCCTTCACGCCGATTTTAAACAAACGCATACCTAGTTTCAAGACTAATACAGGCACTGTCTCAGCTGAAAGGAAACAATCATAATGTAAAAACAGTTTAGCTTAATAACTGAACAGATCAAATGCTTCATTTAATTGCATATTCCGCGAGAGAGGCTTTGAGACCAATCCTTGCGGGTTCACCCAAATGGAAGCACAACTGAGTTCAGAGAAATTACTTCCATTTGACTGCACAAACTTGCTTTGAAGCTATTCACCGTTTGCCCTGCAAGGAGCCACCTTGAACGGTGTTGCTGGAATGCAAAAAATGACTTCTCTGAGGGTGAGTGGATAGACTAGGGTAAGCTAAGGGCTTCTCATTTTCCCTCCTGGGGAGAGAGCCCCAAGTGATCCTACATGAAGTCATTGGGAGGGAGGGAGTTACACCAAGGGAGACCCTTTCGCTGTTAGACAAGGAAAATTATGTTATTTGCGAGTTTCTCTAATTGCGTTGGCAGCCAGGAAATAAACAGCCAGATGTGTGGCTGAATTCCAAATGTCCTTTTAAATCTTTGCTATGGTTTACAACATGGGACGTGGGTGGCGCTGTGGGTTAAACCACAGAGCCTAGGGCTTGCCGATCTGAAGGTCGGCGGTTCGAATCCCCGCGATGGGGTGAGTTCCCGTTGCTCGGTCCCTGCTCCTGCCAACCTAGCAGTTCGAAAGCATGTCAAAATGCAAGTAGATAAATAGGTACCGCTCCGGTGGGAAGATAAACGGCGTTTCCGTGCGCTGCTTTGGTTCGCCAGAAGCGGTTTAGTCATGCTGGCCACATGACCCGGAAGCTGTACGCTGGCTCCCTCGGCCAATAAAGCGAGATGAGCGCCGCAACCCCAGAGTCGGCCACGACTGGACCTCACGGTCAGGGGTCCCTTTACCTTTATGGTTTACAACAGGGCTGGGAGATATCTTGTTTTCAACATCGTGACATACTACCAGCCCAAAAATGTGATATACAAATAGATCACAATGTCTGAAATTAAGGATGGAGCTATGTAGAAACATCGGCTGGCTTCATGGCTTTTCCCACATTGTGATTTTTGCCAGCGCCTGCTCTTGTGATTTGCTGCTGCCCTCCATGAAGCAGGAGAGAGCTGAGCTGGCAGAATTAACAGGGGCTGAAGGAATTGAGAGAAGCCTTGGTTGGCTTTGCAGTTTTCCCCACATTGCTATTTTTGCACAGCACACACCATGATTCGTGTGATATATTGCCAGGTCAAAAACTATGAAACCGGTATCACAATATGGACCTCAGACTGGTTTTGGACAGTATATCGAATATCGATATATCACCCAGCCTCAGTTTACGGCTAAAGAAATAAAATTGTTGCTGCTGCTACTACTACATGGGGTAGTAACTTCCATTTAATTCAAGGGGACTTGAATTTCAGAGGAAAGTGGCCTAGGGTGAAGTTGCCACACAAACATCTCTCTGATATATGCTGGTTCTCTCTCTGTCTCTCCCTTTCCTGGCTGCTGCATGCACTATTATTGGTGGAGAGGCTCCAGGAGTGCAATACTCTATTAAGTTAAAAGCCACAAAACTAAATTGGTTAATTTGCTTGAGAACGGATGGTAGGTAGGCTGGAAGGGCTACTGAAAAGAAAATATGATGATTAGGACATCACTCAGTTTAAACTCCCACATTTATCTTAATAAAAAAAGTATGAACCCACATTAAAAAGAAAAACCGCACATGCTGATTTTCAATTAATTTAGTCACACAGCAAATGAATTTATGTAACGGAGTGAACACTTCCAGGTGCACTTATCACAATAAATACCTAGTTTTCTGTAAATACAATTTCCCACCGATATGCACATTATTTCCAGTAACGCACACCACTGAAAAACAACTCTGGTGCCTTTAAATTAATGGGACTTAATTCAAAGGACTGCGCTGAGGATCAGAGTATTACACAAACGAGAAGATACGTCTCGTGAACTTACAAAGATCAGGTCCTCATTCCGGATTTTGTGAAAGACCATCTGGTTAACGTTATTATGCCTCTGCAAGGTGGGCGATGAGGGCAAGTCAGAAATTCCATTGCTCCTGAAGACAAGGAGGTTGGACTTATCTGTAACGAGAAGGTTAACACAGACAGACTTAATTTCATTTTATTTATTATATTTATATTCCACCTCATCCTCCTCGGAGCTCATGGTTTTCTCCTCCCCATTTTTGACCTCACAACAACCTGGTGATGCAGGTTAGGCTGAGAGACAGTGATTGGTCAAAGGTCACCTGGTGAGCTTCATGGCTGAGTGAGGATTTGAACCCTGGTCTCTCAGACTGAAGTCTTGCTGACTTGCAGCTGAACATGTACATTGTTGCCACTGTAAAATTATATCTTTAGTTTTGAGCTGAAAATATGTAAGAATTCCATCTGCAATGGATCATTAACATTATACACACACACACACGTTGGTGTTGACCTTTAAAGCCCTAAACGGCCTCGGTCCAGTATACCTGAAGGAGCGTCTCCAACTCCATCATTCTGCCTGGATACTGAGGTCCAGCACCGAGGACCTTCTGGCGGTTCCCTCACTGCGAGAAGCCAAGTTACAGGGAACCAGGCGGAGGGCCTTCTCGGTAGTGGCACCCACCCTGTGGAACGCCCTTCCATCAGATGTCAAAGAGAACAACAACTACCAGACTTTTAGAAGACATCTGAAGGCAGCCCTGTTTAGGGAAGCTTTTAATGTTTAATAGACTACTGTATTTTAATATTCTGTTGGAAGCCGCCCAGAGTGGCTGGGGAAACCCAACCAGATGGGTGGGGTATAAATAATTTATTATTATTATTATTATTATTATTATTATTATTATTATTATTATTATGCGATCAATAAGACCAGGAGGCAAGTGCTAGCTAGTTTACTTGCATCTGCCAAACTATTGGCAAAGTATTATTTCGTTTCACATTTTTCAACAATGAAAACTTGCCATTTGAAGGGGGAAGAGAAGAATCAGAATTCCTCATTCAGCCATGAAGCTTCCTAAGTCGCTTTGAGTCTTTCAATCTAACCTACTTCACGGGGTCGTTGTAAGAATAAAATGGGGAAGGAGAGAAGCCTATCACCCGGAACAGTAGGATAAATACGTAAGAAGAGCTCCACTTTCTCTCTAACAAGATCATTAGCAGTTTTGTGCAAAACTGGGAATAGCGTAGCACTGAAATAACCTTTGCCTACACATGCAAACTACATCCATTCTATATCACATTTTACATCCTTGATTTAAAAAGCGGCTTGTCGTGTAGCATTGGGTTCGTGACGGTGGGGAAATGTTGTTGCAGAAACACAAGTCCAAAGCTGACCTAGTAGAATTGCACAAATCGCAACACGGGGTCTCCCATCCAATCTGAAACCCATAGGGGACTCTGCTTAGCTTGGCCAATGTGCCAGCAGTTTTACTGCTGCACAACCAGGGGGATATAGTACAGGAGACTGCAACCCTATTTCCTCATACCGTTCAAGCAGTATTGCTGTTCCACTTCTGGCCACAAAACAACTTTTTTTTAATCATTCCCTCCACAGACCCAGTCCAAATATTATTAAACAATCCTGCCTCATCTGCATTAGCCATGGTTGCACAGGGCATGGCTAGGTCTCACCCTGACCTAACCAGTGATCCACGTGACGGTCACCTCCAGACTTGATTATTATAACTCACTCTACATGGCGCTGCCCTTGAGACTGACCCAGAAACTCCAGTGGGTGCAGAATGCCGCAGCGAGACTCCTTACGGGGTCTTCGCCGCAGGATCACATTCACCCGGTGCTATACCAGCTGCACTGGCTCCCGGTGGAGTACAGGATCAGGTTTAAGGTGCTGGTTTTAACCTTTAAAGCCCAAACGGCCTAGGACCCTCGTGCCTATGGGACCTCCTCTCCTGGTATATCCCATGGAGGACCTTAAATAAAAATATCTTGGAGATCCTGGGCCACAGGAAGGTTAGGCTGGCCTCAACCAGAGCCAGGGTTTTTCCGGCCGTGGCCCCGATCTGGTGGAATGCTCTGTCACAAGAGACTAGGGCCCTGCGGGTCTTGACATCTTTCCGCAGGTCCTGCAAGACAGAGCTGTCCCACCAGGCCTTTGGCCAAGGCACAGTCTGACACCCTCTCTCCTTCTGTAATCCTCATAGAACTCTAGCCCAATGGTTGCATTAATTTGACTCTGAATTGATTTTAGAATGAATTGATTTTAGAATATATTTCAATTAATTGATTGTGATTTTATGTAAACTGTGTTATTTTTACTGTTGTTAGCTACTCTGAGCCCGGCTTCGGCTGGGGAGGGCAGGATATAAATAAAATTTTATTATTCTTATTATTACACCAGAGATGGGGAACATTTGCCCCTCCAGATGTCTGATTTCCATCAGGCCTAGCCAGAAAGGGATGCAGAGTTCTAGTACCAACAACATCTGCATAGCACAGGTTCCCTACCCCTAAAACCCTCCAGCTACAAGCAGAATCCTATACTTGGCAAGAGGGCAGCTTCCCACATCTGTAGTTTGTTTTGCAGCCTGCTTTCTTTCCCCTTTCCTCAAACCCACGTCAGTCACCGCAGTTCCTTCATGGCAGAAAAGGCCCTCTGCAGAATGCTACAAAAGGGGATCGAGGGAAGACTGTGGCCATGCTGAACCACAGCAGAGAGGGATCTCAGTGCTGGTTGTGACTTCTGCACGGTTACGAGAGCCTGAGCTGCACCTGAATTTGGCCTCAGAGCCAGGTGTGGCTCTGAAACACCTAGCCCTCAGCCCTATGAGTATCTGTACTTCTACAGTACCTTAGCTATCAGGCCATTTATTAAAACCAACCAGATTACAGAATGAATGAATGAAATTAATAAATGGCCTAAAAGAAAAGGAAGTGTCTAAGTCACCACCACCATGGGTGACAAATCCCTGTTGCTTTCATTACTCATGCCACGTTTTGGAGCTTGAGTGTGTATTAGTTATTGCGTCAAGTAGATTCTATATTGTATATGACACCATCCATCATAGAAATATATAATATACTGAATGCTATCTATAGTCCACATAGATAAAATAGATTAATCAAGCCACTCTATTAAACTGAGACCCTGCTTTCAAAAAGTCTGACTCCAGTTCTCTGACTTTATTGTTTTCATTGCAGAGTTTTGTGTTTTTCTCATTTCAAACCCCCTCCCCCCGGTGCAATGTATTCATGTTTTTGCAAGTCACTCCAGGCATATAACAGAAAAGCAAGGTCTAAAACCAAAAACATTAACACCACCGCTTAAGGGAGTTGTGAATCATTTACCTTTTGGCTTTGGAGGGCAACATCTGGTAAACTGAAAAATTATACTGTCTGACCGGACAGTTTCTGTCCGATAACAGTTCAAGAGATCCATGAGGTTTGAAAAACTTCTTCTAGTTCCAGTGAGATTATATTCGCCATTCTCATTTTTTGTGATCAAGCAATGCTTATAGTCCGTGGTACTGTCCCGCTGAAGATTAAGAAACGGTAAGAAAGATGTTGTTTTAAAACCGCTCTTTTGTTTATAATATTTAATTTAAATTAGGAATCATACCTTTGTAGACAAAATGGCGCCATCCATGCATGAGAAGGAGGTACCAGCCTAGCAGGCTCAGAGAAACCCCCAAAACTTATAGAACAATAATAAAAACTTCAGTGACACATCCAGCGGATTCATGTGGGAGTTTATTCTGCATTCCTGATGTTCACCTAACTATTAATTTCTGCATTATATTTGAGCCTTTACCTGACAAAAAAGCCACTTCCAGAAATATAGCAGATTATAGCACAAGTTTAGCGCTAATTTCTGTGTTATTTACGAATGTGGTTTTTTTCCTGGAAGCAAACATAACAGAAACAAGTACTAAATTTGAGCTACGTTTCCAGAAGGGGCCTTTACATTGTGTGAAAACTCAAATATAACACGGAATTTAACAGAATCAGAAATCAACAGAATCTGATTATCCTGGAAGATGACATGGTTTGCTGGCACTGTGAACAGAAGCATGTTTTGTTGCAGGTTCCACCTGTATCTGTCAATATTTTAACATCACACACTGCATGTCATTTGATGAAGAGCAGAAAACCTGTCCTTTGATGGTTAAAGCAAGGATATAAAACCCCAACCTTATCAGATGCTTTTATCAGACTCTTGAGGCCTTGAAGAATATGCTAAGGTTCCCTAATATAGTCTGGCAAATTTCCCCCCTTTTTTTTAAACTAATTTTTAACTAAAGAAGCTGATCATCTTCCAAGGAATAATTAGGAATTGCATTTTGAATACAGCACTTTCATTTGTAGTTAAAACTAACTATGTTATATTAAGCAACTGCACAGATATAAGCAAATAAATCTTTTTTTTAAGAGAAGCTAGTGCAAGTACGTAGAAAGCCCATACTCATATGAAAATAGCATCAATCTCTTGTTACTTGTAGCACAAATGATGCCTCGTTACCTGCTGATTGTGCAGAAATGCTAATATTAATACAGGTTTATTTTTAAGTCACAAATAGAAGATATGACTAAATTCTAACAGTTAAATTACCATTACTCGGTGCCTGAATGAACATGTCAGAAGAAAAGGAAAGTTTTATTTCTTCACTTTTTCCTGATCTTTGCAGACTGACATGGGTATGTGCACTGTTCACAAAGCACAGAGATTACCGAGAACTGGAGGTGGCTGAGCTTTTAAAAAAATATTCAAAAGCACAGTGGTTTAACAGGTAACACTTATAATCCAAGTTACTCTGAATCCTCTCTTTCTTGTTCACAGCCAAAGTTAACAGCATATTCTGCTCCTCTTCACTAACCTGCACTGCAAAGGTAAGAAAGTATTTCCTGAACTCCTTTGGACTGCAACGAAGAACGTAATAGCCCGTCTGATTGCCAGCTTTCTTCAGTTTATTGATTGCGAAGTCCATGCTATTTTGGAAAAACGAGAGGGAAGGAGCACAAGTGTTAAGAGCAAGCTTTTAAAAGCTAGCAACCTTTGAGCTATGCAGAACATCTAGAGATTATCATATTTCTATCCCCGGTAAAAGTCTGTGACCATCCACTTACAACTCTCTACATGTTACAACATCTGGGCACTTCTGGCAAACTCCTTTGGCAGAGCGAAAGGGAAACGGACTTACTATGAATTTCTGAAGTGCTGCTAGAGAACAGTCTCCCCTCTGAGTACCCTGTTGCTCAGTCCTTGCTCCTGCCAACCTAGCAGTTCGAAAGCATGTCAAAATGCAAGTAGATAAATAGGTACCACTCTGGTGGGAAGGTAAACGGTGTTTCCGTGCACTGCTCTGGTTCGCCAGAAGCGGCTTGGTCATGCTGGCCACATGACCCAGAAGCTGTACGCCGGCTCCCTTGGCCAATAAAGCGAGATGAGCGCCGCAACCCCAGAGTCGGCCACGACTGGACCTAATGGTCAGGGGTCCCTTTACCTTTACCCATGAGCAATCTTCAGATGCTTCCTATAGCTGTATTTCTTCCCAAACCAGAGTGGAGAATAATAAAAGAATTGAAAGGACAGAAAGTAGAGCTCAAAAAAGACAGTCTGCAACTCTTGCCCAACCTGGAGGTGGGGACAATCCGTTGCCTTCCACTAGCAAGGAGGTGTTTTCTACCCCTCTGGTTAACAGGCTGAGAAATCCCTATGACGGACTTTTAACTGAAGCGCGCAGAGACACTTAGCTCTTCAGAACCAGGCAATACTACACAACAGCACAAAAACAACCCTCACAGCCGGAAATATTTCTTTTTCCTCAAGCCTACGGAGAAGTTCACAAGAAGAGAACACTTAGCCCAAAAGCAATTTCCTTTGCTAGCAATGTTCTGTGCTCAATTCCAGATATTGATATCTGAATTGCCTTTTCTTCCTCCACAATTTCAAATTCTATTTCTGCCAGATCCTGCAGTGAACCTATTAAGAAGTTCTCTGTCTATGACCGCATATACCATCACCATGGTTATGGCTGGGAGACCTTAAAACTCACTCTTCTCTATTCACTGCATGACACATTCGGAACTGAACTGAGAATGAAAGAAAAAACATCTGAAAACTTTGCATTAAGTGTTGTGGCTGAATAAACATGAATTCATTACAAAAGGAAACCCTACATGTTTTTATCAAGGTTTCACAGTATTTCCAGGGGGAGAGAGAGAGGTAGGGAAAATATATTATTGTGTATTTAAAAAAACCCAATGGCAAGTACATTTTTAAAGTGTTCCTGGATGAAGGTGTGTACACCCAGCCACTTCCTGCTGTGCCAAAATGAGAATCACGAGCCAAATAATGCACGTATCCAGCTGCACATCTGCACATACCTAAAAGATTTGGCATTAATTATCCTTGATGAACCAGGCAATTGCCTCCCAAGCAAAGTGGAGCATCTCTTTTCTTTCAGGGTTAAAGGAAAAAAACCCTTTTCAATGTCTTATAAAACATGCCACTTACGAAATTGGCCCATGACAGTTGCTCTGAATATTCTCAATGATGGAAGGGGGTGCTACTTCTTTACAAAGGAAATGATGGGCATCTGCGGTTAATCTGTAATATCCATCAATCAATGCCACGAAAGAAAGAGCCTCTCTTAGTGAATGAAATTCAGCTTCCTGCAAAGGCAAGGGAGAAAGATAGTAAGATATTTATTATTTTTCTGGTAACACTAATCGCATGCATATGCTTCCGATGGTTGATCATTTTGTTGCGTTACTCATGAACGCTGAAATGAATAATCCATTCATTTCCATGACGAGGATTATGAATGGTTTGGTGAATACATTAAGCCATGGGTAGGCAACCTAAGGCCAGGGGGCCGGATCAGGCCCAATCGCCTTCTAAATCCGGCCCGCAGGCGGTCTGGGAATCAGTATGTTTTTACATGAGTAGAATGTGTGCTTTTATTTAAAATGCATCTCTGGGTTATTTGTGGGGCATAGGAATTCGTTCATATTTTCCCCCCAAAATATAGTTTGCAAGCTCTATCACGCCATGAGTGTGTGCAGAAGCGGCACTCTAGTTGCGGACTTTTCAGGGTGCGAACGGCACCCCGGAACGGATCAAGTCCATAACTAGAGGTACCACTGTATATCATTAGACTATTGTATTTTAATATTCTGTTGGAAGCCACCCACAGTGGCTGGGGAAATCCAGCCAGATGGGCGGGGTATAATTAATAAGTTGTTGTTGTTGTTGTTACGGTATTATATTGCCCAAGTATTGCCCAGCCCTACAACCTAAGGGGGATTAAAAAAACAAACAAACCACACACATTAGATTTTTAGTAAGGTTTGTCTAACAAATAATGTCTTGCACCCATGTTTCAAAATTGTGTAAATGTGCCATCGTGTGAGGAAAGACAGACAGCCATGGGTCTCAGGCTAGATAGAACTGAATAGGACTCCACTACCTCCTTATGTGCAGATATTTCAGGAGAATGTTTCTAAGCCGCATGCTCTGCCACAGCCTTTTACCATGGGCAGAAAACAGGGACTGTGCTAAGCAGAGATACCGTGTTCAAATATATGTACGATCTCCATGTGGAATCATTGCCTTCTCTGTGCCGGGAAGGAGACTGGATTCAGCATGTGAGTTTGAGACGCACTCCCAATCTCAGCGGATGGAGAAGGAGCATCCAAGCTATTATTTGTTGCACATGTGTGTATTTACATCGTTCTTCTGTGGTTAATGACTACGGCTAGGAATCTCAAATGAATGGGAGATAAACTCATTGAAGTTTAATTGTTCCCTGTGCAAAATGCATGAGGAAAGGAAAGGCTTACGGTGTGGCCGCCTCAAAACTGTGTGTTTTTAAGAACACACAAATTGCTTTTGCTACGTTCTACGAAAGTCACAGTCTAACTTACTTGCCTAATTGCAGATATGCAGATATGCAAACAAGGCAGGGCATCAAAAGCCAATTTGTTTAGACAAGTAATGCACAGAAATGTAAGGTAATCAAAAGAGAAAGCCACTCTTACCAAATTCTTGCTGTCTTGCTTGTGAATGGTTACAATTCTATTCTCTCCAGAACCTTCCTGGCTTGCTTGCTTAATACTGACATCGATAATGTCGGGAAAATCGCAATAGGTCTGTATTTCCTGCGAAAAGATGTTGCTTTATTAGGAAACGGGTTATTTGTAAGTGTTTTAGACAAGCTTCCAGCCATCAACTGAAACAGAGCAATTGTAACATTATTCTCAATAGCCTGATTCTGAAGTAATAAGAAACATCCTTTCCTGCCAGAAAAACAAGTCTGAGCCTGGTGTTTGCCCATTACTTCTCTACTCCTCTTTCACAATATTTATCAATGGCAGCTGAATTCTTGGTTTTTACATCTTTACCACAAGCTGCAAGCCTCTGAATCAGCCAGACATTCAAGGGAAGAGTTTCCCAAGGGGAAAATCCCTCTCTATGGACTGACGTTCAGAATAAACTGATGAAAGGCTAACCTTGACAACTGCACAGACTGAAGAAACAGAACAGGATTGGGGTCTTATTTCTAAGAAGGCTACCATCTGCGTGCACAGACAGCATTACTCAAGTTGCTTATCTCTGTTTAGATAAGAATCACCATATGCTTTAAGTGATGCTGCCACCACTAACAGATGAAATTTAAATTACAGAGAAATTAAAATAGCAATACTCAAGCAGCAAAATCCAAAACACTCAAGAGAAAATCCCCCCTTTGCTTAACCCAACCTACAGTCTATAAAGTGTCTAGAAAGGAAATATTTTATCAATTGAGTTAATTGTGTACCACCATGCATTAAAAATAATAATGATCTGTTAACGTATTATCTTCCTATAACACCACTGGGGAACAGAAAATGACAATCTTCATTTCTCAGACACATCTACTGCTAATTCAAATTATTTCCATGACAGTAAGGCTAGTAATCTTAAAAGACTTGGGTGAAATCCCATTCAACGCTAGGAACAAATAAAAACCAATAGGAACTAGAGTCTGCATTGATACTAAGGATTGGGACCCTGCATTGCCCAAGCCACAGAACAGAACTGGGTGCGCACTAAAAACCCACAGAAGCTTAAACCAGCCTCCCACTCCTCCCTCACCATTTATATTCTGCGTACCTTTTCCTGCAAAGTACTTGCCACAATACTTTCAACTGACTGCACAATGCTAATTTCTACTTGGCCAGTAAGCATTCTATTGATAGAACCAAATCATTGTGCTTCCAGTGGTATTCTCGAAGCTTTCATAGTAAACAAAATACAGAAGTACAGTCGTACCTTGGAAGTCAAACGGAATCTGTTCTGGAACGTTCGGAAACCAAAGCGCAGCTTTTGATTGGCTGCAGGAAGCTCCTGCAGCCAATCGGGAGCCCTGCTGGACATTCGGCTTCCAAAAATAGTTCACAAACCGCAACAGTCACTTCCAGGTTTGCGGCATTTGGGAGCCAAAGCGTTCGGGAACTAAGCTGTTCGCAAACCAAGGTATGACTGTATGTTATAAGAGATTACCTGTTCTGCCAGTGTCTCACTATCCTTATGTTTCCCTCTTGAGCATTGAATTCCACCATTTCCAGATATAACAATGGTTGCAAAACTTTCTTCACCCGAAGGCTCTCTGCCGGGTTCCTTCACTTCAAACACTTCTGAATAAAAGGCAGACTGGAGGGTCTCCAAATTTATGAGATATTTCAGTTTCAAGTTTCTGGCGGTTGCTTTGCACTGGCCAAACTGCTGGATGAATCTGCGGAATCTGTATCTTATCCTCTTTCGTGTCAGAATGTGATAATCCTGGATTTTTTCCCTGATGCACTTTGGCAAAAACATCTTGTAGCTGTGAACACAAAGACAACCAAGTGTGTGGCAAAATATTGAAGAGTAGCTCAAAGGGGGCTGGTGATATTCTTCTACAGAAGGTGCAAGAGCAACTATCAGGTAAATCCTAAATCCTAAAATCTTTTAACTTATGAGCAAGTGGGACAGAAAACCAGGAGGCGAATTCCACTGGCAATGTAAGGGTTTGCATCCTCAAACTTTCTCTCTGCAACGACCAGAACTAGGAACCACAGGCTGTATAAAAGAGGAATGTCACATCTGGTGAAATGGAACAGGCCGCAACTTGCTCAGATCTGCAAATGCCTTATCCAAGTTCAAACTCTTGCTTTGCTGTGAAGTTGACTGGATCACCTTGGGCCAGGCACTTATCTCTCAGGCTAATCTTAAAATGGGGAGAGTCATGAACTGGAAACAAGTTCTTTGGAAAAAGGGGTAAGGCAACAGGCAATAAAAATAATAATGGTTTGGATCCTTATTTCCACTTTGTGCTTTCCTGCCTCCACCTCCCCTTTTACTCCTCCCTTCCCCATTTGCACAGCTGCAGAAGAAGACATCGCAAAGAGAGTTACCTCATAGAATTGTAGATGCCTAGTGGAGTTTGGTCCTTTTCTTTGGCCATCCTCATCATATCAAGAACAGCCATGCCAAGACATTCTTCTTGTGTTTCATGAGTGACAGGCATCTTCACCCACCCATGGACAAAGTCTTCCCGCCACTGGAGGCAAAAAAACAAAGGCACAGAAATTCTGATGAATTTGGCCTACTGCTCTTTTCATTTATTTTCATCACAGCTTGAGTTGTCTTCTGTTGAATCAACTCGGAACTTAATTTGAACAAAAAAATCAGCTCAGATCTCAAAGGGAAATCAACACCTTGGTGCTGCTCTCAAGGCTGTTGTATTTTTATTTCACAGGATAATTGCATATAATTATTATTATTCCCGTGAAATTATCCATATGTGGATGAAGACATTCATTTCCAGCAGTAAAAACACGGAGAAGAGCCAAATACATCCATACCCAAATAATACGTTGTCAAAACTTTACCTGAGCAAACAAATAAGACATGACAATGTCATCAAGGACAGGACTCTCTGCACCTCGGGAAACACCGTACCGAAATGCCCGTACATTGCTGTTACAATACCAGTGTGGGAAATAAAACCTGTTAAGAAGCAAAGACATATTATCAGTGCTTTTGCAGCCAAGACCACACATGTTAGAAACATGTTTTTAATGAAATTCAGGCTGCTTAAAGGGCAAGGGCTTTGAATACTTTCACACAAGTTCATATTGCCACTAAATTATTCCAGCTTGAAATGAGCCATCTCCACTGGAGTTGGCATTTAGTCAAGAAATAACCAAACATCAAAACTCATAGCCAATTTACTGGTCAAATACCACCACTCATTCCCCCCACCACCCCACCTCTTATGTTTCTATCTCAACTTTCTTCCATCATGAAACCCAGAGTGATGTACAACTGCCCACTGAGACACTGACCAGACCCAGAACTACTTAGCTTTAGTAAAGCAGTGGCCTTTAGATAGTAGTGAATGGGTGGCACTGCTTCCCTGGCTTCCTTCCAGCCAAGTTGCTCCTGAATACCAGGATGGAGAGTGGGAGAGGCAAGGCAGCAGTGGTGCAAACGCATTGGCAGAGGCAATCTGGTGCTCCTCCTGGCATGTTTGCACCACACTGAGTTCTCTGCCTCCTCCGTCCCCCTCTTTATTCTGGAATGCCTCAGATATACTATTGTGGTCTGACTCTGAAGGAGGGAGGTCACAAAAGGAGCACAACTCCCTGGCATTGTCTGCAACTGCCTCTGGGGCTTACATGTGTGTGACGCATTCATGCCTTACAACTGCTACTAAATAATTTTGCTAATTTTTAAAGCCTTGTCTTCTAGAATTTGCAAAGTACTATGTCAGATCACAGAGAGGCAAATACAGCTGGTTCTATGAAAGTCTGGATCCCTGGGCACTTGTGGCCTGTGCTACTGTGATGAGTAAAATTTGGACCTGCTCCTATGTCATAAGCCATGGCTTCCTGTTTGGGGATACTTGTAGTTCCAACACATTGTCAGAGCAGGCGAGCACAGAAAGTAGGGCTGGTTTTCAACATTGTGATATATCAGCAGCTAAATATCTCAATCTATGGATATATCGTGATGCCTGAAATGTATCTCGGCTGCTTCTTCTTCCCCACCTTAAGCAGCTGAGATACATCACCCAGCCCAACAGTTGAGTGAGCCCCCATACTACTCTCGCTTGTGTGACCCGGGGGGGGGGGGGGAGAGAGAGCAGCTTCTTCAAAGGCACACGCAGGGGGAAGACAGAGCCCGAGAAGGTGCTCACCTGCCTGCCTCCACCTTTACCCAATTGGCTGGGCTGCCACTTTCCTCCCTGTCAGTCGCTCCAGGAGTGACCAAGCAGGATGAAGTGGCAGCCCACCTGCCCAGGTGAAACTGGAGGCATAGCTTGCAGGCAAGCATCTTCTCAGGCTCCTGTCTACCTGCCTGCCTGCCTATGCCTTTGCTGCCTCAGGGCAATTTGAGCTGGCAATACATTGCGAATGTATCAAGTCTGAAACTGGTATCACGGTTTGAATGTCATACACCGGTTTCAGACAATTTATCAAAATATCGCTCAGCGATATTGCTTTAGCAGACTCAGGAATCAAAGGTTTTGTGTCTCTTTTGTGGTAAATGTATACTTGTGCATTATGCAATCTCCATTTTAGGAAGCATGGCTTGGTTGGGAGAGGAGAAGCTCTTCTGAGACAATTGTCAGGCATGGTACACACGCTTCTGAACAAAGCCTTTATCTATGTATTTTATGGACTCTGGCAAGCTTCCCGAAACTCCTACCCTCAACACGATGACATAAAGGAACAGGCTGTTTGGTCTCCCCAGAAACATTATGGCAAAATGGTTTAAAAATCTCCTTTATGTTTGTGATGCAAGTCACACTGTGGTACATTGAACCTTAAGATGGGGGCTACTCAATGGGAATTTTTCTAGACTACAGAAGTACACACACTGATCCGCAGATGTTTTACATTCTGGAAATATATGCAAAATGGTTATATGACTAGAGCAATGGGAATGCCTTGGTTGCTAGGACACAGTTGAAATGCAGCCATTGTTCAGACACAACTGCTTATTTAAACAAAATGCTGCAACCTCATACATGCATACCTGGAAGTAAACACCCACATCTACATGCTTAGAATTGTACAGTAATTGCAATACAATCCATTTATAAGTAGAAGAAGAGAACATTCCACTGCAATTATTTTTTATAAATGGGCCCATCAAATAAATTAAATAGCTCTGGGTTTAAATAAAATAGATAATCAAGTTTACTCCAAGGAGGAGCAAAAGTAGTCATCAGGTGATTCCGTCAGCTTTCAGGAGTCTGCCCCTGCCTCCATGTGCATTTGCTATAACCTCCATAAAACAACACATGGAATAAACCTGACTGTAAAATGTATGGACAAAGTGTGTTATTCTTATTACAAACCCCTCTGATAATTAAATGGAAATTTAAAAAGTCGTAGGAAATTAATAAATTATTTCAACCTACATTATAGTCCTTTAGTTTAAAAGAAATCGGATTAAACAAAAACCATTTTGATTTAAACAAAAACAAGCTAAGATATTATAACCTTATCCGGTAGAGAACAGTGAGACTGGTTGATCCCTCTACTTGGAAGGTGTGGTTTGGGGGATACCAACATCTGTCTGTCTGATTCATTAGTGCAAACATGTTATGGTACACCGGCAAGATACCTAAGGAAAAGAAAAGACGACGATGTTTTATTTGCAAGATCTTTTTCCTGCGTTGAAAAGGTGCTGCTAAGCAGTGTTGTACTTGTCACGCCCGCAAGGTTTTAATACTTTCTTTGGGATTTTAGGTATGAAGAGGTTGCCATGGGAAAGCTTTTGAAAAGAAAACATTCAGATCACACTGAATTTGGTTCGGCTAAAGCAACGGATAATGCCAATACAATAAATAGTTATAACATTGCAGAAAGAGGACTGAGATAGGCCTGTTCATCCCTTAATGTGGTACCCGTTCCAAGACGTGCTTCAGTAAACAGAACATCTGCTTCTGGAATACTTTTAACAGCTCCAACACCCAACTAGAACAATTCTTTGTTTGCTTGTTTTGGTTTCTTTAAGGTATTTTATACCACTATTCGGATGAATCTCGCGTAGAGGTTTACAAAAGGTTATTTATATCCTGTTTTTCTTTTTTCTTTTTTGATATTTTATTTATTTATTTATTTATTTATTTATACATACTTTTGAAGTTTATACATTTCACTAGTTTTATACATCTCACTAATTTTACATTCATTTTGACATTTCAAAATTTGACTTCCACTCCCCTCTTTCTGCGGTTCCTTAAATTTGTTTTTAATATCTTCTGCACATCCAAATTAACTTAATTTGCACATTTATTCATCTTCTTTAAATATATATATATCCTCTTTTTTCAGTATACAATCCTACCAAGGCAGGATCTTTACAAGAGGCATTAAAATAAGTTCTAAAAAACCACAGCAAACAATAGCATTTCCCAAACTTGGATCTCCAGCTGGTTTGTTTTTTTACTACAACGCCCATCATCCCTGACCACTGGTCCTGATAGCTAGTGACGATGGGCGTTGTAGTCCAAAACAAGCTGGAGATCCAAGTTTGGAGAAACCTTGCATACAGCTCTATCAACATACAGCCCAGTTCACAGTTTTCCTCACCTGGTTACAGTCATGTGCATTGTGGAAAGGAGGTTGTGAGTGCACACGGGAAGAGCAAAGTGTGAACTAGCCCCATGACAAAGCAAGACCAGCCAAATCAGGCAATGGTGCTCAGTGAGGAGAAAGGTTGCTTTTAAGCACCAGTGCTCTGCGGACCGGCTCAGGCAACATGATGAGAGACAACAGCACTTTTGTGTAACTTCTGTCTCCTTGTGTTTTGAAAACTATGGCTCTAGATGGATTAATATATACAAGGTTTAAGACATAGCTAAGGAAAGATACACAACAGAAGATGGGAGAATGTTACCGTGAGAACTCTGCTTGACCTTGTCTGGGGCAAGAGCAGCTCTTCTTAGGCTAGAAAGCCCCAGATTTCCACCAAAGCAAAGCGAAACATTCAACAGCTTCTGTTTGTATAGAACCAGTCTTCACATATTGCAGCAATCACTTGCTAAGCAAAAGGTGACTCATTTGTGAGTCACTTTGGACATCAATCTGGCAGAACAGCATTCAACCATAACTAGAGGGAGATGAAGCTTTAATGAAGCACCTCTCTCGGTGCCAACGGAATGGCAGAATGAGCCAACATTTGTTTGGACTGGTTTGGCAGCTGGTGGTTTCAAATATATGGAAAGTCCCAGCTTTAAAGCAACATGAGATTGGTTAGCTTAACAGCTTTCCATTTGAAACAAAAAGCTTATTTGCCTTCTATAAAAGCACCCGAGAACAATGGCCAAGGAACAATTCAGCCTAAACCAGCAATTCATATTTATTAGTTGCAGGAATATGTTGAAATTTAATGTTGTAATAAGCAAGCTGGACTCTTTTCAAACCTGATGAAGAAATAATGATTAAGGATGAACGTTTGATGTAATTTCCCGTCATTTCTACAAAGCAGCCCACAGCTATTTGTATAGAAGAGTGTAAAATACAGATATTTGGGGCTATGGATTGCGTGGGAAAGGCTGGTGTCACACCAGGGATTTTCCATAACCAACACAAAAAGGTGCATTTATCCTTTCCTTATACACCTTTGTTGCACTCCCATGAACTCCAGCCGTTCCGCAGTCATTTCAAAACGTAAGTAGATAATGAATAATCATAAAAACTAATGCACTAAGGCTAAAAGCACCAGAATGGAAGGGAACTAATGCAATACTCTGATCCTCACTGTTTGTCCCAGCCCCTACACTTCTACCATGACATACGGGCGGCGCTGTGATCTAAACCATTGAGCCTCTTGGGCTTGCCAATCAGAAGGTTGGTGGTTCGATTCCCCGCGATGGGGTGAGCTCCTGTTGCTCTGTCCCAGCTTCTGCCAACCTAGCAGTTTGAAAGCACACCAGTGCAAGTAAATAAATAGGTACCAATGTGGTGGGAAGGTAAACGGCGTTTCTGTGCACTCTGGTTCCTGTCACGGTGTTCCGTTGTGCCAGAAGCGGTTTAGTCCTGCTGGCCACATGACCCAGAAAGCTGTCTGTGGACAAACGCCAGCTCTCTCGGCCTGAAAGCGAGATGAGCGCCACAACCCCACAGTCACCTTTGACTGGACTTCACAGTCCAGGGGTCCTTTGCCTTTTTTAAACCTAACTTTTTGGATGCTGGGTGACAATCTAGTTTTCAACACTGTGATATATCAGCAGCTAAATGCTGCCATGTACTGATATATCACAATGTCTGAAATTGCCCAGGCATTCCCCATAAGGCTCCTGCATGCACGAGCCAGACAGGTCTGGGGACTTGCCCAGGTCACAAAGTTGAACGAGCCCCCATACCATTCTGGCTCCCATGAGCAGCAGCTATATGGGGACAAGGGCGGGCAGCCTCCTGCTGGCCCCTGAGCCTGCTGACCCTTCAGAGGAGCAGTCTAAACAAACTGGCCCCCACTTCAGTTTGCAGGAGGCAGAGGGGGCTTGATCAGCTGAGAAACGGGCTTTCGTAAACTGTCCACCTCACAGCTGATCAAGGCAACTGGTTTCAGACAATTAATCGTAATATCGCCCAGCTCTACTCTGCATTGCCTCCTAAAACAACCTGACTTTTTTTTTTGAAGGGCTACCGTTATGCATGCTGGAAGGGCATTGTTTATTAAACTGCAGCATCATTTGCTAAATAGTCTACCTAATCTCGATTAAAACTAGATTTCCTTGCATAAGAAGGTGAGCGATAGGGAGCACGGCACTCTTACTTTGCAGAGATTTCAAGAGGAACCAAATGTGTCTGTAACTTGAGCTTTCTGTGAACAAGAACAAAAACCACTTAAAAAAAAGAGCACAGGTTTAGGTGATTTGCCATTTTGGCAGCAGGTGTTAACCCAGATAGAAAGGTTAGCGATAGAAAAGCAAGATTTTCCAGCTCTGGCAATTACTGTGGAAAACTGTAAGTGAAACTTTCTGGCTGTGGGAAAAGATGGCAAGAATGCTAGAGGTCACAGACACATCTTAATCCCCTGTCTGACTCGGCTGTCATCCCAGATGGATAATCTTAGCACCAGAATGCATTTCTGCTCTGGGGACTGATAGTCAAATCTAAGCCCTTCTGCAAAAGTGCAGTACAGATTTTGGGCTGGTTGTTTACATACACACACATTGCATACTGTTGAAAACTGGGTGTTATTAGTATTGCAAGCATTTTTAAAAATAACCATTTTTATTAAATCTTCCAAATTATTACGTAACTCCAATCATGTGTATCATTTTTTTGGTTGCACATTTTCTTCTTGACTTCCTGTGCCTCCTTTCACTATTATTTTTCTCTCTTAGTGGCTGAATTAAAACACATCTACAGTCGTACCTTGGTTCTCGAATGGAATCCGTTCGGGAAGTTCGTTCGACTTCCGAAAATGTTTGAAAACCAAGGCACAGCTTCCAATTGGCTGCAGGAGCTTCCTGCACTCAATCAGAAGCTGTGGAAGCCTTGTCAGATGTTCGGCTTCCAAAAACTGTTCGCAAACCGGAACACTCACTTCCAGGTTTGCGGCGTTCGGGAGCCAAAACGTTTGAGTGGCAAGGCATTCGAGAACCAAGGTACAACTGTATATATTTATTTCCTAAGCTTCCAAAGTCCATTCTTTACATTGTTCTGTTGCTCCCATCTTAAATCCTGCACATGATTTCACATATGAATGATAGTTTGATAGGATATAAGAATGATAGTTCGATAGGCATTTCAACCGTTTTGTAACAAGGCTTTTGTGTCTTTGCATGACAAGCAGAAAGGAAATGAGTGTGGCTTTCCTCACTAGGAAGGAAAATACTGAATTTACAGTTCCATCCATAAATACTTCTTTCCAATATTGCTGTCATTTCACAGGCTGGGTTGTTACTTACAGTAGCTTAACAAGTTCTAAATAAATTTCAGTGCAGTGGTGATGCTGCTCTTGTCACAGAGCCAAAACATAGGGGAAGATAGACTGATCATATTTATTATTACACTGATGAAGGCTTTCCAGGCTTTCCAGAGAGACTACTAGGGCTGGGCAATATACCAATATATTCTCCAAAACCAGTTTGAATAATAATTTTATTATTTATACCCCACCCATCTGGCTGGGTTTCCCCAGCCACTCTTGAAGTCCATATTGAGGTATTGGCTTCGTAATTTCTGACCTGCCAATATATCGTGAATCATGGTGTGTGTGTGTGTGTGTGTGTGTGTGTGTGTGTGTTCTACTCAAAAATCACAATGTGAGAAAAAACTGTGAAGCCAGCCAAGGTTTCTCTTGATTCCTGCAGCCCCTGTTAACTCTCCCAGCTCAGCTCTCCCCTGCCTCTTGCAAGGGGCAGTGAATCACCAGAGCAGGCACTGGCAAAAAACACAATGGGGGGAAAACTGTGAAACCAGCTAACGCTTCCACATAAAGGTAAAGGGACCCCTGACCATTAGGTCCAGTCATGGCTGACTCTGGGGTTGCAGCGCTCATCTCGCTTTACTGACCGAGGGAGCCGGCGTACAGCTTCCGGGTCATGTGGCCAGCATGACTAAGCCACTTCTGGCGAACCAGAGCAGTGCATGGAAACACCGTTTACCTTCCCACCAGAGCGGTACCTATTTATTTACTTGCACTCTGACATGCTTTCGAACTGCTAGGTGGGCAGGTGCTGGGACCAAGCAACGGGAGCTCACCCTGTTGCAGGGATTCAAACCGCCGACCTTCTGATCGGCAAGTCCTAGGCTCTGTGGTTTAACCCACAGCGCCACCCGCGTCCCTGATAATGCTTCCACATCCTTATTTCATACATTGTGATCTACTGGTATATTGCAATGTTTAGCTGCTGGTATATCATGATGTTGAAAACCAAATATCGTCAAGCCCCATGTGTTCACCTCTTTCATCCTTATTTCAGCCATCATGAGATATTGATATATATTGCAATGTTTAGCTGGCGATATATAGCAACGTTGAAAACCAAATATTGCCCAGCCCAATATTGCCTATTGGGCCTCAGTCACTCCCCTGCCTCCAATAGTATTGATTTTCTTCTTGTTATTAGGATTCCTACTGCATTTATATCTCACCTTTCCCCAAAGGAGCTCAAGGTGACAAACTTGGTTCTCCTCCAATTCAATTTTATCATCACAACAGCCCTGTGAGCCAGGTTAAGCTGAGAGACTGCAACTGGTCCAAGATCACTCAAGATGCTTCATGGTTGAGTAGGGATTTGAACCCTGGTCATCCCGGTCCATCACTCTTAACCACTAAACAACACTGGCATATTCTTTTTATGCTATCCATTCAGTTCAGCTAGGGAGAACACTTGCTGCTGAGGTATTTGAATAATTTAAGTTGCTTTCAGTTGTACATTTATGTAACTGAACTAATTTATTTCCAGTACTGCATATTCCAGAATAAGAGACTCACGCATGTATGCAAGTGTAATAAATAGCTTTATACCAGGACTGAAGAAAGCTTCTACTTTGGTTGAGAGGTCCTGGGCATATTTATCTTGGGCATATTTAACTTGCAAGTGGTTCTTTTTCGCAGTTGGAACGCTCTAGCTGAGCTCAATGGAGGGGACAGCAATGCAGAACCCGTACTTTATGTACAGAGACAGACAAAAGCCTCCTTGTATTTCAAGCCAACATGTCGGTATGCTGAAGAGCGTTTCAGATCCTTGCTTGTGCCTGTGCGAAATTTCACGGCTAGCGAGGGCAGTAAACTGAGATTGGGTTTGTCCCTGTTTGCAAAATAATGAGGGCTTTAGAATTTATCTCCTAAGTAACCATGCCTCCTTCTGTACTTAGTAGTTCAACATAAATCATGGTAGTTCTGCTATCCTCGTGTGTTGGCATCTAAGCCGCTGAAGAACAGTTCCTGTAACACCCATTAAAGGTCAATCAATCAATCATTCTCAAACCTTTATTGGCATATAGACAACATTCCCAAAGGTTCAGTACAAGAAAACCACTCATCTAACAATTACAGTACTGTTGTATAACATTCATGGATCCTCACTGCTTGTTGCAGAAACCTGGCTACTATCGCTATCCTATGCCCGTCATGGGTCAACATTAGGAAGGCTACTTTACATTCATCTAAATGCTACTCCCTGCTAATAACCAACTGATTAATGAACTTAAGATGGAATTCTCTGATATGAGAGGCAGTGCAAAAGAACATGCACAATGGATTCTATACAACTCTGTCCATAGGGACATAGTGTCTCTCTGCAAGTGGTGTTTTCTGGAATCTCCCCTGTAGTATTGTCGATGGCAGCACATTCAGTCTCGCTAGTGTGTATACCCTGCATTGATTCGGTTTGGCCAGGTGGTAGAAGTAAGTCGTCATTGGCAGTCCACACTGCAGCATCCCCAAACCTGCGCAGACACTATCCTGATTTGGCTACTAATTTCTTGACATTCGTTGTCTAACCATCTGCGTTTAATTGTCTCAAAAGTGTTTGATAATCTTATTTATATAAGACGCAGGGTACACGAAAAGTACCTACCAACGTGCCAATCTACCACGTTTGGATTTTGCAGCCAACCCCGGTTTCCTTCAACCTATGGATTGCTCAAACCCATCCTGTACTGCCACTCACTTCTTAGTGATAAAAGTAGAAGGCCCTCCATTAGCACATTGCCTTTGATGGTAAGGAACCACATTTGCAGATTGCGGGGTGGGGAGGAACGGACTGTGGTTTTCTGCCATGACTGTATGTTGTGTGATATAATAAATTAGGCAGAGGATTTGGGGAGGAGCAGAATACTGGCCTATTTCAATCATCATCATCCCAAGAAATCCCTGTTACAGGGATAAGGGCCAGAGAAAGTAACCAATAGCTGAAGGGCCATGACTCTGTAGCACAGCAAGCTTTGCCTGCAGAAGGTCCCAGGTTCAATCCTGTGCATCTCCAGATAGACCAGGGAATGTCACCTGGTGTGAAACATTGGAGAGCAGCTGCCAGTTGGTAGAGAGAATGTGAGCTAGATGGACCAACAGACTCATGTCTGTTGGCCCATCTAGCATCCTACAGCATCATGTCTGTTGGCCCATCTAGCATCCAAACAGCATCCTACATTCTTTGAAATCTGTTTAAACAAAGTCCCTGGATCTTGAATGGTGAGGAACTTTGCTTGAGACCACAGAGATCTGGATTCCATGGAATGGACTGAGTTAGGAAAACTACTTATTATTAGCCAAACCTCTGGTACCCAGGCACAGTTCTGTCTCTTGCATTCGGTCTCTTGCATTTTACTTCCTAGATCAGCGGTTCTCAACCTGTGGGTCCCCAGATATTGTTAGACTACAACTCCCATCATCCCTGAGCTCTGGCCTTGCTAGCTAGGGGTGATGGGAGTTGTAGTCCAACAACATCTGGGGACCCACAGGTTGAGAAAGGCTGTCCTAGATTTATATGCTGAAGGCCACCCTGAGAGAAGGGAGAGGGGATTGGAATTCTGAATGCAGAATTATTCAGCAGAAGCAGAACCTCTGGACCAAGGAAGGGAGAAAATGAAAAGCCACTTGTTCATATGCTAGCCTACTGTCTAAACAACACACTCCTGAAGAGCCACCTCCTCCCAAACACAGGATAAAGGCTAGGACTGCAAGGAAGAACAAACACTTAAATAAATAAGTATTCCATGACTCTAATGCATGGAAACGCAGAAAGAGACCGAGCCACATAAGATGCAAAGCAAAGCTTAATCCAACAGTTCCAGACAAACAGCTCACATGGAGAGCCATAGTCTGATGGATGGTTCTATACCACACCCCAGAAAGGTGCAACACTTCGCACAGAGAGAGAAGTGGACAAATAACATCCTTCACAGAAGCACTGACAGAACAACAGAGTCCTAAGTTCATACTTGGAGGTACTAAGAAAATAAAGTCAGTAATAGCAAGGAATAGATAAGGAAACTCTTTGCAAGCATGAATATTCATAGACCAGCAGCATGACCAAAGGCCAAACAAAGCTTCCTTAACCATGGTTTGGCATGTGCCCCATAACCTGCTTAAGACCACTTATTGATCTAAAGGAAAAAAGATCATCAATGATCTACTGGATGCTAAGAATTCAGATTACAAACAGAACTGCACAACTTTTTTTTTGCAGTGCTCGCATTCCTTGTCTTCCAAAAGTAAAAAAGCAGAGCATTGTTTTGAATCAGTGTAACTTGGTGGGTTAAATAAAACCTTCGTGAACAAGTATAGATTGGAGATGGTGAAAAAGAAGGAATAAAGTGTTCCATAGTACATTCTCCTGACGCATCTTTTGACTCCAAGATGGAACTTTGATTTCCCTTAGGTTACATAAAGGCTCTATAAGGGCATCTGAAGGTATCTGGGGTGGGCAGAACAGACATGTTGTCCATTATGTACATTTTAAAGACACAATCTGATCTTGGCAACCTTAAATCATTTCCTGTGGCACCTTTCCCATTCTCCAGGATGACAGAACTTCTGAGACTACACGAAAAAGCCCCCCTACTACCCCAGGACACAACACATATGGCTTTGCAATTACCTTCCTAGTAATTTTTAAAATTGAACACTCCGGCTTAAGCACTAACTACAGTATTTACTTTAATAATAGACATTCTTGGTAAAGATAAAAAAGGAACAGCCCATGCAGGAGTTGTCACCAGAAAGTATACACCAGCAGATAATGTTATGCTATTAATCGAATTCCAACAGTTAGCAATAGACAATCTTAGATGACACTAGCAGCTTAAAAATATGGAACCAAACTGTTCTCTAATTCCACAAAACAGACTGATTTCTTTTAATGACATTAATGACACTAAGATTTCTGTTACACCGAACAGTTTTCCTTCCCAAGTCTTCCCAAGAAAAATGTGCAGCCTCTGGGCTCTGGTCACATTTTCTCTTAAATGCATGGATGCAAATTCTTAATCGGATGTTTGAAATCCTAAAATTGCCAGAGGAGCGAGAAGGACCGGTGACTATCACCTACACCATCAAGATATCATCCAAGCTTTGGGTCTCTTTTGAAAGCACCTTTTTACCATTTGGTTCAGCAAGAGCTTCCTTCGTCTAGTCAGAGAATATCAGGGGCAGCTTGAGTGAAGAGGAACCTACGGTTTCAAAAGACAACCGCAGCTTCCGAGACGAACAGGAAGGTGTGAGCACCAGCCGCAGGTTCCGTTCTTTTTCTCACACCAACAAAAGCCTTGTTTAGGTGAAATGTTAAGCTATGGTTGAGCATTATGTGAACGCGCCAGCATTAGAAGGAGACCATATTAACTAACTTCAGGTTTGAGCTATGTCCAAACTGGACAAGCCAGTTAGTCTTAACTATACTTTATTTAGAGCTATGTTTCATGAAGCTGGCTTGTTTCAATAGTAGTTAAGAGTGAGTACAGTTTAGTGTTCTGACAATTCTAAACAGCAGTTAATGGGGGGAAGCAGAGAGGGGACCCCAAGACTCATTCGCATGACACTAAACCATGGGTGAACCTCCAGGCTGTGGGTCAAACTTGAGGATGTCAGATGTGGGTAAGGGTGGGGCTGCAAAGGAATAATCTGGAACTTAAACGACCGTTCCTGTGCTGGAGCAAGCACACTCCCATCAAACCACTTCTCTCTCCCAGAACTGCTGTCTGAAGCCTCAGCTGTCAAGGCTTCGAGGTGCAATACACAGCTGTTCCAACAGCCCCTGGGACACTCCTTCAAACATTTGATTGCAAAGCACCGAAGGAACATTGCTGGGGCTGTCTGAGCCACAAAGTGCCATTCTGATCTGCGTTTTCTTGCCAAATCCCAGAAAAGTGAGGCCGAAACAGTTCCGTCGGTCAGAAAACAGGGTGTGTGATCTTACCACAGGCTTTACAAGCAGCAACACAGATCTCTTCTGCAACGTACTCTCCTGCTGGAAACTGTAGATAATCGCCGTCCATCTTTCCTTGGGAATGATACAAGTAAACGCGAAGCAGAGGCTCTGTGTGCGTGGAAACAGCCGCATTCCCAAGGACGCCACCATTCTGGTGAAGAGTAGATGAGGCCGGGCCTTCCATTTCTGTCACCGTAAGGCAAGCCATCATGACATTTTAAGGTTCACAGCTTTGGCCTGAAAGAAATGCACAAAGGAAAAAAATGTCAGTTACATTTTTAAAGAAGATATAGAGTACGCTGCATTGATTTGGAATGACAGTGAAGATTTGGGGGTTCTCCCCCGCCCCAGCCTTTCTCTACAACAAGCTCCAAAACTCCTTCTCTCCCCCCCCCCCGGAAGTTTCATCCTCACAACAACCCTGTGAGGTAGGTTAGGAGGAGAAATGGGGACTAGCACAAGGCTTTCTGCCCCCCGGTTGAGCAGCACGCTGGGGCCAGCTGTATTGGCCACAGCCTGCAAGGCACTGGGATGAAAGCACCTCAGCTCCCACAATGAGAGCTGCGGCAGTTTCACCCAGAATATCGCCATGATGTTTGGCTGGCGATACACTGCAATGTTGAAAACCTGACATCACTCACTTGTTTTCAAAAATTCAAGAATTCTGCAAGCAAACCGAGAGCACCGTTGAAGGGCATTGCTTAATACCATCCATTCAAATCCTGAAGTGGCTTTCTGAAACCACTTAGTGGAAACAGTGCCTTCTTTTAGAAACTGTTCTAGAACTCTCATCCCACAATGCTGTGGAAGCAACTTCTGAAAGTCATGGTGGAGAAATGGTAAAACAAATCAAGACAGACCACTGCTGTTTGCTGAAGAGGTGCAGGCTCTGGTCATGCCAACTTGCGGAAAGTTAAGGGAATTCTTATTCTCCACTTCCTGAACTAGCTCGTTCTACTTAACAAAATTTCCACATTCAGAAGTTTCATTTCTGCATTAAAAAGGTAGCCCAGACAAAAATAGCACCCAGGTTTAGATCCTCTTTGGCTTAACTTCCTCAAATTAGACAACTCTATTGCAAAAAAAAACACACACACACATACCCCGAAAAACCCCCAAAGAACTTTTACAAAACCATTGAAATGTGTTTCTGTATTCTTTATTACTACATACCATACTAAGCTATGCTTTCTGTTGTTTTCAAAGCTGGCAAAATCCTGATTATTTAGTTGTCATTATTATTATTATTATTATTATTATTATTATTATCATCATCATCATTATCATTATCATTATCATCATCATCACTGTTATTTAATCCTGGGACCAAGGAAACATTTCCCCTTTGATATCACCTTTTCTTATTTCCCTCAGAAAGCACAGAGAAATGATTTGTAGTTTCATCTCCATAAAACTTCCAAATTCATCTTTCAACAAGAATCTTAATCCTCAAGACGTTAGTTGCGCAAACGTAAAAAAAGAAAAAAGAAAAACCCGCAAAAAACGGTTAAAAGCAGATCCTCAGAAAAAGGACATTCAATTAAAGTTCTATAACTTGATAAGTGGGTTAAACTAAGATTGCAATGGTGCTCTAGCATTATCTTACATTTTTGTAATTCTTTTGGAGAGTCTGTATACCATCCCAAAGGTCAACACATTTCCCTGACTGCTCTTTCTTGAAATCTGGAGATATTTTGTATGTCTAATGGGATAAATCTGTAGGATTCAAAATAAGTGAAACTATCAAAGGGAAATTTAATCCAAACAATTCGAGTAGGGATTTCTGGCAGTCTCACTTTGTCATTTGAACAAAGACCTCCTTCCTTATAAACTACAGAAGCAAGTAGGAAAGGATTAGGCTCCTGCCTTTGTGTTCTTTAAAAAAGTAAATAAGCCGCGTTAAAAACCAGTGTACATCCTTCATTAACTGATATGATACATATATATATATTGTACTCAAATCTTCCCTTCAATCAGTATTTGAGTTCTCAAAAGAATGGTTAAGCAACTAAACTACATCTCAATAGTCGGATACTGAGCAATCTGCCAAAGTTTGAGGCATTTGCAACGTAAACTTCAGGAGTTCTATGAAGCTGTGAAATGGAGTAGCATTTTGGTGCTTATAACAGCACGATGATTTAGTGAGCTCACTACAATATTGCCTAAACTATATTTAACGAGGGGGGGGGGGGTTAGTTCAGTATTTAAGCGGCAGAAACACTGCAAGCACGGAGGTGGGGGCAGAACAACATTCACCAATGTTCCCAAGCATCTCATACTGCCTCAGAATATGGTTCCACTCAGCTATCAGAACTGATGGCAGGGCTTACGTAGGCACAGCAGGGACTGAGTTGTGTGTGCGTGGAAGAAGAAGAAGAAGAAGAAGAAGAAGAAGAAGAAGAAGAAGAAGAAGAAGAAGAAGAAGAAGAAGAAGAAGAAGACTGCCACAAGAAACTAAATAAAAACCAGAGTCATCCTATTGTAGGACAAGACCTGCCAGTAAAAGTAAAGAACTTATTTATGCATGCTACAACAGTGGCAAGAGTTTTGTTAGGACAATGATGGAAGAACGAGGAAATCCCAACGAAATAACTGTGGCAAGCAAAATTGATGAGCTGTGCGGAATTGGCCAAACTGACATATAAGCTGCATGAAAAGGACAATGGTGACTTCAAGGAAGAATGGGAGCTTTTTACAAACTAGCTAAAAAGACAACAAAATGAATTGGACTCTGTGGCAGGTTTTGAATAAACATTCACAAATTTATTAGCTGAACGAAAGTAAAGATACGTATAATTTTACAACATGCAGAAAACAATATATGTAAAGAAATTAGGGAGGGGAGCTGAGGGAAGTTCTTGGTGAGGTGGAGAGGGAGGGTTGAGGGGGGAAAAGGGGAAAGAATAATGTAATTGATTAAGAGGATTGACAAATTGTTATGTGAAAATTGGTTAATAAAAATATTTTAAAACAAAACAAAACCAGTTATCCTTAAAAAGAACTACTACTTCAGACATAGTCAAAATATCCCTTCCCCTACCTTTCCTTTAAATGGTGGTGAAAATAAATTGCCCAAAGAACTGAAGATTTATTTTTTTTTTAACTTCACTGGTCAGTAAATTATTGCATATTTTGTTAGTGGCATATTGTCAAATCATCATGAGAAAATATCGTTTCATCACCATGAAGAACCTATGTTCTTGAACACTAAGTTGAAAAACACAAGACTTTTTCATGTTAGTTTATTTTGCTCTGAGTGGCTCTAAGTGTTTTCCGCAGCTACGTATCTGAAAAAGGCAGATAGTCCGTAAAACAGATATAAGACAACTTGCAGAACGAAGATCGCCTTTATCTCTACCAATGCAGCTTGACAGAAAATGGAAAACCGCAAACACAAGCCAGGGCTCTGAAAGTAAACAGCATGTGAAAAAGGAAGAAGAAGAAGAAAAGGAGGAGGAGGCAGCAGCGAAGAGGGAGCATTCATTGCTAGTGTAAACACTTGGTTTCTTATAAGGATAAGAACACAGTCTGCATTTCACTGAATCGACAGAATGTTAGCAAGCAAGATTTTACTCTTCCTCCTGTTACAACTGAACTGAAAAGAAACTGCTAATGCAAAACTATTCCATTCTCCAAGACCAATTTCATGTTTATAATATTGTATTTACACATAACATTTTGTTTTGAAAGAAGAGTATTCATTCCAAAATGTATACCGTATTTTGAAATTTTGCCGGCAGAATCGTCTTTTCAAATCTCCACACAGAAAGGGTGAATTTAAAAATGATGTAAATTAAATATCGGAGTGCCATCTTAACCTTGAATTTGCATCAGCCGAAGAGTTCTAGGTTCTCGGCAGAAGCTCTGCTACGGCGGCGGAACGCAATATATTCTACCAGCAGATCAGAAGTCTCCAACGTGCTGTAGGGATCAACACAGCTGCTCTGCCAGAGAAAATACAGAGGCAGAGCAGCCAAAATAGGGACGGAGAAACGGTCAGAGCACAAATTCTATGCCACGTCAATTCACAACACAACCATGTTCTGCCAGGACACTGGCGAGGTTATGCTGACTGTACACAGCCATGACCTTTCGTTGTCCAGACTGTACAATTTGTATATACAAAAAACTTGTACACGTGATCTGAGCACACAATCTCAAGGGTAGGGTTGTGGCCTTCTGGTTTTCAAAAGGCAGCAAGTATTACTGCTGCAGTCATCCCAGAAGTCATAAAAGACCTTTCACGGGGAGTTTTGATATATTAGCTCACAAAGACTTTGGCCAGCTATGCAAAAGTAGTCCAGCCATCTTTGCATCCAAACCAAACAAGCTGTTATTTGCTCATTTATCTTCAGATTATGAATTCGCCTGGAGTTTATTTTGGTAAAGTAAATACACAATGTCAGAATGCAGTCACTGTTTGTTCTTGGTTTTTCTAGTAAACAAACAAAGCTGAGAACAGGTCACTGAGCAGAAAAGTTAATGATTTGGGGTGTCTTTTTCGGGAAGGTTTAAAGTACATTTATAAACTTGCAGAGTGCTAAAGTGCTTCATTTAAGCTGTAAACCTAACAATGTCTTGCAGGCCAGGTGAAGCCTATGGAGAAAAAGATAAGATTGCACACAATCTGCTATAACGGAGCAAAAAAACAAATAAAGCTCTGCCCATAATCATAAAAAAGCAATTTTAACAAAATACATCGTAAGACAGCTCATTCTGCTTAGTGTTTCTACAATTCCCTTCTTTTCTCTCTTCTCAAACATACATTGCATTTGTGATCAAATTGCACTATTTAAAGGCATGGATGTTGCAAGTCAATATCACCAGTAATAGCCTTATCCTAGGAGACAGGTTAACATATCACCTTGAGCTTATTAGACTCTACAGTACATGTGGGAAAACTTTGGCTTGCAAGTCAAACTGGCAGGGATTTAAACATTGTCAGCAAGGCTGCATTCCCCAAACGATGCTTACCTGCCCCACACCTTTCAGCATATGTGATGCATCTGGTACTGGGCAGGTACAGATGCAGTTGTCATTGCACAATTGGAAGCCTTAAAGTAGATTCCTAACTGTGCATTGGCAAAGGACAACAGGCATTGGCCCTAGAACATGGATGGGCAGTGAAAAAAAGTTCCCCATGAGAACTCTTGGCAACCTCTTAAGTCCCGACTTCTGGTCCAGATCTACTTGTAAAATCTGACCCCAATGACTAGGGTCTGATAAGGATCCAGCCCACGTAGGCAAAATGTTCCCCTGCACTAAGCAGTGTTCGAAATTAGTCAGGCACCAAGCGCATTTTGCACCTATCAGCCACTTGAGACCAAGTGAAGATGCCTGGGCTTATATTTTATTTGCACAATCCAAATGAATTTCAGGAACCAAAATGCTTTTTCTAAGCAGGAGCAGTGAATAACATTATAATTCATTGCTGTTGCTTCACTTCACTTACACCACCCCACTGCCCTGCTCACAGTTGTGAAAAATATTCCCATGTAAAGAGGTCGGAATAGGTCAGTATATATGTGGACTGTCTCTGCTCCAAGTGACTTTTCTTCTTGAAGTTCTCAAAGCTCTTAAACTAGCTCAAGGTTGTCCTCTGAACTAACCAGATGTTTAGAGAATCAATCCCAGTCATTCATTTGAAAAATAAGACACTGGAGCCATCTTGCCCCAAAATGGCAACTAGACATTCCATTTGGGTGACTGAAACCTTGGGTTTAAGGAGCCATTTGCCACCTAGCTTAAATATGTGAGTTTCTAACGCTGGCTCTAAGGCTTTGAGGAAGAGAAGCATAAAACCAACCAAAGAGCAAGAATTACGGTGTTACATGCAAATGTATACAAGTCTTGCCAACCATTTCCCCCCCAGTTAAAAAGCAGAGTCACGAGATTAAAGGTGGAACACAAACTTGGAGCTGGGACCTGTGTCTCTGTATTTGCTGATTCAAGCTGGAATAGAATTGGGAGAAGATAAATGGACCATGGAGAACAGATCAAGTGGCCAGTCTGCCAACAGCAATCCTGTGCTCAAATCTGCACCCTTCTTGAAGCTGCTTTTATTGAGAAAAAACAAGTCAGGACTTCCTCTCACACTTTAGCATGCAACCAGGAACAGGCCTCCTTAGTGCACAGGTGAGGAACCTGTGGCCCTCCTAATGTCGCTGGATTACATCTCATCTCATCTCATTCTAGACCAATAGTCATGCTGGCTGAGCCTGATGGGACTTGTAGTCCAAGAACTGGTTCCCCACTCTATCCTTAGCCCTTGCTTTGGAAGACCACATTCAGAAAGAGATTTGTAATACTTGGGTTGGGTAGGGCTGCTGCCTATTGCAGTAGCAGTGCATGGAGTCTATTCCTTCAGGAACAGAGCAAAAGAGGGCCATTCAGGAGGGGGAAATGCTTTAATCTCTGTGATCATAGATCTCCGAGTTATTTCATAGAAAGCCATGTGCTAAAATGGACGCGATTGCTCTGCCTCCACCGGAATAGCTTTGTTGTGCAAGCTGAACCATTCCTTCTTCAGCCCTGCAACAAAATTACAACAGCAAATCAAAACCACAAGGTCCAGTTTCTGCAATCCCCTGAACAGTAACTTTGGTCACTCTTAGATGTTCAGTCACAAAGAGACTGTTTATTTTGCAGCTTCAGATCAACTCCTACTTTAAAACACTACGGCCAAAAAGCAGCAAACAGACTTGAAAGCCGTAAAATAATCCCCAGCAAAACTTGCCTCGTTATCACCACCAGATGCTTGAGATGCTTCCAGCACAATGTCAATCACACCATCCATTTCGGAAGAGCTCCTGTATATTCCTATTATCAGGGGTCTGCCGGGACTTGTGGCTATAAGAAGCCTCAATTCAGTGTCTTTCTAAGGTGCTGAACCAAAGCTAAAGATGAGGTGGAGGGAGAACTGAGGGAAGACTGGGAAAATGAGAAACTAAGATTGAAACCAAAAATGGCTGAGCACTGCTCTCTGAGCCTTGGGATGGTGGATTTCCTTCCCTGCCCTGCTTTCTCTCCCGTACACCCCCAAAACCTCTCACTACCCTTTCTCCTAACTTCCTCTTTCTGCCTGCATCTGTGCAAAAAAACTCATTTTGCATTGTTCCCATACTTAGCATCATGCTTCACTCTTAGGGGCCAGTTGCCACCAACATTAACCTGCATCTTGGGCCAAACCACTTCAGGGTGCAGAGCATGAATCACACCCAATAAAGTAAAAATCCATTCTGCTCACGCACAGGCAGTGTTGGAAACAATCCTAAATCGCCTCGAATAAATATTTTGCAAGTTGAGAACACATCTTAAATTATACCGGTGTTCCATGAACATTGTCCAATTCTGTCTAAATATATTAAACCCCTGTCTTCCTTCCTTCACCCTGAAATAAGTCAGTAAGCTTTGTCATGGTTGTGTGTTCAGACATTTCTGTTTCCCATTCTGTTATGAATGGGTTGAAGACTTATCAAGGTTTTGCCTAACACCTCACAGCAACAATTATATAGGACTGGCACGTCCAACTTCCAAGAGACTGCGATCTACTCCCACTATAAAAAAACTGGCAGTGATCTACCCAGTGAACTGGCAGTAATCTAGATCACGATTGACCGGTTGGACATCCCTGATATAGGATATTAGTTCTGTTTGTTGCTAAGGTGCTTTTTGACACTGGCTAATCAGAATAAAACAGGACCTGGAGCAAATTGTTTTTCTCTCTATTCTGTTCCTTTTTCGAGACCAAAATTCATTTGCTTTGTTACACGGCCAGTATATTTGGACAGAGTTTCCAGGACTCAAACCACATCGACAATATTTAACATCTTAAGTTTACATTTACTGTATGAAGTATTTCCAGAGCCGTACACCATTTGGCCATCATACTTTATACGTGAGAGGAAACAAAATTCCAAGTCCATTTCCCTCTCACTGAAGTCTCAGTGGCACAAACCACTTTCTTGATACCTTGCAGTGTAGCTTCAAGCTCACCAATGCCTAAAACCATTTCTGAACAGTGCAGGCAGCTAAGCGCCTCTATTACAACCAACACAGAGATAGCATAAGGGCTGGTAGAAGCCCAAAGTTCTCGTTTGTTTCAGGATGGAGCAGAGCTGGGTCATGCTGTTGGGTTCAATGTCTTTATAAACTATTTGGACGAAGGGATTGAGGGGATGCTCATCAAATTTGCAGATGACACCAAACTAGGAGGGGTAGCTAATGCCACAAAAGGCAAAAATCAGGATTCAAAATCACCTTAACAGATTGGAGAACTGGGCCCAAGCTAACAAAATGAATTTCAATAGGGAATAGGGTTCTGTGCTTAGTCAGGAAGAATCAGATGCACAAATATAGGATGGGGGACATTTGGCTTGCTAGCAGTACACGTGAAAAGGATCTTGGGGTCTTGGTGAACCACGACTTTAACGTGAGTCAACAGTGTGATGCAGCAGTAGCAAAAAAAGTTGTTGCTATTCTAGGCTGCCTCAGCTGGTTTTTATGTTGGACCAACCAAGTGGGAAAACATCCCTTCTCTTTTGCCTTTCTGTGTGCACCTGCTGCCAAAGAGCTATGGTTGGCACCCATCTCTAGAGATGCCAGCTGCCATAGCACTATACTTGCAGCTTTCTCCCTCTCTCAGCAGCCCTTTAGTGGGCAGAAAAGGATGAGGCCATACAGGAAGCCATTGTGATTGTACCAGTGTAGGTCCATGGCAGCTGCCCACACCAGCTCTCACTTTAAAAGTTAAGAAGCAAGACGTACGTTAATGATCTGTCTTCCAATGTCCAAGGGCAAAAAGGCAGCTGTATTGACACACACAGAGGGCACGGTGCCCGCCCATTCTGAATTTGGGAGGAAAAGAGAGGGGTGGGAGGAAGCAGCAACCAACTCAAAAGGCCACAGTTATCTACTGTGTCACCATGTCCTTCCAGAGGTAAGGAGACTTGGCTTAGACAAAAGTCCGACAAGAGTAAACATCAGCACAGACAACGCCAATCAACATATAGTTGCTCCAGCTTAAAACGAAAGGGCATTGAACTCATTTTGGCTATCTGTCTTTACAAAAGAGATTACCTTCTTTGTGTTGTGAAATAAAACGGCTGTGGCAAGCAGAACATTTTCCAGTTCAGAATTGGCTCATCGACTATACCCAAAAGGGCAGAGCAGAGTTAGCTCATAATCTGGTGGCCCACTCTTTATCAACTAATTCGACATGCAGTTGTACAATACCGCAATAAAACCATACAAACTATATTTATTGTGGCTTCCATTTGGGCAATATTGCCACAATATTGTATACAATACAGTGGTACCTCGGGTTAAGTACTTAATTCATTCTGGAGGTTCGTACTTAACCTGAAAGTGTTCTTAACCTGAAGCACCACTTTAGCTAATGGGGCCTCCTGCTGCTGCCGCGCCGCCGCACAGCTGTTTGTTGCAGCAGCCCTTGCTACAAGCTCCACAGGCAAATGGCGGCTCTGGCGCTGGCCAAGGGGTGCTTCCCAGGCCCCTGTGGGCAATGGGAGAAGGCACTTTTCTTTGGGGCAGGGGGAGGCAGTTCAGAGACCAGGAGTGGCCCCTGTGGCTGCCCAGAGGACTCCCAAGGGGTGAGGAGGCTGAAGGGACACTCCACAAGGGGAGGGTGTTTGAAAAAGGTTGAGAGACTGCCAGTTCTGCAGGCAAAGGGTGACACAACTGGGCTCCTGAGCCCCACAGGGGTGCAGCAGAAAGAATGTAGTTGGTCAAGGGAGCCATGGACCCAAAAAGGTTGAAAACCTCTGGTGTAGGGAAAAGCCACTCATTCATTGTCCAGCACTGATTTGAGAACAGGATTGCTGTTGGCAGACTGGCCACTTGATCTGTTCTCCATGGTCCAGTTTTCTTCTCCCAATTCTATTCCAGCTTGAATCAGCAAATGCAGAGACACAAGTCTCAACTCCAAGTTTGTGTTGCACCTTTAATCTCCTGACACCACTTTTTAACTGGGGGGAAAATGGTTGGCAAGACTTGTATACATTTGCATGTAACACCGTAACTCTTGCTCTTTGGTTGGTTTTATGCTTCCCTTCCTCAAAGTCGTAGAGCCAGCGTTGGAAACTCAAGATATGTAAGCTGGGCGCCAAATGGGTCATTAAACCAATAGGTGAAACGGAATGTCTAGTTGCTATTTTGGGGCTCTAAAGTCTTATCTTCCAAATGATGGACTGGCTGTGACTGATTATGAGTTAAACATCCTGCTAGTTCAGAGGACAACCTTAAGCTAGGTTAAGAGCTTTGAGAACTTCAAGAAGAAAAGTCACTTGAAGCAGGGACAGTCCACATATACACTGGCCTATTCCGACCTCATCTTCTTAATGGTGACAAGGACCATTCATAACATGAATCCCCCCCCCCAACTGTGAGCAGGGCAGTAGGGTGGGCTAAGTGAAGACAAGCTACAGCAACTAATTATAATGTCATTCACTGCTCCTGCTCAGAAAAAGCCTTTTGGTTCCTGAAATTCATTCGGATTGTGCAGATAAAATCTAACTGACAGAATTCTACAGGATGTGGTAGTAGTGTGTGCAAACAGTCCAGGTCCAATGATTCCCCAGGCATGAAACTCCAGATCGTGGACATATTAGGTGCATAGCTGTCAACTTTTCCCTTTTCTTGCGAGGAATCCTATTCGGAATAAGGGAATTTCCCTTTTAAAAAGGGGAAAGTTGACAGCTATGGTTAGGTGCCCTCCTGGAACCTAGAGATCTTCACTTGGTTGCAAGCAGCTGATAGCCAGGTGCAAGATGTGCCTAACGACTGGCTAATTTCGAAAACTGCTGTCTAGGCAAGCTGATCTGTACTTGAATTTGTGACTTTAGATTGCACAGTGCAATTCGAAAAAAGAAACCACACCTACCGAACAAGGTGAAGCAACTTAAGTAAGAGTATTTTCCCAGTTAAAAAGGGAGAGGAAAGAGTATTTGTGCAAGGCAAGTGTCAATGAAGAACATGAACTCTTAACCTAATCTGCCAACCTTATAACCACTGAGTTGAAAGGAAGGGAGAGGTCGCATATGTATCCTTCAACTCTTAACTGCCTTGTATGCATGAAAAGGCCACTACAGATAGATTCCAGCGAACCCAGTCAAAAGACGTGTATTCCAGTGAAAACAGCAGAAAGTTCTATTTCAAACTAAGCCTACAACTGTATCTTTAGCTACGGTACTGTACCAGAATGATATAGCCTGCAACAGAATGCATCTGGTGGAAGAGAACGACATGACGAAGGTTAGCTATGCAAAGCACGGGGTGTACACCCACCAAGAGATGCAAAGAGCAGTACAAAAAAATTAATAATACCCATGTGCCCAAGTTGTTAACCAGATTTTTTAAAAAAAGAAATCAGTAGGTTTAAGATTAAAAACATGTGGACCTAGGGCAAACAGAATGTATTGTACCCGAAGTAAAAGGTAAAGGACCCCTGGACGGTTAAGTCCAGTCAAAGGCGACTATGGGGTTGCGGCGCAAATCTCGCTTTTAGGCCAAGGGAGTTGGTGTTTGTCCACAGACAGCTTTCCGAGTCATGTGGCCAGCAGGACTAAACTGCTTCTGGCACAATGGAACATCATGATGGAAACCAGAGTGCACGGAAACGCTGCTTACCTTCCCGCCACAGTGGTACCTATTTATCTACTTGCACTGGCGTGCCTTAGAACTGCTAAGCCGGCAGGAGCTGGGACAGAGCAATGGGAGCTCACCTGGTTGCCGGTATTTGAACCGCTTGTTGGCATACAACCAAGGAAGCAGGGGCAATTGGCAGCCCCCCAGCTGGCTCCATCCCACCGGCTGGTGTACCGGACAAACTCCAGTCCTTGAATCAGTGACCTGAACTCCAAAAGCTAGGGCACGCTCTACTCAGCAGAGATAACATGCAAAGAGAAGTGGCAGGACAGGCTGTGTGAGCATATTTACAAGCAGTTTATTCAGCATACATCAAGACAGAGGAAACATGTCCAATCTCCTTTGTGTCCAAAGCAAGACAGCCTAAGCAAAAGCTATACACAAATGGAAGTTCCCAGCAAGCTGTGCTGGAGTGCAAACAGGCATGTGACACACAACAATCATGCCTTCAGGTGGAACGGAACATTCCAACATCTTCCCCCTTTCCGTGTAACCTGTGTCAACATATTTCAACCCAACTGCAACCGCTGTACATAAACCTTAAATTGTTCTGTGTTAACAACCTTAGACAACAGATCTGCAGGAATTTCGTTTCCTGGCATGTAGGACACCTGAATGAGTCCTTTCTGGATACATTCCCTTGCACAATATAACTTTATCTGCAAGTATTTGGTTCTTTGTTTGCAACTCTCTGAGGTTAGCAAAGCCAAACAGGATCTGTTATCTTGAAACAGCTGTATAGGACATGTCAACTTGACTCTGACATCCTGAAACAGTTTCATCAATCATTCACAATCCAGGAGTGAAAATGACAGAGCATTGAGTTCTGCTTCACAGGAACTTAGGCTTACTGTCATCTGCTTCTTGCACAGCCAGTCAAACAGAAAGTGATTGTACATGTAGCACACTCCAGAAGTGCTGGTACCATCAGTGGTGTCACTTCCAAAACTAGCATCTGCAAAAATCTCAAGACCTCCAGTCTTCTGACTCATGAACCTCAGTCTGTAGTGCAAAGTGCCCTTCAGATAGCGTGCTATGCGCTTGAGAGCTTTCCAATCCTGAACAGTAGGATTGTTAGCATGTCTGCTAAGCATATTAGTGCTTACAACTATATCAGGTCTTGAACATCTAGCAATGAAATTCAGTTTGCCTAGAACGCATCTGTACAGTGTAGTGTTAGAAACTGCTTTGGCAGTACCATCTACCTGGTAACCTGTTACCATTGGTGTGTCCACAGGATTTGCATCAACCAAACTCAGCCTGGTTAGTACATTAGCAATTTTCTGTGTTTGGTGTACCAGAAAATTTCCTGCCTGGTCTTTCTCTACCTGCAGAGAAAGATAGTTGGATACCTCACCAAGATCCTTCATGTCAAAGTGCTCCTTTAGCTGAGCTAGGGTGCTGTGGTACAAAGCCTGATTCTTCCAGAGCTGACCTTCTGAATGGGAAGCCCAAGAGGCTCAGTGGTTTAGACCACAGCATCACCCGTGTCCCTCATGTACCCTAAGTAGGCTTCTGCTGACAAGAGCATCCCCTGAGCAGAATTCCACTCATAAGAGGAGAAGAAGAAGAAGAGTTTGGACTTGATATCCCGCCTTTCACTCCCCTTAAGGAGTCTCAAAGCGGCTAACAATCTCCTTTCCCTTCCTCCCCCACAACAAACACTCTGTGAGGTGAGTGGGGCTGAGAGACTTCAGAGAAGTCTGACTAGCCCAAGGTCACCCAGCAGCTGCATGTGGAGGAGCGGGGAAGCGAACCCGGTTCACCAGATTACGAGTCTACTGCTCATAACCACTACACCACACTGGCTCTGAGGAGGCTGGGATGACAATCTTCACTGATTCTCCCTTCCCTCTGAAGCCCTTTTTGCCCCACCATCTTCAGAGGGATAGGGGGCCGTCTGAGCAGGGGAGAAAGAAGAAATTGGAGAAATCTGCCTCTCCCTTCTACTGTTCTACTGTTAGGATCCTACATGACATCGAAGTTGGATCGAAGTAGCTCTTCCATTTGTGGACAATTAGTCAGGCTCCTGGCCACTGAAACCATATAGTACATGTGTCAATTTATAACCACATTACAACTCTCTCTTTCTCCCCCTCTAGTCATCATGTTAACTATGATTATACTGTATAGGATTAATATTCTGATATAAATTGCTTCATGCACACACATAGGGGATTATGCCTCTCGATATGTCACAGTAATTTAAACATCCTTCAGGTTAGGACTAGGGAAAGAAATACCTTACCCATGTCATGAAATAACCGTGTTTAATTTAAAACATAGAACTATATCGATTTTCTTTTAAAATGATTAATAGCTCAAAGTTGTCACGCAGAATCAAGTTTCTAGCAAGCAAAGGTGCATTATTCAGCAGCAAGCGTTTGATAAGATCCATGGATTTGTTCAATGCACGAGTCTCCGAATGACAGCAGGAATACCACAGCACATGTTAGGAAGAAAGAAGCCGTCAAGCTCTTAACAGGAACGAAAGGAAAGATCATAGAGGCTTCACAAAAATGGAAAGGGCAGATGTCCCCACATATAGAAGCGATGTGGAGCTAGAACACTTCATAGTAACAACTAAATAAAAAGTGACTCTATTTTAGTCATCCTTTAAATTTTACATGGAATGAAAACCTCGAGTTTTAAATCTTAAGGAAAATGTGCTTTTATCTTTTTGCAAACAATAAAGTTGCAAAACAGCTAAAAGTTGCAGAGCATTAAATCTTGCTCTGCTCTGAATAGCTGAGTTGTTTAACTTTAAAACATACAAATAAGTTATTTTCAACAAATCAGTTTTCCCCTACCCCACAGGATTCAACTGGCATGTGGATCAGCATATATTTGTAACGAATAAATTTATGAAAGAGGCATATATTAATGCCAAACAACTCCACAAAATTGCATACCTTAAAGGGGTTAGTGCCCCGGTTTGTCGAATGGCTCATCAAATTCAATTTCTGGCAGTACTGAGCTATCTAACACACACACACACACACACACACACACACAAAACCTTATCCCTGCCACGAGGGTTAGCCTGTTACATATGAAATAGAAACTCCAATGGCAAAGAGTGTGGCTTAACTATTAATAGTTCATAGTGGGATTTCCCTCACTGTATACTATTTACAATGTGGTTAATTGTTTTAAGTTGCATGTCATTGTAGATATCAATATAGCTTCAGCATTTCTTAAAAACCACCTCTGAATCTATTTCACCGCAAAACCAATCAGATCACAAAAGAATTATGCTCCAGTTTACAGCTCTGGTTCCTGGGTTATGCTGTAGCCTACGACAACCACAGACCTTTTCAGATTTCCACTTGTCAGAACTGCAAACAAATACAAAGCCAGTTTTTGAATTGCTTTTTTATAGAGCCAACATTGTCTGAAAGAATGGTCTTCTGTAGTTTCTTCCTCCAAGGAATATTTTTTAACACTAACTTTGTCTCCTTGATGATGCACCAATAAGCCTGTGCGATGTATCAGTGTTGCCTGCAACACTTTTGCTCTCGACAATCCAATTTCAACTCTAAACAGCCAGCTTCAACTCTGAACTGAATTACACAGCCTTTTATAGAGGCAGCCTATTTCCTTTGCCCACAGCAAGAGTGCGATTCTCTGAGGCACTAATAATATATGTTTTATCTGAGTACATAAACGATGCTGACGGACAGCCTTGTTATCAAGTTTCCCAACCCGATTACCAGCAGCCTTGGTGCAATAGAACAGAAGTTCTTGTTGCTTCCCACTGGCAGTAAAATGTACATTTTTCAAGTTTATCACAACCACGTCAGCCGACCTAGCCAGGCAAACACGCACCAAAATAATCTGCCTTGACCCAATATAATCAGTTAAAGCTCACTATGCAACTATCCTAAGTACACTGGCTAAGTCTCTGCAAACAATTAAGAAATGGAATTAGGATTCTCTCCTCTCACTCCCCCCTTGGCAAAGTGGCTATGCCTTAAAACAACCTCCGGGCGAGCAGAAAGCCAAGATCTTAAAAAATAAAATAAAAATCTCCAGTATGCAGAAGCAGGGAAATAAACTAAATCGCTGGAATGATAAAATGGCAGCACTTCCACAGTTCCTTTTTTCCATTGCATTTCAGTCCGTAAAACCAAAACAGTCACTTTCAGTTCCTTATCTCAGCCTCCTTCTGCTATTTTATGATAAAAACTACACGCCATTAAAGGCGCTTTAATGGTAATTGTGGAAGTCAATTCTGGAGTGTCTTATAAGAGAGTTTGCTTCTTGTGCAATGGAAAGGCTGTGGTGTATTTATTAGGGTTGATTCGAAGCTGCTCTTGCCCTGGGCTGAAGGTGCTTTTTGCTTTGTGCTTCCCTGCTTTTCAACAACCTTATTTCCCTGTTGTAGCCGCCTATACTGCTTTCCACAGCTTTTTAGTGGGCTCAAGACAGCAGTAATGGAAAGACGGGTGCAGAAAAGCCCCATTCAGTAAGTGGAAGAATCCAATCCACTATACAGTGGTACCTCGGGTTACATACACGTCAGGTTACAGATGCTTCAGGTTACAGACTCCTCTAACCCAGAAATAGTACCTCGGGTTAAGAACTTTGCTTCAGGATGAGAACAGAAACTGCCTGGCGGCAGTGGAGGCCCCATTAGCTAAAGTGGTGCTTCAGGTTAAGAACAGTTTCAGGTTAAGAACGGACCTCCAGAACGAATTAAATTCTTAACCCGAGGTACCACTGTACAGGCTTGGTCTAATGAGAATATGTAATAACTAGGCCTGATAAGACATTGTGAGTTAAGTACAGTATCAAAGAGCTAGATTCATTTCTAACTCTTTCTAACGTTTATCAAATACTAGTGTAACATTCTCCAAAATATTTGAGATGACGTAATGCAACACCCAATTATGAATGTGATATATTTCCATGATTTTTCTCTTTCGTTTCATTAGTTTCCTTTTAAAATATTTTTGTTTGGAATTGTAAACACTTGAAAAATTGTACAAAAATATTTGCACGAAATAAATGTATATATATTCCATTCCCATTGTAAGCATACGGATTTCTTATTCTCGACAAGAGAAATATCTGAGAAATTTAAACATTGGAAGACCTTATGAAGAAATACAGAGAACTGTGTGGTCAGAATGCCATTCCCAGGCCAGCTAAGAATAGGCAATATTGCAAACTTTCTATGACCATATCAATATAATTATATACATGCATACACTCTTCACCTCCCCACCAAGATCAGCATTGCTCTTATCTTATAAATACAGAGTACAGTACCAAAGAAAATGAGTTCTGTATAGAAAGCAGCACCACTGAAACGTATTTGACAAAGCAAAAATGCTACATTTGAAGGCTCGCCATCCTCAAGAACAATAAATCACAACACAACACAAGGTCTCAGAGCAAGAGACTGCTATGGTAAATTTATAACTGTAGGATTCTGTAAAATCTCATATCCTAAGAAGTGGAACGTTCCAAGACTGCCAGAAATATCATTTATTGCAAGGAGGAAGAAATGCAGCATTTCTATATATTTTTCAGATTAATTTTAATTGAGTGTCCCCAAAGAGAGGCATGAATGGAGCTAACACTACTAATCTGTGCTCCCAGCTGCCAAGTTTCCATAATTAAAAACAACTTTTTTGGTAGGTACCTTCATGGAACTATGAGGTGCACACACAAAGACATTACTTATACTAGCTTTAACTGTGTGTGTGTGTGTGTATATATATATATATATATATATATATATATATATATATATATTAAATTAAATTTTCTGTTTTACAATTTAGAACATTCATTTAAACAACCTTAAAATGCCTATGCCTTCTTCTCTTTCCATGGTTGATTTTACATATCATAAATCCCTGCATATTTTACATAAACTAAACCATTCAGAATTCCATTATTTCATCCATCAAAACTTGTTTACACAGTTGGGTTTATCTGAACGCTGCCAACGTTTTCAAGTGTACACGATTTCCCCCCATATATTCAACAAATATTTTCCAATCTTCTTTAAACATATGTTCTTCTTTTTCTCTTATTCTATACTAGCTTTAACTGTAAGCCACTTTTAAGTACCTGCACTACAAAAAGAGGTGGACATAAAATTACTAAAAAAATATTAGGCATTGCAATCCGAAATAGTTCTGCTTGCATACACTTTTTGTATAGCATTTCCTAATGTCTAAGACATGGGTAGACAACCTAAGGCCCAGGGGCCGGATCCAGCCCAATCACCTTCTCAATCCGGCCAATGGACGATCCAGGAATCAGCGTGTTTTTACATGAGTAGAATGTGTGCTTTTATTTAAAATTATCTCTGGGTTATTTGTGAGGCATAGGAATTCGTTCATTTCTCCCCCCAAAAAATAAAATAATATATATAGTCCCATATATATAGACCCCACAAGGTCTGAGGGACAGTGGACCGGCCCCCTGCTGAAAACATTTGCTGGCCCCTGGTCTAAGAAATAAGCTGCTTTTCGAATTGACCAGGAGTTTGTCTCTTGCTGCAGCAAACTGTTGCAGCAAAACTAAAAGCAAGCTCAAGTAGGGTACATTATTTCTTCAGTGTCTGCCTGCATTGCATCCAAGAGGCCGTAGCAAGGCTAAGGGAGGTCCATTTCATTGTGAACAAGGAGATATACAAATAGCACAAAACTGTTAATCGCCAAAGACTTTAAAAAGAACAGGATAACTTGAGTTGTCTGAAGGAATATGCAACGTGGTAAAAGCACAGGGGACACTCCTTGAGAAGGCAAAACCCTGGCTGAGGAAGTGACTAATTGTGCCAAAAGGTAATAAAATCCCCTGCTAATTTAAGTTACAAAGTATTGTACCAGGCTATTGCAGTCCTCAGCCACCGCTTCTCTGTTGATTTTGATACAGGAAACGGGCCAAGTAAAAATCCATTAATAGTTCATGGGCCAGCAACCTTTTTCAGCCGTGGGCCCTCAGACCCTGCAGGGGGGCGGACAATATTTTGAAAAGGAAAAAATATGAACGAATTCCTATGCCCCACAAATAACCCAGAGATGCATTTTAAATAAAAGGACACATTCTACTCCTGTAAAAACACGCTGATTCCCAGACCGTCCGCGGGCCGGATTGAGAAGGTGATTGGGCTGGATCCGGGCCCCCGGGTCTTAGTTTGCCTACCCATGGTCCACACGCACACCAACCAGTCTTTATAAATGCTTATGGTTGGCCACTATAGCAGAGCCTGAGCCTCACAACCAATTAAGAACTATTAACATGATTTTAACAATGTGCCACTGATGTGAATTGCATATTCGTTCGTGCATCTCGGGGGGGGGGGGGGATAAATAAATAGCACTGACACATTGGGAGGAGGGATATGGCGACTAACCATTCTGTTTTGGCGCCTGTACCCCAGTTCCAGGAACCATATGGCGAATAGCTTTTCTATCCAACTGGTTGTAGCAAGGTGGACTTCCCCCTGCCCCCACTTAAAGAGAGTTTTCTGCCCTTGCTTCATGGCATTGGCTACCACTGACTGTGGCAAGGAAACTCAGGGTGGTCATAGTGCGTCACATGGCAAATTCTCTTAGAACAGGGGTTCTCGAACTATGGTCTAGGTCTAGGAGCTGCACAAGGTGGTCTACGGGGCACCTGTGGACGAATATGGGAAGTGGCATGTGGGAGGTGGGTGGTGCTGTGGGTTAAACCACAGAGCCTAGGACTTGCCGATCAGAAGGTTGGCAGTTCAAATCCCCGCAACGGGGTTTTGCTCCCATTGCTCGGTCCCTGCTCCTGCCCACCTAGCAGTTCGAAAGCATGTCAAAATGCAAGTAGATAAATAGGTACCGCTTCGGTGGGAAGGTAAACGGTGTTTCCGTGTGCTGCTCTGGTTCGCCAGAGGTGGCTTAGTCATGCTGGCCACATGACCCAGAAGCTGTACGCCGGCTCCCTCGGCCAATAAAGCGAGATGAGCGCCGCAACCCCAGAGTCGGCCACGACTGGACCTAATGGTCAGGGGTCCTTTTACCTTTATGGGAGGTGGCATATCGGTGGCATTAAATATCTGTATTGATTTTAATTGCATTTTATTGTTTCTTCTGTTTCTTATCTTGCATTTTTTGGCATTACAATTTGAATTCCATGAATTTCAGGTTTAATATAATAACATGCAATATATAAGAAATAAAAAAGCAATTTTTAAAGCGTACAGCATTTAACCCAATGCATTGCCATAGTTACAACAAGCAGAAACATCGTGAGTGGTCGACCAAGTACTCTCAACAATTTTCAAGTGGCCCAGGTGTGTGTGCGTGAGAGAGAGTTTTGGAACCATTGTCCTAGAGATCATATGATAAGGAGAGGTGTAAGTATGGCTATTTTATTTCCAACAGCATCCCCTTTGGTGGGAACAAAGTTTAGCTTGGCTCTAAGTCAGTACTAGGAAAACTCAGTGGAACAGAAATGTATTCAGAATGAAGTACTTTGCAATGTTAATACAGGGTCGTTTGAAATATTAGGGACATCCCCAAGTTTGACATTTGAGAGGTACTTTTTCAAGCTACTACTCATACAATTTCCATACCAGCAAGACTATTCCTTTCAAACAGTATTCTGCTGCATTGTATGACTATACAAGGTTGCTTTCATAAGGGGCGAGAAGAAAATATTGGCTCATGTTCTTGAAAGACACTTGGACTACATGAGAAACCTGTTATTAAGGCAGTGGCATTGTTCAAAAGACTTCTGTTGGGTGGCATCTGGCTAGGTCTCTCTAGTGATGAATCATGCAATTGAGCATGAATATTCCCCCGTTTCCTCTGAATAATGCTACATTAAAATATACACAGGCTGACTCAAAATTAGTTCTGGCAGTTCAGAAGGCAGAAGACCAATCCTTATATGCAAAAGGAAGCAAGCCAAAGGAATTGAAAACAACTGAGAGGCAGGAAAGAACATACATATGATGATTCTTAAAAAGCTGGGTTTTTCAAAATTAAAAGAAACTAAATCTGTTTCAATCATTTTGACAATGTTTTTGGGACTTTAACTTTATTGTAGACTTTGGGTCTACGGTTAGAATGAGGAAGGAATTTATAATTCAAAACCCATTTCCAGGTCATTAGGTTCATATCATTAGTCACCCGTGACTTTTTCTCTGAAGCTAGTTTCCATTATTATTTCTCCTTTCTCACGATCCTTTTGTATACCCATCCCATCCACAACAGTCTTCCATTTAATCCATCATATAAGCTTTCATGAGTCCAAGGGCTTATTTCAGATGAAATGCAGTCAAAGAATGCCTCACTTGCATGTATGTTTCTGCCTGATTGTTCCCAAGTCAAAGGCAATAGGATACACATCACAATTCATACATAGTGGATAATGAAGGAATCTTGCAGCTAAGGGGATGGAGAGTGATCTCATTGGCTGAGTCTATGCTGGTGCATTAGTCACATGGCACCAAGCCACCAAAAGTAGTGGAGGACCTTGGGGTCACAAATTTCATTGGTATGTTGTTTAGTCGTGTCCGACTCTTCGTGACTCCATGGACCAGAGCACGCCAGGCACTCCTGTCTTCCACTGCCTCCCACAGTTCGGTCAAACTCATGCTGGTAGCTTCGAGAACACTGTCCAACCATCCTGTCCTCTGTCGTCCTCTTCTCCTTGTGCCCTCCATCTTTCCCAACATCAGGGTCTTTCCCAGGGAGTCTTCTCTTCTCATGAGGTGCCCAAGGTCTTGGAGCCTCAGCTTCAGGATCTGTCCTTCCAGCGAGCACTCAGGGCTGATTTCCTTCAGAATGGTTAGGTTTGATCTTCTTGCAGTCCATGGGCCTCTCAAGAGTCTCCTCCAGCACCAGAATTCAAAAGCATCAATTCTTCAGTGATCAGCCTTTTTTATGGTCTAGTTCTCATTTCTGTACCATAGCTTTAACTATATGGACCTTTGTTGGCAAGATGATGTCTCTGCTTTTTAAGATGCTGTCTAGGTTTATAATTGCTTTTCTCCCAAGAAGCAGGCGTCTTTTAATTTTGTAACTGCTGTCACCATCTGCAGTGATCATGGAGCCCAAGAAAGTAAAATCTTTCACTGCCTCCATTTCATTGGTGTGCAACACCCAAATTTGCCCCCCCCCTTGTGCTCCATCCTAATCATATTTACAGCCCCCCATGGCACCCCCAAGGCTTCATGCCCGGTGTGACCAAACCAGTCACTCTCCCCTAAATCTGTCAAAAGCTAGTGTTTGGACACGCTAAAAGTTTATCACCATGTCAATTGCAATTTTCCAGAGTAGCTCTTTGAGACTAGTCTCTTGCAAAGAAGTGGGGGGTGTTATTTGATGCCTGACACTATTTTGAATCGAGATAGTGGACGGAGAAGTAACTTTGGTGTGTATCCACTCGATTTTTGGTGTGGCAGGTCCAAACTGCCAAATTACACTACAGTGGTACCTCTGATTACGTACTTAATTCTTTCTGGAGGTCCGTTCTTAACCTGAAATTGTTCTTAACCTGAAGCACCACCGCACAATTTCTGTTCTCATCCTGAAGCAAAGTTCTTAACCCGAGGTACTATTTCTGGGTTTGCGGAGTCTGTAACCTGAAGTGTATGTAACCCAAGGTACCACTGTATTTAAAAATCACAGTATCGAGGACTTCCGGGTTAGCGCGATCGGCTAATGGCGGATTCCCTCCGAGCTCCGGAGGGAATCGGCTCCGCTGGGGACGGGTCCTACCGCGACGGCGACGCGGGGACCCTTAGAAACCGCAGGCGCGGAAGCCTGTGGACTTGGTGACTCGGTGGGCACCTTTAAGCGCCTTCCCCGACCCACGAAGAGCCTTTTGAAAGGCTACAGAGAGGGAACGGAGAGTGGCGTGGTGCTGAGAGCGAAGCCGCGAGCCATGGCCGGAGAGCGCTGACTTTTTTCCCAGAATTCGGACTCGAAAAATAAATAACCCGTGAGTAGAACGGAATCTGGACTTTAAAATTTATACCTTTGAATTCGGTACAACCGGGGGATGTGCTAAAGGGAAGTCCGCACCCCCCCTACCTACAAACGATCTAAAGCAAGGATTGGAGAACTAAGGTGGAGATTACTGTTGTTTTTTTTTGGTGTCAGATAAAAGATACTTCCATGAATTTGACAGAAGAAGTCTTTGTGCTGGAGAGAAAGTGAGGAATTTTGGAAGCTTTTTGTGTAACCCCCCCCCCGAACCCGGGAGCGTCCTGTGTGTGAGCCGGAGGAAAATGAATAAGGAGTTTGACAGCTGTCAAAGGAGCTGTCAAACGGGTGGATAAAGTTAAGAACTTTGTTACTTAATAACTCTCTGAATTAAAAGTGTTGCATTTGAATTGAGGTGGTTGGAAATAACGTAGTTATAAACAACAAAGTAACGGATTGTTGGAAAAGGACTATTAAACATTTGGAATCCCCCTAGGGGGAACTAGAGACATTACAATGGATGCAGAGGGAAAATTACTGGCAGAGATAGACAAAAATGTTTTTTCTTGTGGGAATTCTGCAAGAGCAGAGTACGGCTATGAACAAAGAACTTATGACCTTGAACTCTAAAACAAACAACTCTGCTGATTATATAAAGGATTTGACTGATAAAAAATCTGCAGCTGAACCAGAAGTGACATCTGTGGAACCGGTGGTGAGGAAAGAAGGAGTTGGGAAAGTACAGGAAAATATCAAACAGAAGCTTATATTGTCAGGAAATAAAGAAGAAGATCTTCGGATTACAAATCTGCGAAAGATGAGAAAGATGAAGGAGGGAGCCCCTGGAGTACCTGCTACACTGGAATTTAAAAGAATAAAGAAATATGATTGGGACTTCCTCTTTGAGTATGGGAGATCAGCTGACCTTTTGCAGCAACTGCTTTTAAGCATCAGGGACGGAAGAAAATTCGATGTGACTGTGATAGAACTCCTTCGAGACCTGAGGACCAACAAAAAGGGATACCAACAAAACCGGCAGAGAGAGACTGACAGAGACTTAAAGGCCTCGGATGTGAGGAATCCGGGCTAGGAACTGTTTTTTGTGGACATTTGCTTGGGAAGGGATGGAAACCGGGGCAGGGAGGGAGGGGAGAATAGAATTACAAAATTTTATGATTTCTGTATTTGGCCATTATGACATATAACTAATTAATATATAAAGGGAGATTTGTGGAAGGGAAATTAGGTCGACCTTAGAAAAAGGATTAAATCTTTATAAGAGAATTGGATAAGTTAAATGTGGATAAGTAAAATGAGCGAATTTTAAAAATAACAATAATATGTTAAGGATGAGAGACAAGAACTTGCTGAATTAATCATGGGAATTGGGATGTATGAAGAGGGGGTGGGGGGAAGTCAGGGAAAGAGGGTAAAGAAAGTAAGAGTATGAAACTATACATGTTTTGTTTTTGTTTTGTGTGTATAAAATGTGAAAAATTAATAAAAATTTTATTTAAAAAAAAATCACAGTATCTTTGGGTTTCTACGAATTCCCAGGCAGCCCTGGGCATATAACCAGTGCTAATATATAAGCAGTGGCGTTATATATCAGCAAGAGAAAAGGTCACAGCAATATGCAAAGCCACAAGCACAGTTTATTGCCAGGTGTTCCTACAAGAACCATGTCTTTTCTCTGTTGCTTCCTGTCACAATAATGAGCATTTTGTCTGTGTTGTTGTAATTGCTAGTCAACTGCATAAACGCTTTTACAGTGAAGCAGTGCTGCACAGCCCTCTCCTACTACAACAACTATACGAAGCAAGTGGATATTTCCCCCGTTTTACAAATGCAGAACTAAGGCTGGAAAACTGTGATTTGATCAAGACTGTCTAGTAAGAACAATGATTCATAGAATCTTAGATGGGTGGATTTGTAATTTATATCTCATAGTAGTCCTGAGTTCGTCCACTGAGTACATGTAGATTTTGAACAGAGAAGCGCAGATGCTTTGGGATAAAAGCACTGGTAGAAAAGCAACAAAAATTAGAATTGGTCCCACTAGTTGAGAGAACAAAGTTTCAATAAATATGCAACGGTTTGATTGAGAAGACATCACCTGCAATGCAAAGTCATAAAACTCTACGTTCTATCAATGCAGTGTCATAATTCTAGCATTTATATAACTGGTAAAGCTTTCCAAAGAATACAGCAAGGGACATTTAAGCAATTAGTTAGAAGTTCAGGATTTGCACTATTCCTCTTGGGTAGGAAGAAAGGGGTGGAGATAGGTAGAACTTTACCAAGATTAGGGATAGGATTTGGAATTCAGGTGCCACAAAGTGGACTCCCCCCCCCCCCCACTCCTGTGCATTGTTGGCAGAGATGCAGACATTGTTTCCCTGGAAGTTGAATTATTTTCAGCACCAACCAATATACAATTATAGCTATCTTTTAGGATAAAGACTGAAGATAAAATGTAACCATGAATAACTGTTTTGAGAAGGAAAGAATGTCAACGTATGTTATTTTAGTTCTTTAGATACGTGACATTTCCCATGCAAATATACAATGAGAAAACACACAGTTCTGTGATTGCATCCATAGACTAAACAATATTAGTTATATTTGTCTTATTATGTAAATATGGCTTGCCACAAAAAGATAGCAGATTAATGATTAGCTTGTATACTTTCAGTTTTGCATGTTCTGTTTCTGCAAAATATATCTAACATATTCCAGCTAACCTGAGATGCCTGGTTATAAACTCATGCAGCTGTTTAGTGTGAACGAATCTGACAAAGTGTAAACAAAAATTAATCAATACTTATTTTTATAACCAAGAAAGGAACTGCCTTAACAATGGTCTTAGGAAATAACTGTTCCAACGTGCAGCTGCTTAACTGCACAAAAGAGAACAATCACAAGCAAGTTAATAATATGTGTGAATACACTACACCCATCAAAGGTAGCTGGTATTGGCAGCCATGAAATTAGGTATTCACTTATCAAAAAGTCGGGGTACAATGCAATTTTTGTGGCACAGGCATGAAGCCCAGAAGCTATTTAACTTACATCAGTTGCTCTCTCTGACTCAATAAGGCCATCATCCCAAAATCTATTAGAAATGTACAGAATCAAATTATTTCTGATGTCAACTGATGACTGAGCACTAAAGATGCCCAACTAAGATAGGAAGTTTTTGAAACTGCCATTCTAAGGCTATAGCAGGTGCCATTCTACTTACTGTAAATCTAATTATAGCAGATAATTAGAGGATAGGAACATCAACTGAGTCAAGGATACATTCACAAATCAGAATAAGATTCTGATCCTATTCCCGAACCAGAAAACCACTGATCTATGTGATTCCTTTGTTTTCTAAAATTTGGACCAGATTCAGGAGTGGTTCGGTTGCATTAGTTGAATATCCACATCTGTTATGAGATAGGCATAAAATTATATTTCCACTTTTTAATTAAAAGAAGTGTTCTCCCCCATCCTTTCGCCTATTGGCGAAACTTGTGTCCTTAGGACTATCTCCATCTGAACTACTAAAATTGGATTTAATTTCTGCCAAGAGAATTATAACTCACAAATTAGAGGAGATGGATTTACAATTTAATATTGCGACAGGTGGTGGCACCTGTTCGCCGATAAACCTTGGCTTAACACCACCAACAAAGCTTCCATCTTATTTAACTACCTTATCTGTGGTGATGCACAGGTACGCCTTTATAAAGGCTAGATTCAATGTTTTCCCATCAAATGTGTTGGGTAACAGACTCTCCAACGGACAGATCTCACTCCTCTGTGACTGTAAAAGTGGATCTACAGAATCATTATATCATATAATCTTCTGTTGTCCTATACATTCGGCTTCACGGTCCAAGTTTTTGGCCCCATATTTATCGAGAATAGCTGACAGACCTCAGGAAGCCCAAATAATATACTTATTAAACGACGAAGACTCAAGTAGATCCCTTGCAGTCGCTAGATACCTGATTAATGTCTTATTTCATAAGAGGAGAAATGGATCACTGTATGACTCTGACAGCTTAGCCAAACTTAAGAACCATCAATAAGTGCCAGAACTAAGACGCATATCCCCCAAAATCTGAGGTATTTGAATTGCGGTTGACATAGAGGGAGCTTATTGTGTATAGTTTACTAAATTGAAGTAAAATTGGTTTTATAGGGGTGTTTTAACTTGGAACTGTTTAAATTGTATTGTTTATGGATAAATTTTGATGTATTGTTTTTAGATATGGGCCAATGGCCGTAATAAACCAATCAATCAATTTCGCCTATTACTGTATTGGCCCGAATATACGCCGCACCCCCCTCTAAATGCCAACCGTGAAAAGTGTGGCTTAAATTCGCGACCTTACAAAAATTGGATTTTACTATGTTGCTGCTAAAACACAGACATACGGTAAAACGGAAAGGGTGTGAGTGCCTGCAGAATTTTAAGGGAGCGGCTTATATTCAGGTATTGTCTCCCCTCCCCCCGAATTTTAAAGGTGCGGCTTATACTCGGGCCAATACGGTACTCAGTGACAAGGGGATATATGCAAACCTATGAACCGGATAATGGGACGCAGGTGGCGCTGTGGGTTAAACCACTGAGCCTAGGGCTTGCCGATCAGAAGGTCGGCGGTTCAAATCCCCACCACGGGGTGAGCTCCCGTTGCTCGGTTCCTGCTCCTGCCAACCTTGCAGTTCGAAAGAACGTCAAAGTGCAAGTAGATAAATAGGTACCGCTCCGGCAGGAAGGTAAACGGCGTTTCCGTGAGCTGCTCTGGTTCGCCAAAAGCGGCTTAGTCATGCTGGCCACATGACCCGGAAGCTGTACGCCGGCTCCCTCAGCCAATAAAGCGAAATGAGCAACGTAACCCCATAGTCGGTTACGACTGGACCTAATGATCAGGGGTCCCTTTACCTTTACCTATGAACCAGATATTCACCACTAACATTAAACAGAGTTGCAGTATATGTATATGTGTTCAAAGACATAGAAAAGCTTGACACATGTCACAGGACCTGCCCTTTCACATGCAGAATCATCACAACACCTATCTAGGCCAACATACCAAAGCCCAAAGAACCTCATCAGAAGGCAATTGTTTGACAGATGCTTGGAGCATGCGCATTTCCTAATTGCTCCCTGGTGTAGCAACTGTTGTTGGTACATGACACTCAGAAAGAAGAATTGTGGCATCCATTGTTTTCTATCAAAAGAAGAAACCCTAAATGTTTGATGCCAGCAAAACAAATGGCAGATATTGCTGTCTGCGAGAACTTCCAATGCCAGTATTTTCATTTTATTTATAAGAATGTTTACATGCTGCTAACTTGTGCCGAAAACATCTAAGCAGGATACAGCAAATATAAATATGCTTGTCAAGAGACTGAACCGTGTTTTGGAATAATGTGCTCCCTGCCATGGAAACAGTTACCAAAAGATATTGCAGCAGAAGCTCTGAACTGTGGCAATGATACAAATGATCCACATCTTCATGACTCACAACAGACTACACGGCTGTTCCTTGCTGCATTCATATTCGCTTCCCAGTCTTGTGGCAGGTTTTCTGAATGTGTGCAACACAAGCATGCAAAGAAGGCAAGGTGGGAGCACCAGGATGGATTTCCAAAGCAGAGACACTGGTGACAGCATTTGTAAAAGTGTTTTCTGTTCCACACAGAGAGACAGTAAATAAGAAAGAACTGTAGCATCTTAAATGGGTGCGATGAGATGGGGCAGGAAGGAGGGTTTGGATCAGCACTGGATAAAACGTTTTCTGATCAGTGAAATCAGAGTTTTGTGATCAGAGTGAGCGTTCATTAGAGTTGAACTCTGCAGAATAAATGATTGTGTGCAAGGAGGATTAACAAAAGAATATGGTATTAGAAGATGCTATTATTACTGGGAGTAAAATGCATAGCAAATTGGATCCGTGAAACGGCAGATAACATTCAGCAAATATAAAGCAATGCACACTGTGTTGTTTGTTCTGTATATATTGATGTAGACGTCAAATTGGCTCTAACTACATAGTTTAAAGACCTTGCGAGTCACAGTGGAAATCTGCTTTTTGCTGATGCACTGAAGGCAGAAAATGCAGTAATCTGGAATGGGGTTGAAAGGGAGGGAGTAGAAAGCATAATCTGTTTGATGTTGGTTTTCCCTTTTTGCAAATATATGGAATCAACACTCAGTTCAACTAAAAACAATACCTAATTCATCCTCAAACAAGACTCACTGAAATCAATGGGTTAACTATGAGTTGGACTACTAACATTTGATATCACCTCTTACATCTTTTCAACTCCCAAACTTAAACAAAATCCACATTTTTTTTCCAAAATATCGAAACAATTTTTTGCCACCATGGTTAACTAGAACATTCTTATGTAAGTCAGAAGCATCAATTTACAAGAATTTACAGTGGAAGCTTCAGACTATGATAATAATATCAATGAGTGTATGTTATAGTACATACTGATACACTATTCAGTACTTTGGGATCTGTTGAGTATATTGAGAGAGTGGAAAATTCTAGTTTGGCATTAGTTAAGACACTGGACACTAGGAATGACGGATTACTCTTAGAGGGGTTTGTTTAACATTGAGGATGTGTTTGCTGCCCTAGGCTCCTTTGGGAGGAAGAGCAGTGTACAAATTCAATACATAAAACAAATATTTCACAGAACAGCATATTCTGAAAATAAGTGCACTACATCAAATATGCAACCAAGTAAGTCAGACACACACATTTCAAAAATACAGAATTAAACTTATATTCTTAATGCTCTGGTATATTAAAAAGTTGTAGCTGCATAGTTGTAACTCTCAAAGCACCACAGAAGTTGATTTTGGACACTGCCTTTGATATAAAAAAGGACCATGCAAAAAGAACTCAGTGACCAGGTTTTAAAAGCACAATAAATGCAGAGCAATTTCCTAAGTTGCCTCTTTCAAGAATATTTAACTCCCAATTGTGAAATACTTTGCCCTTCCCAAAGCTGAATTAACACACACACACTCACTCCCAATTAATGAAGCTGTTATTAAAAGTAAAATGCCACCTGTCAAAATATACCAAGGCTGATATATAACCCTACAACCAGAATAAGGTAATAATTATGTAATTAACTGGCACTGAACACGAGTAAGCATAGCGCAGTGTTTCCCAACCGGTGTTCCGCGGCACACTAGTGTGCCGCGAGACGTTGCCTGGTGTGCCGTGGGAGGGAGGCGGGCGAGTCGGGCGGCAAGAGGCGGGGCGGCAGTGGCGAGCACACGCGGGGTGGCGAGCGAGCGAGCTCCCACATCCCATCGCCGCTCGCTTCGGCCGGCCGGCCCGTGCTCCGCGCTGGTGTCGGCAAGCCTTGCGCACCCTTTTGAGGACGCCCCGTGCTCGGCGCTGGTGTTGGCCAGCCTTGCGCACCCGGGGGATCTCCCCCCCCCGTGAGCGCAAGGCTTGCGGGTGGAAGCCGGCAGCACGGAGCACGGGGCGCCCTTCGGAGGACGCCCCGTGCTCCGCGCTGGTGTTGGCCAGCCTTGCGCACCTGGGGGACCTCCCCCCGAGAGCGCAAGGCTTGCGGGCGGCAGCTGGCAGCGCAGAGCACGGGGCGCCCTTCGGAGGACGCTCCGCGCTGGTGTCGGCCAGCCTTGCGCACCCGGGGGATCTCCCCCCAGGAGGGCAAGGCTTGCGGGCGGAAGCCGGCAGCACGGAGCATGGGGCGCCCTTCGGAGGACGCCCCGTGCTCTGCGCTGGTGTTGGCAAGTCTTGCGCACCGGGGGATCTCCCCCCGGGAGCGCAAGGCTTGCGGGCGGCAGCTGGCAGCGCGGAGCACGGGGTGAACTTCGGAGGCTGCCCCATACTCCGCGCTCCGCGCTGGTGTTGGCCAGCCTTGCGCACCCGGGGGATCTCCCCCCAGGAGCGCAAGGCTTGCGGGCGGCAGCTGGCAGCACGGAGCACGGGGCGCCCTTCGGAAGACGCCCCGTGCTCCGCGCTCGTGTTGGCAAGCCTTGGGCACCCGGGGGATCTCCCCCCAGGAGCGCAAGGCTTGCGGGCGGCAGCTGGCAGCGCGGAGCACGGGGCGTCCTTCGGAGGCCGCCCGTGCTCCGCGCTGGTGTTGGCCAGCCTTGCGCACCCGGGGGATCTCCCCCCAGGAGCGCAAGGCTTGCGGGCGGCAGCTGGCAGCCGAAGGGCGCCCCGTGCTCGTGTTGGCAAGCCTTGCGCACCGGGGGGCGCGTGGGGCGCCCTGAAACAGAGGGTTCCCCATGCTGCTGACTGTAGCCTGCCGCCCGACGCGCGGGGCGCCCTGAAGCAGAGCGCCCCTCGCGCCGGGCAGACATGGGCCAGCCCCACAAGCTCGGGGGACAGCGGGGAGGCGCAGCACCGCCATCCCACTGTTCCCCGACCTGGTTTTTTTGGGGGGGGAAATAAAGGGGGGAAAATTTCCTTTATTTCCCCCCCCCCCCCAAAAAAGTAGGTGCGTCCTATGGGACGGAGCGTCCTATGGGACGAAAAATACGGTACTTACTATTTCATAATAAAGTAATTATAAAATACTTTCTTTGTGTTTATTTGATGCCTATTAAAGAGAGTTACTTTATATATAGTCAATATAGGCACAGAGTTAATTTTTTAAACATTTTCTAATGGTGGTGTGCCTCGAGATTTTTTTCATGAAACAAGTGTGCCTTTGCCCAAAAAAGGTTGGGAAACACTGGCATAGCGTACAGTTATACAGTTACACAAGAGACACTCAGTGTCCTTTAGCAATATTCTGTAGCTGAGGACATTTTGCTTCCACTGGGTTAACTTTAAAGAGTTTGCTTCCAAAGCTGTACTTTAACTCCTGCATGACTGGCATTGGCAACGCAATACCAAGTGTTAAGCACCTTGTTTGCCTTTCATTTTCCAGCTGAACAAAGCCTCTGCAGCAGACATAGGCAAACTCGGCCCTCCATATGTTTTTGGGACTACAATTCCCATCATCCCTGACCACTGGTCCTGTTAGCTAGGGATGATGGGAGTTGTAGTCCCAAAACATCTAGTGGGCCGAGTTTGCCTATGCCTGCTCTGCAGCTTCCAAGGCCCTTTGGAAGCTTCCCTTGCTTTTAAACTTCCTCTTTCTGAAAGGCTTCGCTTTTTACAAGACAATCTTGTTTACCATAGGAATGCAACTGTTACAGTAGTGTTTGCCCTCACAGTAAAGCTAAAAAGGGTAAAGGACCCCTGAACGGTTAAGTCCAGTCAAAGGCAACTATGGGGTTGCAGCACTCCTCTCACCTTCAGGCCGAGGGAGCCGGTGTTTGTCCGCAGACAGCTTTCCGGGTCATGTGGCCAGCAGGACTAAACCGCTTCTGGCACAACGCAACACCGTGACGAAAGCCAGAGTGCACGGAAACGCCGTTTACCTTCCCACCGCAGTGGTACCTATTTATCTACTTGCACTGGCGTGCTTTCGAACTGCTAGGTTGGCAGGAGCTGGGACAGAGCAACGGGAGCTCACCCCGTCATGTGGATTTGAACTGCCGACCTTCTGACTGGCAAGCCCAAGAGGCTCAGTGGTTTAGACCACAGCGCCACCTGCATCCCTCACAGTAAAGCATTCCTGACAGGTCTCTAAACATGTGAGTATTTGTGACTGAGAGCCAGTGTCATGGAGGAGATGGCCGGATCCTGAGGAGGAAAGGGAGGAGCTCAGGGAGTTGGAGCTGGGCAACCCTAGGCTGCAGGTATTTGATTCACTGGACCAATTATGGCCAATAGAGCCATTCTGGGAAGGCACGGGTGACTTGCATGCCCCCAATTAACTGCCAAATTCTATTAATGCTATCCGGGCAAATCCAAACCTCATGACTGGGGTGGGGGCACTTCAGAAACGGGGCGATGCCATGAAGCTATTGCAGGTTTCATGCAGGGGGGGGGGTCAGATGCTAAGGAGGAACAGGAGGTGCTCAGGGAGTTGGAGATGTCTGAACTTGGCGAGGAGGAATGGAGAAATGGATCCAAGGCAGGGGCAAAGTGGGTTGCCAGAGGACTGTTCCAGCCCTGTGACATTGGCCAACCCTAGGCAGACGTCTCCTTCTCCTGTCAGTGAGGATGTCCCTATGTCCCTCTTTCAGGAAGGCAACTAATTGAGAGTTAATTGGGTGCCGACCACTTGCCACGCTAAGAGTTGGGCTTACCCCACTCTTCAAAAGGAAGGCCCAGGGAGCATGTGGCTTATTGGATCAACATTATCTGCTTGCACTTAGCCATGTCTCTATAAAGGGTAAAGGTAAAGGGACCCCTGACCATATAGGTCCAGTCGTGGCCGACTCTGGGGTTGCAGCGCTCATTTCGCTTTATTGGTCGAGGGAGCCGGCGTACAGCTTCCAGGTCATGTGGCCAACATGACCAAGCCGCTTCTGGTGAACCAGAGAAGCACATGGAAATGCCGTTTACCTTCCTGCCAGAGTGGTACCTATTTATCTACTTGCACTTTAACGTGCTTTCGAACTGCTAGGTTGGCAGGAGCAGGGACCGAGCAACGGGAGCTCACCCCGTGGCGGGGATTCGGACCACCGACATTCTGATCGGCAAGTCCTAGGCTCTGTGGTTTAACCCACGTCCCTGGAAGGCAATTAATTCGGAGTTAATTGGGTGCTGACCACTTCCCATGCTAAGAGCTGTGCTTACCCCACTCTTCAAAAGGAAGGTCCAGGGAGCATGTGGCTTATTGGATCAACATTATCTGCTTGCACTTAGCCATATCTCTATACCTAGCCCTTTATACAAGATACCTGCTACATCTTGTAACCTGCGCTTTGCCTATGTACCAATCTGATTTATGCATCAAAACCTTTAGCAGAAACTGTGCAGGGAGTTCCAAGTTCTTCATTCAACATTGAGGGCCACGACAGACAGCCAAGACTCTCATGGAATGTGTACACACATGTGAGGATGTGTTGTTTGTTCACACACATCTCTGCTGTTGGGGGGGGGGGGGACGACAGCAGTGTAACAGTGGCAGAAAACTATGAAGCTCCTCACTGCTTTGCGTTTAAGAGGGGGCTTTTCGCTCCAACTCGTAATCAAGGTTTTACACTCCTTTGCAACAGCCAACGTGGAACAGAGGTCCTGTGCTCCTCTTCCAATGTCAGTAAAACACTACCAGCTGCAGGGTGGAAAAATCAACTATTTGATTTGATGAAAAGGGCAATACTCTTATCTGTTGCCCATAGCATCAGCCCACAAGGAAATGACACCAAGGAAGACAGCAGTTGGCCAGGTGACAAAGCAACAAACATTTTACAGATGTCAGGAAGAGCTTGAAACCTTAACTTTTCACAGCAATATTAATGCTCTTCTTCTTCTTAATGTATGAATTGCATATACAACACATGCACATTTGACGAAAAAATAAATTGCAAGTATATAAGGAATGGGTTTGCACAACACAATGAATAACCGAACTAGATGAATCCCAAGCTTCATCCCACACCCTTCAAACAACTTAAAATTTCTACAGGTACCTATCTTTCCCCCTCCATAGCTATTAGCCAAGACCACATCACAGCTGTTTTTAATCAAAGAAAAGGATGTTGGAAGATACAATCATGTATCTCCCAAATAATTCACACCGATTTTGCTGTCTGAAAACCAACAGCTCATATACAGACTCTGTGTTTTGTTTTGTTTTGTTTTGTTTTGTTGTTTTGTTTTGTTAAATAGCAACAGCTTTAAAATAATCTACAAAATTGCCTGACATGTTTCCTACTGGTATTTTTCATTTCCTTCGCACTCCATTATTTTCCAAAGTTACAACTCAGCAATGTCAAAGGGAATCTGTTTCCTATATAGACCAGGAAAGTTGGAGTGATCAAGTAAGAGGATGGAGAGCTAAACAGCCTCGCTGGCCTCTGTTACTGAAACTGCACATTTCATTACTCCTTCCCACCCCAGATAAAAAGTTCACTGCCCCAGATCTCCCCTTCCCCAACAACCCACACAATCTTTCCTTCTTAAGAAGCAGATTAGCAGCTGGAAAACAAGTTCCATGCTGCAAAAGAGAAAGCGCAAAAACAAACCATAACATAATTATATGTACTAGGACTACAATAATTACCCCTTAGCTGAAACACAATAGGCACATGAGGGAAATCTCCTCAACCTTTTAACTATATTTTGAAGGTGCATTACTTAAACACCGATTCCCACCCCCCAAAAAAGTTTTTTAAAAAATAAAAATACACACCATCTGCAAGGTGGAAGAAAGGCCTCTTCTTGTCCACGAGGAAAGAGTTCACATCTTTCTACCTCAGACTGCAACTACAGCCTAAATAGAGAGTTATTATAATATTTCATTAATATTATTTTAATAGAAGGGGGAAATAATGGGGAGGGGGGTGGATTACACCCCTGGCCTTCATAACTCTTAATATCCCAAGCGATCCAGCCCGTTTTGATAGGGTTGCACTTTGGTTTCATTCGTATCTGGGAAGGGAATTTCTCTGGGTGGGTGGAAGGAAGCCCAGCCCGCCCGAAGTTTCCTGCGCAAAATTAGTTTTGCTTTTGTGGTTTTAAAAGGAGGGAGTGAGAGAAAGAAAGAAAGAAAGAAAGAAAGGGAAAGAAAGAGGCCGGAGTAACAACCCCACCAACGCCTCCTTTAACCCCCAACCCCGCTATCCTTTCCTCCCCACTCCCGCCAGGCAGCAAACCCTCTGCTGCGCCCCCAAACTCGCCCCACCGGGGAAGCGAAAGCGCACCAAGACGCCCGGGCGCAACGCCGCCCCTGGAGAAGGACCGGGAGCTAATACCTCGGGAAACGGGCGCGTGGGGAGCTGGTCACCGACTCTCCCCCCCGCGACGGCGGCGCTGCAGAGGAAGCCGAGGTTTCCCTCCGGCTCCCCCCGCTACATACAGGCAAGGAGGAAGCAGCCGGAGATGAAGCGACGCCCGTCGGGGCGGGCCAGCTGCTTGGCGCGCGCCGCCGAGCGCGCCCGGGCGGGTCCGTCTCTCTCTCTCCGCCGCCCAGCTCTTCCCGGTCGCTTCGCCCGGCGGCGCTGGGGAGCGAGGAGAAGAGAGGCGCCTCCTCCGCTTGGAACCGAGACGGCGCGGGACGCGGCGAAGGGCCTGCGCTCGGGACGCGCTCGCCAGCTGCGTCACGACGCACGGGCTCTCCAGGAGAGGCAGGGGCGCACGGCAGCTGCCGCCCCGGGGAGGAGCCGCCGAGCGCCGGGGAGGAGCCGCGCCGCCCACGGCCGACGTCGGAGCCGGGAGAGCGATCCGCTCGGAGAGGCGGCGCCTCGGGTGAAAGGGAACTCGAGGACAGAGCTGGGCAGAGCGACCCGGTGGTCACCTTGCGAGATGCGCCCCCGCGACCCCGATGCCTCCAAGATTTCTCGGGACGGCCTCTTCTTCTTTTTAAAATATAATTTTTTAATTAAATTTTCTTTTCTACAATTTAAAGTACTCATTTTTTACATTCTTAAGATATCAATGACTTCCGTTCTTCTCTTTCCATGGTTCATTTTGCATATCATAAACCCTTATATGTTTCACAAAAACTATACTATTCAGTATTCTATTATTGATGGTTGGACAGTGATAGTTAACAATGTGGTTACAGAAGAGTTTAAAATTGAAAAAGGAACACGACAAGGCTGCCCGATTTCCCCTCTGCTATTTATATCGTTCTGGAGGTGCTCTTGAATATGATTAGAGGGGACCGGTTGGTGGAAGGGATTCAGGTCGGGGCGAAACAATATAAACTTAAAGCTTTTGCAGATGACCTAGTTTTGACTTTGCAGGAGCCAGAATCTAGTACAAAAAGAGTATTGCAACTGATACAAGACTTTGGTCGGGTAGCGGGATTTAATTTAAATAAACAGAAAACCAAGGTGTTGGGGGAAAATTTGACAGATACAGAGTCAGAACGGTTTCAGAGAGAAACAGAACTAACTGTGGTCAAAAAAGTAAAGTACCTAGGGGTAAACATTACAGTAAAAAATCTGAGTCTATTTAAGGATAACTATGAAAAATGTTGGTCTGAAATTAAGAGAGATTTGGACAGTTGGACAAAATTGAAGCTTTCTTTGCTAGGCCGAATTGCTGCTATTAAGATGAATGTATTGCCAAAAATGTTGTTTTTGTTTCAAACACTACAGATTGTGGACAAGACGGAGTGCTTCCGGAAGTGGCAGAGAGATATCTCTAAATTTGTCTGGCAGGGCAAAAAGCCCAGAATTAAGTTTAAGATATTAACTGATGCGAAAGAAAGAGGGGGCTTTGCCCTGCCAGACTTAAAGTTGTACTATGAAGCCGCAGCTTTCTGCTGGCTAAAAGACTGGCTACTTCTCGAAGACACTGATGTACTGGACCTGGAAGGTTTTAATAATGCTTTTGGTTGGCATGCATACTTATGGTATGATAAGGTTAAGAGCAATAAGGCCTTCAAGAACCATATTGTCAGGAAAGCAGTGTTTAATGTCTGGACAAAATACAAAGACTTATTGGAAAACAAAACTCCAAGGTGGCTTTCACCTCTGGAAGCTAAGGCCTGAAAAAGACCCAATATGGAGGCCAAATGGCCAAAATATTGGGAAATATTAGAAAAGGATGGAGACAATTGGAAATTGCAGAGTTTGGAGAAAATGAAGGATAAAGTGCGAGACTGGTTACATTACGCTCAGATTAAAGAAGTCTTTAAAAATGATAAAAAGTTAGGGTTCCAGGTGGAGAAATCGAAGTTGGAAACAGAATTGTTAGAACCAAAGACTAAGGTATTATCAAGAATGTATAACCTGCTGTTAAAATGGAATACACAAGACGAAATGGTTAAATCGGCTATGATAAAGTGGGCTCAGGACATTGGGCATAACATTATGTTTGAGGACTGGGAAAGGTTGTGGACCACTGGGCTGAACTTCACTGCATGTAATGCTCTGAAGGAAAATGTTATGAAAATGATATATAGATGGTACATGACCCCAGTTAAACTTGCCAAAATATACCATATGTCTGACAATAAATGTTGGAAATGTAAAGAAAATGAAGAAACATTCTTTCACCTCTGGTGGACCTGCCCTAAAGTGAAGGCCTTCTGGGAAATGATATATAATGAGTTGAAAAAGGTGTTCAAGTATACCTTTACTAAGAAACCAGAGGCCTTCCTTCTGGGCATTGTCAGCCAGAAGGTGTTAAAGAAGGACCGAACATTCTTTATGTATGCAACAACGGCAGCAAGGATACTTATCGCTAAGAATTGGAAAACTCAAGATCTACCCACGCTGGAAGAATGGCAGATGCAACTGATGGACTATATGGAACTAGCTGAGATGACTGGCAGAATCCGAGACCTGGGAGAGGAGAGGGTCGAAGAAGATTGGAAGAAATTCAAGACTTATTTTAAAAAACATTGTAATTTGGTTGAATGTTAAGAAAGGATGCTAGATCATAAATAACTGTGCACCACTAAATTAGATGGAATTAAGAGGATAAGTAAGCTTGAGGAAAAATTATAAATTTATTGGAGAACTAACAGATTATATTTAAATGAACTTGACACAAGACTGTAAACAAGATGATAAATTGCGGGCAAGAATTGACAATGATGCAAATGGGAGCGGGAGGTGTGAGGGAGTCCAAAGATATTAAGAAAGTATGTCATGATATATGTTATTCTGTTTCTTTAGCTTTGCATTTTTATTTAAAAATCTTAATAAAATATTTTTTTTAAAAAAAGGACAGTGTTCTCGAAGCTACAGTGGTACCTCTGGTTGCAAACGGGAACTGTTCCGGAAGCCCATTTGCAACATGAAAATCGCGCAACCCGCAGCGGCGCGTCTGCACACGCACGGATCGTGATTCACCACTTCTGCGCATGCATGTGATGTCATTTTGCGCTTCTGCGCATGCACGAGCGGCGAAAACCTGGAAGTAACTGTTTCTGGTACTTCTGGGTCGCCGCGGAATGTAACCTGAAAGAACGTAACACAAAGCGGACGTAACACGAAGTGGACGTTAGTATGACTGTACTATCATGAGTTTGACCAAGCTGCGGGAGGCAGTGGAAGACAGGAGTGCCTGGCGTGCTCTGGTCCATGGGGCCACAAAGAGTCAGACACGACTAAATGACTAAACAACAACAACAAATTATTACATCCAGTGCTGGATTTACATATAAAATAAACAAGCTATAGCTTTGGGCCCCACTCTCTTGGGGGCCCTCAAAAAATTTAAAGGGAAAAAAACTGGATGTACATTTCCAAAATAAGGATAAAAAACAAGCAAAATAAAAGCTACATACAGGCAAGTGTGTTTTGTGTTGTGTAGGCTCCTATTTGTTACGTGCAAATGGCTGTAGATACTTATTAGGTCCGTAAGTTACCATATAGCATATATTCAGCACAAAAAAACAGCAACAATTTGTTGTTGACAAAGGACATATAAAGGGCCTCATTACCTTCAGTAGCTTAGGGCCTCATCAAACCAAAATCTGGCCCTGATTACATCCATCAAAACTTGTTTACACTGTTGAATTCATCTGAAGGCTGCCAGATATTAATGCTACACTTATTTCCTATATATTCAATAAACATTTTCCAATCTTCTCTAAACTGCATGTTCTTCTTGTTCTCTTATTCTATATCTTCTTCTTCTTCTTCTTCTTCTTCTTCTTCTTCTTCTTCTTCTTCTTCTTCATAGAATTGTAGAGTTGGAAGTGGGCCACCATGGTCATCTAGTCCAACCCCACCGCAATGCACCTGAGCATAGCTGGGGGGGGGGGCGCACCGGGCATCCACTTACCATGGAGACAGTGCTGCTGAGCCACACATCTCTTCTGGGAGGTGGCAGGCTCCGGTTCCACACAGCGTGCCCTGCCCCGGCTCGCCCCATCCTGTGGATGGCTCGCCCCGGGGGCCCGAGCGGCTGGCTACACCACTGCTCCGGAACTTTAAATACTAAGTTATTGTGCGGTATAATTTGTGTGCATCAGTTTACCTATAAACTGATATAAATTCAGCACTGAATGAGAAACACCAAGCACACATTATCATCAAAAGTCAATTCTTTTAAAATTCTAAGGCAAAAATATATCTTTTTCTTCAAAAATAGAAGCATTGTACAAAAATATCATGCAAAACCCGTAGATTAATAATACAGTGGTACCTCTGGATGCGAACGTGATCCGTTCCGGAGCCCCATTCACATCCTGAGTAGAATGTAACAGGCGACCTCGCATGCGCGGGTCACGGCGTCTGCGCATGCATGAGCGGCGAAACCCAGAAGTAATGCGCTCCATTACTTCTGGGTCGCCATGAAGCGTAACCTGAAAACGCTCAACCTGAAGCATATTTAACCCAAGGTATGACTGTAGTAATTCTAAGGGTTGTATAGCTCCTTATCTCTTTAGTGTGGGGTTGGATAACTCCATACCCTCCAACATTGATCCAATGAAAATAGGGACGTCCTAAGGAAAAGTGGGGCATTCTGGGATCAAATCAGAAACCGGGACGGCTTCTGTAAATCCGGGACTGTCCCTGGAAAACAGGGACACTTGGAGGGTCTGCTACCTCAGCAGAATCTGGTGTATCCAATGTGTGCTATTCCATACGCAAGGCAGGCTTGAAGGTGAACTGAGGCTTTACAACTTTGCCCCTCCCCCCCCCCAAAAAAGAACCCTCAACAACTTTTGTGCCTGAATTTTCACTTTTTGAAATATGGCAACCCTATGATAATGTGTGAGAAGTTTAACCCAAGATCTGGCAGTCAGAAAGTTAAATAACCTTGTGAAAAATATCTGCCCCTCCCCTTCTTCTCTTCCTGTTCTCTTGTGAGGAATATCTGTTGCTGTTATCTGGGGACGAGTTTATTTATTTAGTTTCACTTTCCTCTGCTTCTTATTTAGTGGGTAAATGCAAAACCTTTTGTATGGTTTTGTATGTACTGTGGTATTTTATGCAGTGTGACTTGTATTTTTATTGATCATAGTTGAGTGATTACTGTAATTGATAGGATTGAATTCCTGTTCAATTATTATTTGCTGATGTTCTGAGTGTTAATTTTATTGTGTACGATTATATTCTAATAGATTATTGCTTCATTTGATATGTCATTCCATTTTAAAGTTATGCTTTATCATATAACTTTTTGTATTGGATCAGATTATTATAGCATGCGTGTGTTCTTTGTTGAGTATCTTGGGCTTGCCGATCGGAAGGCCAGCGGTTCTAATCCCCCCAATGAAGTGAGCTCCTGTTGCTCTCTCCCAGCTCCTGCCAACCTAGCAGTTCAAAAGCACGCCAGTGCAAGTAGATAAATAGGTTCTGCTGTGGCAGGAAGGTAAACGGTGTTTCCATGCGCTCTGGTTTCTGTCACAGAGTTCCACTGTGCCAGAAGTGGTATAGTTGTGCTGGCCACATGACCCGGAAAGCTGTCTATGGACAAACGCTGGCTCCCTCGGCCTGAAAGCAGAGATGAGTGCCGCAACCCCATAGTCACCTTTGACTGGACTTAACCGTCCAGGGGTCCTTTACCTTTTCTTCTTCTTCTTCTTCTTCTTCTTCTTCTTCTTCTTCTTCTTCTGCATTGGCTCTAATAAAATTCTCAACTGAAATGTTATTAGAACCCACTGGAAGCTCATGTAGAGTAAGTTATTTAGAAATGCATTTTTTTGGCAGAGGCGTAGATCTAAGTCCTTCTATTTAAACTTCTGAGCATCGGTATGTTTGTGCAGTTAGGTTCCATGGGGCACAGTGCAATTTTCAGCACACTGGTATAGGGCAACTGTACAAAATGTACAGTGGTACCTCTGGTTACGTACTTAATTTGTTCCGGAGATCCGTTCTTAACCTGAAACTGTTCTTAACCTGAAGCACCACTTTAGCTAATGGGGCCTTCCGCTGCTGTTACCACACGATTTCTGTTCTCATCCTGAAGCAAAGTTCTTAACCTGAGGTATTATTTCTGGGTTAGGGGAGTCTGTAACCTGAATTGTATGTAACCCGAGGTACCACTGTACTCCTACATGTCTTACTTTACCATAAGAACATGTTATGGGGGCTATAGTGCACAGTTGCTTTGAAACCTCTATGAATTAGCCCTTAGCCTGAGCATTACATTGCCAGCGTCATTTGTCTCCAAGCCATCGTTGATGGTATCCCTAATTCACAAACGCCTGCTTTACTTTGCTTGGAAAAGATTTTTAAAGCATTTGGATGCATTCCGCTCCTGCTTCATGGAGTACAAAACTCCCAGGCCCAGCTTCTCTAGACTCAGAACAAGACATTTTGCACAGATTGAAAGCTCAAAGGAAATGAGAAGTTGAGCTTCCAATCAAATGCTACTGATCATTGGAACAGAACATCACTATCGTGTTTCTTTCCTGGCAGGGAAGCTGATGGAACCACCCTAGTTCAAAAATAATTCCTCAAGTCAGGACAGGATTTTTGGGAAGCTGTTTCAATACAGAGTCGCTGTAAGGAAAGCACTCCCACAGGGAACAGAAATGAGCATTTAAAATTCTATAGCAGAAACCATCCAGCAAGAAACAGAATCATTCATCCTAAATTTTAATGAATGCTGTTGTATATACAAGTACCAGACCCTTTTTCACTTGGTCTCACCTTCTTTCCTCCTGGCAACCAGATAGCTCAGTCGATATAGCATGAGACTCTTAATCTCAGGGTCATGGGTTTGAGCCCCTCTGAATAATTTGGGGAGGGGGTAGATGTGTGTGTCCCCCAACCCCCCCCCCCCAACTTTTGACCAAAATAATAATAATCAACTTTGTCTGGATTTTCACTTTTGGGAATGTGGCAGCCCTAGACTAGATGACTCTCGTGGTCCCTTCCAACTCTACAGTTCTAAGATTCTTCGTCTTCTTCTCTGGAATGTGTCTTGGATGATATCCAGTGGTGCTCATCTGGGAGTGGAAGATTCCTGCTCACACCGCAGAGCTTCTTCTTATTCTCCTCCCTCCTCCTTTAAAGCCCTATGCGGCCTAGGACCCTCATACCTAAGGACCACCTCTCCTTGTATGCCCCACAGAGGACCTTAAGGTCCATAAATAACAACTCTTTGGGGACCCCGAGCCTCAAGGTTAGATTGGTCTCAACTAGGGCCAGGGCCTTTTAAGCACTGGCCCCAACATATTGGAACACTTTGTCACAAGAGACTAGGGCCCTGCGGGATTTGACGCCTGCAAGTTGGAGCTGTTCCGCCTGGACATCAGCTTAGGATCACTATGACCCTTATATGGGATTTGGTATATAAATCTTCCCATGGATAGCTGGCTCGGGTGAATATCTGATATTTCCTCCCTTTATGGTCTTGATCTATGGGCTACTACTAAAATGAGGCTGCATTTTAAGGCGTATTTTAATTAACTGTTTTTCTCTCCCCCCCCCATTACATTTAATTTATATTTGGTGTTAGCCACTGTGAGCCCGGCCCTGGCCAGGGAGGGCGGGGTATTAATAAAATAACAACAACAACAACAACAACAACAACAACAATAATAAATTCTTGTGTGACCCCCAAATCTGCTATGGAGAGCTGGGGTCTCTTTAGAGTACCTACTTTTGGGAGGCTACAATGGGGAGGAAAGGAAGGGAAATTCTGTTTGTGCCCGCATTGGATATAAACACTTGTGTCTAGCTTTAGACTGAAAGTCTGTGAGTAGGGGTGACCAGCATACAACACTCAGGTGCACGACCTAGTGATTTGATGTACTAAATATATCATGCAATAATCTAAAATTTACGGCTTTTATCCTCCATTTAGGAACAAAAAAGACTCCAAGGGCAAGGGCAAAGGCTGGGTTAACAAACAGTTAGAAATCCAGTAAAGGTCTGAAAGATTTCTACCACTTGCCCTGGTAGAATGTGACTCGGTTTCTAAGCGTTCATCTTTAATAAGGTAAGTTTCTAGCCCTCGTGACTGTGAGGGAAAATCTGGAAAACATATACATTACCTGGATCTCAACAGAAATGATCACAGATCAGACTTTTGTTCTGACCAATTGGAAAAAAGCTTGATATGTGTGCCAAGGAAGGGGAATGATACAGAATCTTTCTATCTCCTGAACTGACTGATAAAGAAAGAACTCTTCTAATTCATTTGCTTATCAATTTCTGTCATGCATAAATGTGTGTGTATAAAGCCATTTTATACTGATGCCACTGGTGCATATGTTGGTATGTGTGAGTATAAATGGTGGATATATAAAGCCAATCCTTCCCTCAACATGTGAGGTAGTCAACTGAAGGTCGTCTCAAGAAAAATACTTTTTTTCGAGAGCCACATTGCCTGGAAGGGCTCCTAGAAACTGCAAGGATGAGAAAAAAGCAAGCAAGCAGAGCTACATTCATATCAGGCAATGAAACCAGTATCCAACCTTCTTTTATCATGACTTTAAATAACATCCAAGAGCCCTGAAGAGTTTGCATCTTCTGAAATGAAATGTGACCATACTGGGCTTTCATGGCAGCTTTCCATTTACATATATGCTAATATTTGGGCTTTGACATTATTCCGCATCCTTTCCCACAAATATTCTGAGTGTCACAAAGCAAAGGCCACCGTTCTGACTTGGGCAAAAATTGCACTTAAGTCTCTGAATTTAAGGGGGGGACGGGGACCCTGCAGTTTCAGAGTTCTAAATGCCAAAGCACTTCTATAGCCAATTCCACACTAAATGAATCTGGAATAAGCACCCTTGAACACGGTGGGGCTTGCTCCTGAGTAAACATGCACACAATTGCCCTGTTTATATTTCGTTTGCAAGCCCCACATAATCTTAGAGGATTTCCTTAATAAAAATATATCCCTTTCAGTTTTTTAACAAATTTAAACAGATAACTTCAACAAATACAAAACATATATTTATCATCACTTCCCTTCCCTACCCCCCCCATCCATGGTTATTGTTATTGTTGTTATGCTGCACAGTGGTACCTCTGGTTACGTAGTTAATTTGTTCCGGAGGTCCGTTCTTAACCTGAAACTGTTCTTAACCTGAAGCACCACTTTAGCTTATGGGGCCTCCCGCTGCTGCCATGCTGCCACTGTGCAATTTCTGTTCTCATCCTAAAGCAAAGTTCTTAACCCGAGGTAGTATTTCTGGGTTAGCGGAGTCTGTAACCTGAAGTGTATGTAACCTGAAGCGTATGTAATCAGAGGTACCACTGTATTGTGTTTTTAATATTTGGTTGGGAGCCGCCCAGAGTGGCTGGGGAAACCCAGCCAGATGGGCGAGGTATAAATTAATTATTATTATTATTATTATTATTATTATTATTATTATTTCCTTTCTGCTACACAGTCGATCCCCCCCCCCCATTCTCGTGTCCTATCAAAATATTTCTTGCTGAATTTATTCTAATGCTGTCAACATTTTAATGTGTTTACAATGATTCTTCAGATATTCTATGTATCCTTTCCAGTCATCCGTATACATTCTTTTCATCCTGTGGTCTTGGTCTACTCGCCACGAGACCTGTGAGTGTGCGATTCCCAGTGAAGTGTGTGGCCAGCCTGTAGGGAATGTGACTGGTAAGGACAATCCTTCTGCACTGTCGCATGTTCATAAGGGGGGGGGGGGTGTCGTATGAAGCCCTTTACCAGAGCCATTCACATATCAGTCCAAATACCCTTTCTAGAGTTCTTAAAATGGCGATGCCCTCTCTCGGAAAACACGGTGGTGCTCTCTCTCTCTCATTACACCAAGTTGAGCAAGACTGATGAGCCAATACTTAGCCAAAGCCAACTTTTGTGTTAACAATGCCTAATGGCGCAGAGGGCAGCGGGTGGGGCTCACGTCAGATAGTTTTGATAGTGGCGATTGGGAAATCCTCCGATGGCTCGCAAAACTCCTCCATAAAAAGACAGGGAATGCCTTGCCAGAGCGGAAAATTGCAAGAGGCAGAACATGAGCGGCAGGTTGTTTGGAGAAACTTTTGACGCGCGGCAAAGGTGAGCTTACTAGCATGAACGCATCTCGGTCGCCCCTCCCAAATAGCAAGTGGGGGAGGTGTGAATTGGGAAAATAAGTGGTAGGAAAAAAGATTGAATTGATCCCCCATAAATGCTCTTTGGGGGGGGGGGGAACAGAGAGGCGGAAATGTGTTGTGATATAATGCAGTGGTTTCCAACCAGTGTGCTGTGGCAACCTGGGGTGCCTTGAAAGATAGTCAGGGGTGCTGTGGGAAACACTGGCTTCTGTCCCTCTTTCCTCCCATCCCTCCTCTGATGCCCTCTCACATCTCTGCCTCCGAAAGCATTGTGTGGTTGTTTGTTGTAGCAGCCCTGGCTACAAGCACCCCTGGGGCTGGCCAGGGGGTCCTGGTTGCCAGGAGCTGAGGTGGCCTCGGAGTAAGCAAGAAAGGGGATGAGCCCAGCCAGTCAGCTCCTGCTGTTGGGAATGGACAGACAGACAAGTGGGAGGCAGGCGCCACAATGGCCTTCCTTGTGCTTGCTGTGTGCAGTAATAATAATAATTTATTATTTATACCACGTCCATCTGGCTGAGTTTCCCCAGCCACTCTGGGTGGCTCCCAATCAAATGTTAAAAACAGTACAGCATTAAATATTAAAAACTTCCCTGAACAGGGCTGCCTTCAGATGTCTTTTAAAGATAGGATAGCTGCTTATTTCCTTCACATCCTTCACATCTACAGGGTGGGCACCACTACCGAGAAGGCCCTCTGGTCTGGTTCCCTTTAACCTCACTTCTCGCAATGAGGGAACCACCAGAAGGCCCTTGGCGCTGGATCTGTGTCCGGGCTGAATGATGGGGGTGGAGACGCTCCTTCAGTGCCTTGGAGCCGAATGCCTGGTGCCCAAGTGAAGCCCTTCCGCCATGCAGGCCTGGCTACTACTACTACTACTACTGTCTCCTAAGGAGAGTAAGGTGCTGGCCTCACGTTCACCTTTGGCCAGTCTCTTGTCGGGCCACTAAGGCTGGGTGCATGTCCCAGGTCCCTCTGGGGTGCTGTGAGGAGGCACCTCTCTCTGAGGCAGGGGAGAGGACGGCTCAGAGACCAGGGGTGGTTGTAGCGGCTGCCTGGAGGACTCCCAAGGAGAGGGGAGAGGAGGTGGCAGCTGAGCGAACACCCCACAACGGAGGGGCGAGGGGATGCTGGCTTTGCAGGCAAGGGGTGACGTACCTAGGCTCCTGAGGCTCAAAGCACATTTCCCCACGGGCGAGCCCCAGGAAGAATGTTCTTGGCCAAGGGAGCTGTGGACTCAAAAAGGTTGGAAACCTCCGATATAATAAAATCTTAAGAGTGTCGTCACCCTGCAGTTCACCTGGCCACAGACAGGTGGCACCGTGAAGTACAGCAGGACAACAGCCTTCAGAGAACTGCCAGCCCATCATAGCAGCATCGGAGGGTGGTGGCAGTCAGCCCAGGCAAAGGAAGGGCCACAACAGGCTGGGGCAGCTCCTCAGCTCTCCTGCCTGCTTCCTGTTGCTGCCACCTCACCAAAGATACCATTCTCCTGCAAGCAGGGCGGGCGTTGAGAAGCTGCCCAGGCCTGTCATGATCCCTGCCTCCACAGCTCTCCAGGAGGGGGTCTAAAGTGAATGGCTTGCCTGGGCTGTGTCAATGGGCGATCGAAGTCCCAGCTGGGGACGTCGGGACCGGGGGCAAGATGGCAGGGTGGGAGCAGGAACGGGAGTCCAGAAGCCAGGAGTCAGAAAGCCAAGAGTCCGAGGGTCAGAGAGCCAGGAGTCAAGAAGCCAAGGGTCCGAAAGCAAGGAGTCATGAAGTCAAGGGTCCAAAGATCAAGAAGCAGGGAGTCAAGAAGCCGAGGTTCAAGGATCAGGAAGCAAGAAGCCAAATGCAGCAAGGCAGGAAGCGTGTTGCTGTGGCAGAGCTGAAGGGAAATGCTGACCTTATATCCCTTCCCGGCTCTTGCCACCAGGTGCTGTGAGTAACCAATCGGCCTCACCTGTGAGGCCGCGCCTTGCCTCTTCAGAACAGCAAAGTCCTGTTGGTCACACGGCCTGGCTCCTGCACACACTCCTGACAGCTGCCATCTCCTCAGGAGAGATGGTCTAAGGGGGCAGAGGGGACATCTCTCCCTCCATGCATTTTGGTTATTATGTATATATGTTAAGTTTCAATAAAGATCTTTGGAAAAATAAAATAATAAAATAAAAACCTCCTCTTGGAAAAAAAGAAAAGGGTGTATCTCCCTTGTCCACCTGAAACCACCAGTAACTTCTGCACATGGAAAAAATGAGCATTCCTTTGAGGAAAAACAACGCCCATGGGATAAACAATTGCACAGCTTACAGCCAAGAGACACTTTTACCCTAAGGGCAGGCTGCACAATCCGCTGGGCTTGCCTTTCCCAGAAGCAGTGCAAAGAAGTATTTACTGATTTATTTACCTGCAAAGGAAAATGCAGTCAGTATTTTGACCTAGCTAATCCTTTCGATTGCTTTAGGCTTCCAGAGTTTTGCAATAAAGGTTTTGAGTTATAGCCAGCCAGTTTTGTCTATAACTAGAATGACCGAAAACAAGCACATATTGTTGTCCAGCCGTCAAAATTTTGTACTCTTGCCCTGCAGCTAAGTGGTGGTTTTATTTTCATGACACGGTAACCGCCTTGGAATGAAGACAAGACATGATGGGGGTACATATAACTGCACATGCCTATGAACTTTTAACACTCTCAGACTGGCAGATTGCTACAATATCCCTGTGGGCAATGCATCACAATGTAGTTACAGTGAGCTGGGGTATGATCCAACCATTTCCTCATGTTTTTCAGCTTACCACTGTAACAACCGTAGCCTTTTTTGTATTAAATAGGGGCCTGGCAATTTAACTAGGCGAAAGGTACCTCCTTTTCAGTTCTCTGATCTGGCCTGCACCAAACTTCTCATCTTAGAGTGGAACAAAGTTAATGAACTGAGCCGAGAGGATTGTATCCAACTAAGTTCTGCTCAGAGTAGAGCCGTTTAAATTAATGGTTTTCAGCAACAACAAAAAAGTGCTTGTATTAGTGCAACTACAACTGAACAAGTTGCACATAGCACACAGGTGCATGAACAGTTTTCTGCAGCAGCGATGTCATGCCATGTAACCTGTATGCTTCAGGAAGCGAACAAAATGCTTCTCATCTACAGTGAGAAAAGCTAACAGCAACTTGTGGTGTTAAATAGCAGTGTACTGAAAGAAGCAAAGATCACCAGTGTCGAAGCAATGATTCTTCAACATCAACTTTGTTGGACTGGTCATGTTGTGCGGATGCCCGATTATCGTCTTCCAAAGCAAATACTCTATTCCAAACATTAAAAATGGAAAGCCTAATGCTGGTGGTCACCAAAAGAGGTTTAAAGACTCTCTCAAGGCAAATCTTGAAAAATGTAGTATAAACACCGACAACTGGGAAACACTGGTGTGCAAGCACTCCAGTTGGAGAACAGCCTTTACCAAAGGTGTCATGGGCTTTGAAGACGCTCGAACTCAGGATGCAAGGGAGAAACGTGCTAAGAGGAAGTCACGATTGGCAAACCCTCACCGTGATCCACTCCTGTTCGGAAACCTATGTCCCCATTGTGGAAGGACGTGTGGATCCAGAATTGGCCTCCACAGTCACTTACGGACTCACTGTTAAAACCGTGTTTGTGGAAGACAATCTTACTCAGTTACAAGCGGTCGAAGAAGAAGAAGATGAAGACTCATCTACAGTGAGAAAAGCCAGCAGCAACTACCAGAGAAGACTCATCATCCTCATTTGGTGTCAAGCAGGGATACAAGCCACATACAGAGGACACTGTGCATCCCTCCTGTTTTTTAGAAGGCAAGTTAGCATCTGCATTCCTCCCCAGGATGCATGCGCTAATTTATTTCCTACCGCTCGCCCCTTGTAAAACCAGTCTCGCAAGTTTTGGAAATTCTAAAAGCCAGCCTTTTTTCCCGGTGATGCAAAATGAAGCAATTGCCTCAAGTGATGGGAGCCAGGAGTACTGGGACTGGAAGCAAGAAGCAAATCTAGGGCGCTTTGTGCCCTTGCCAAGGAACTGTATCAATGCCCCCCTGGAAAAAAAATCATTTTACCACATGCCTTTGTGCTGCGGTGTGAGAAGGAAAGGAAGCTTCTCCTGTGCTGGATCTGACCGTGACGGCGGCACTGCAGCGCCACGCATATACATCGTACAATCCATAGTCTGATATGTGGTTTTTGCATGCCTGACCCTCCAGACCAGTGTCCCCAGCAAAGGCTGGTTTCACCAACCTCATGGCCTAGGACCCTCATACCTACGGGACCGCCTCTCCTGGTATGCCCTATGGAGGACCTTAAGGTCCATATATAGCAACACCCTAGAGGTCCCAGGCCCTAAGGAAGTTAGATTAGCCTCAACCAGAGCCAGGGCCTTCTCAACACTGGCTCCGGCCTGGTGGAATGCTCTATCTCATGAGACCAGGGACCTGCGGGATCTGATCTCTTTCCGCAGGGCCTGTAAGACAGAGTTGTTCCGCCTGGCCTTTGGCTTAGAATCAGTTTGATTCCCTCCCCCTCTTTCTTTTTCCTTTCTCCTCCTATGAAGAGATTGCTCCCTAATGTTTTAATGTTGTATCTTAATCTTTTAAATTGTATTTTAATCAACTTGTTTTTATTATTGGTTGTTAGCCGCCCTGAGCCCAGTTTTGGCTGGGGAGGGCGGGGTATAAAGAAATTATTATTATTATTATTATTATTATTATTATTATTATTATTATTAGGTACTCCTCTGACTGGAAGCCTACATCAGATGACGGCTTCCTGTTCTGACTTTTGTGGAAGCCATGAATGTTTCCTGGTTCAAAAGCAACAGGAAGTGTTGTTAACTGGCTTCCTTGTTGTTTCCCCACTCCTACAAAAGGAGAATGGAATGTGGGAAATTGCATCGCATGCAGTCACATCATCAGCTCATTGAGCTCAATGCTGTCTGCACTGGCCGGCAGCCGCTCTCCGGGAATTCAGACGGGGTTTCTTCCAGACTCACCTGAAGTTACTGGGGATTGAACCTTGCACCTACTGCATCCAAAGCTCCTCTCTACCACTGAGCCATGGCCCTTTCCCAGATTTAATTTGATTCTGCAAACACAGTCGATAACGTCCGTGTTACAAAAAGGGAATTAGTTTAATAATACAAAAATCCACAGCCACCTCATTTTACCGTCTTGCTAAGATTGGAAAACCCGATGCCCACACATGTCATTAAGACCTTGTCTCCACCTTTGCGTTCTTCGCCCGACGGTTTGCTTTCGATTTTAAACATAACCTGGAAGTAACTTCTCAGATGCCGCAGGAACTCAATTCTAAGAAAGGAAGAAAAGGCAAACGTGAACGTTTTAACCTACACAAAAGTTAATGTGGGCAACATCTGGATGCCAACAGATACACCTGAAATTTATAACGGGGGGGGGGGAGGGAATACACATGATTTATTAAAAAAAATTTTTTTCCAAGATTCTATATATTGAGCAAATTGGAAGTCTAGTACATGCAGAAAAGTACACATCGCAATTAGCATTTGATTTAGTTATGGAAACAGATGACTGGAGCTGACAAATTTATATCATAGGTTGTCCTAATATAACCAGCTAACTTATTAAACCTCATGATAATTCCACAATTATTGTCTATGTATTTCTAATAGCGTAACCAAACCAGTAATTTTTTTATATAACTGTAAAAACTACTCAAAAAATTTATTATTCCAAAAATGAAACCTTCATCTGGTTGTAAATATTAACAATATACCAGCAAGAACGAGTCTTTCTGTAAAAAAAATGATTTAAATCAAGTCTTACTGACTAGTGATTTAAATCAGGATTTAAACTGATTTCATTTAAACCATACCCACCCTGCTGACACTGGTGAGTTTCTTTTCATTGCTGACCGACACTGGATCCTGACAATTTGCAACCTAGTTTCTCCCATTGGGCGATCCCTGTTCGACCTCTGCTCCTGATATAGGCTCATTGCCAACACAGGAAAGATCACTTGGTCATCTTTGCAACCAAAGGCATCCCCAGCTGATTGCGTACTGCTCCCAAGTGTTATGTCCGAGAGCTTCTGGATTACCAACCATCAGTTGGTAACAGGCTCTCTCTGGTCTTCTTCCACCCAAATCACAAAATCTCCCCTTGGCTTCCAAGGTCAGAGGCCAAGGTCCAGCAGTAGTTTCCCAGCACAGCACCCATGTCATTGCGATGGCACCATCATTCTTCAGTTATCACAGTACTGTACCTTTCACACATACAGCACCGGTACCATGATAACCGAAAAAGGACAGTTCACGGTCTAGTTGTTCTAACTGTCGGAACCGGGGGATGAAAAGCCAGCTGGCTCAGCCGCAGCTGAAGTGTCTACCCTCTCAGCCTTGCCGCTGAAGAGATCCATCAGTCATCCTCCCCGACATGCGTCTGTGACTCAAGCAGAGCAGGCTTGAGCACCCATTACTCAGCAGTGTAAACTGCACAACAGATAATAATAATTTTTATTTATACCCCGCCCTCCCCAGCCAAGGCGGGCTCAGGGCGGTTAACAAGCAATAATAAAAACAGGTTGAATGAATACAACTTAAAAACAAAATTAAAATACAACATTAAAATATTGAAACATTAAAATATTAAAATCTAGCCTCATCACAGGAGGAGAAAGGAAAAGAAAGGGAAAAAAAAGAGAGGGAGGGAATCAAATTGGCTCCAAGCCAAAGGCCAGGCGGAACAACTCTGTCTTACAGGCCCTGCGGAAAGAAATCAGATCCTGCAGGGCCCTGGTCTCATGAGGCAGAGCGTTCCACCAGGCCGGAGCCAGTGTTGAAAAGGCCCTGGCTCTGGTTGAGGCTACCGGTAATCTAAATTCCTTAGGGCCCGGGACCTCTAGGGTGTTGCTATTTATGGACCTTGAGGCTCTCCATGGGGCATACGGAGAGATGAGGCTTGAGGCGTGGACTCAATACTTAACTACACATTTATTATACATAAATCAGGACAAAGAAAACATGGCTTCTCTCCTTGCTGTCTTCTCAGAGAGACTGAAAACAAAAGCAATACAGAACACAAGTTCCGCTCATGCCAGCAATCTGTGCTGGAATGTAAACAGGCATGTGACATGTAACAATCCACATATCTGCAGCAAAGGGTGGAATAGAATTCCCAACACTAACAGAATTCCAAAATAGATGCAGAAGCTGGCATGCAAGGCGAAGAAACCACAGCCAAGCTCTCCACTGGAAATGGTCAATTGCAAAGAAAGCAGGAGCTGCATCTCCCAATATTGGCATCTCCTTCCACCAATATCAAAACGGGTCTTTTCCTTTGCACAGACAGCTTTACGCCAAATGCTGAAACACACGCATTACTCCTCCCAAACACAAAAAGGGGATGCCTGGCAGTTTCTTTTCAATCTTCGCAAATCGAGTCAGAGAAGATGATTAAACGGTCCAAAATATTAGCCTTTCTGGACACTGAAATCCAGCTCCAATGGCTTTCTGGAGGTTCCCTCATTGCAACAAGTGAGGTTACAGGGAACCAGGCAGAGGGCCTTCTCGGTAGTGGTGCCCACCCTGTGGAACACCCTCCCATCAGACGTCAAGGAAATAAACAACTATTCAACTTTTGGGAGACATCTGAGGGCAGCCCTGTATAGGGACGTTTTTAATGTTTGTCATTTTACTGTGGTGTTTATAAATTGTGGGAAGTCACGCAGAGTGGCTGGGGTAACCCAGTCAGATGGGCACCATATAAAATCATCACCATCACCACCATGGCCCAGAGGTTACCCCAGAAAACAAGCACCCAGCTTGTGTGCCCATTACTTGCCGCAGCATGTTTCAGAGCTCTGGAAATGTGGAGGATTGATGAGCAAGTCATCTGTTGGCTTTCCTAAAATCAGACAACAGGTAATATACTGCAAAGGTAAAGGACTCTTAGCAAAGGGACGCGGGTGGCGCTGTGTTCTAAACCACCGAGCCTCTTGGGCTTGCCAATCAGAAGGTCGGTAGTTCGAATCCGCATGATGGGGTGAGCTCCCGTTGCTCTGTCCCAGCTCCTGCCAACCTAGCAGTTCAAAAGCACACAAGTGCGAGTAGATAAATAGGTACTGCTCCGGCGGGAAGGTAAACGGCGTTTCCATGTGCTCTGGCTTCCGTCACAGTGTTCCGTTGTGCCAGAAGTGGTTTAGTCATGCTGGTCACATGCTACCTGTGGACAAATGCTGGCTCCCTCGGCCTGAAAGCGAGATGAGCGCCACAACCCCATGGTCGCCTTTGACTGGACTCAACCGTCCAGGGGTCCTTTACTTTTTATCTTTTTACCTAATATACTGCACTGAGGGATTTGAAGAAGTTCCTTTCACAGCTACAAATTAAGCATTCACAGCAGTAACAAAATCTGTTATTCTATGCAATTAGCAAATTGAACAGAGATGGGTGATTCCTTCTCAGGGGGTGGGGGAAAGAGAAAGGACTTACGTGTATGGGGACAGAGGTCCTAGCAGGACTTTGGAGACGTCCTGCTGCCCAAGGGTCATGAGGAGCAGAATGAGGCTTTGGTTTGTTGAATCCACACAGCCGCCCTGCAAACGCAAACCATTTAATAATTAAGCTTTGCACCTAACCGGAAAATATGGGCGAAAAGGGGAAGAGGGAGGGAAAACCACAGAACAGCTACAAACTGCATTTCAAGGGTCAAAAAGATAAAACGCGTTCAGCGAACCCAACGGCCAAAAAGGTGCTTGAAATCAGTATTGGGACCAATTTGTGTGCAAAAGCAGAGGAATTTGTAGGGGCAAAGGAGTCAACTGCCCAATCCCATGTATGCCTACTCAGAAGTAAGCCCCACCACAGTCTAACAGATTTACCCTCCGGGAAGTGGGCACAGGCACGCGCAGCCCGAGTTAACCAAGTGGAAATAGCTCCATCATATGCTGAGATAGAGAGAGTCCTTTCTGCAAGACCAACCCACCAGCCCAATCTGTGGCATGTGTTTTCTTTTTAAAATTTTTTAATTTTTTTAAACTTTCAATGCAAAATTACAACCAATGAATCCAAAATAAAACAGTACAAACAAGGGGGGGGGGACCACAAGAGCAAAAAGAACAAGAACAAAACAAAACAAAAAAGCCACATCTACAAATAAAACCGTATCATCATTCTAATCATTACGTACATATACACATATTGACTTCCTTCCTTTGTTCTAAGACCTCGAAATTTTTACTCTTTCTAAATTGTTGTGTCTAATGTAGATTACCTCTATCTTTATACTTTTTGCACCATTTTTCTCTTTCTTTAACCCTGCAAAGCTTCATCTGTTACATACCGATATGCTTACTTCACAACAATGTTTTCTCATATACTCTTTAGCGCATCCCCATTCTTTTAATAATTTTTGGTCCGATTGTCCCCTAATGAATGCTGTGAGTCTTGCCAGATGTATATATTCACAAAATTTAATTTGCCATTCTTTTATTGATGGAATTTTTCTCCCTTTCCAATTTTTTGCTATGAGCATACTGTCAGCTGTTGTCGCGTAGAGGAATACTTTCCTTTGATTCTCAGGAATATCATTTGTGATTACAGTGGTACCTCTGGTTACGTACTTAATTCGTTCCGGAGGTCCGTTCTTAACCTGAAACTGTTCTTAACCTGAAGCACCACTTTAGCTAATGGGGCCTCCCGCTGCTGCCACACCACCGCCGCGCAATTTCTGTTCTCATCCTGAAGCAAAGTTCTTAACCAGAGGTACTATATCTGGGTTAGCGGAGTCTGTAACCTGAAGCGTATGTAACCCGAGGTACCACTGTATACCTAAAAGGAATGCCTCCGGTTTTTTACTAAGAGATATTTTAAACATCTTTTTGATTTTCTTCATATATTTCACTCCAAAATTGTTTCATAGGTCGGCATTCCCACCTCTGTGGAATGCGTTTTCTTGACCTCAGATGCACTCAGGAAGAGCATAGAAAGAAACATGACCCTGGCTTTCCAACTCCGTCCTGAGCCTTACAGCCCATTAGGCAACCATGAATAAGGCCCATCTCTTTCTCCGGCTCTCATTAGGAAGTAAAATAGTCATTGGCATATCATATCCAACGACTTGAGCTGACCACTAACGGATCAGGAACCCATTTAGCGCAGGGTGCATCAGCAGCAAGAACAAAATGATTCTGCGGCCTACAGCCTTCCTAATCAAAGGGGCAAAGTCTTTCGAAATCAGAGAAGTGCTCTAATTGCCTCTTAAAGATGAGTCCTATTTCTGACCAAGATCATTAATTGGCCTGGGCAGCATGGAGAGAAAGAGAGTTTCCCTAATGCAAAGATGTAAAACGAAGTTATGAGGCACCACCACAATTCTTTAGGGGGCGAAAACGAAACAGCTACTTACTCTATGAATCTCTTCAAGTAGCAACTTTGCACAGTTTATGGCCAGGTCTTCCGGAAACACAGCCGGGCCCTGTCCCTGGGGGCTGGAGGCCAACTCAGCACTGAGGAAAGTACCATTTATTGTCTCTGCAACCAGAGTGAGGCCGAAACCTGGGGACCTGAAAGAAGAAAGCACACAGGACACAGGGGTGGAATGAAAGGAATTGTTTCATTTTAAAATCCCGTGATGAAGGTGCCTGCTTATTGCTTTAAAAAAAAGCAAAGCCTTAACTTACACGTAAAAAAGTAACGTTCTGGTATAAAATAGTCAGTGACATTTACTCCCATCAACACCTAATTGGGCCTGGTCGTTCTCCTTGACCCCTGGACAGTTTTGCACCAGGCCTGTATAACTGATCCTAGAAATGGCCATGCCAAGGTTTTCCGAAGAGCTCTTCCCTAATGCTGGCCACCGGATCCTTTCAACCAGAAACCCCGGGATCTTCAGCATTCAAATCACTTACTAAGCCACTGAGTTACTATGCCCATCACTGGGTACATGAGAAAATGCATTGCACAGAGTTTAGACTGTTTGTTCCATCAGGTTCAGTACAGTCTGCACAGAGGAGCCAGAGTGGGGCTGAGTTTGGTCCTAGATCGTAGCTCCAGCTTCAGGAGAAGAAAACCCACTTGGAGGATGCTGTGAGACAGCAAAGGTCTTTGATACCTGGTTTGATATCAGGGCAAAACAGGACCTGAAGGGCAAGTAATTGCAGTCCTATAAAATAAGAGGCAGTGAGAGATTTTACTTTCTTGGGCTCCATGATCACTGCAGATGGTGACAGCAGCCACGAAATTAAAAGACGCCTGCTTCTTGGGAGAAAAGAAATGACAAACCTAGACAGCATCTTAAAAAGCAGAGACATTACCTTGCCAACAAAGGTCCGTATAGTTAAAGCTATGGTTTTCCCAGTAGTGATGTAGGGAAGTGAGAGCTGGACCATAAAAAAGGCTGATCGTCGAATAATTGATGTTTTTCATTATGGTGCTGGAGGAGACTCTTGAGAGTCCCATGGACCGCAAGAAGATCAAACTTATCCATTCTTAAGGAAATCAGCCCTGAGCGCTCACTGGAAGGACAAATCCCGAAGCTGAGGCTCCAAGACTTTGGCCACCTCATGAGAAGACTCCCTGGAAAAGACCCTGATGTTGGGAAAGATGGAGGGCACAAGGAGAAGGGGACGACAGAGGACGAGATGGTTGGATAGTGTTCTCGAAGCTACAAACGTGAGTCTGACCAAACTGCAGGAGGCAGTGGAAGACAGAAGTGCCTGGCGTGCTCTGGTTCATGGGGTCACGAAGAATCGGACACAACTAAATGACTAAACAACAACAAAAATAAGAAGCGCACTTGGGATGGAGGTGTAAAAAGGAGACAGACAGCTTGCGCCAATAAAGGTCAATAACAACAGGAGACAGGCAGAGCTGAATGAGCTGTGCCTTAAGAAATTTCCAAGTCCATTGGATGGCAAACTCTTGAACAACCTGCTGCTAAAGTATGTGTGGAAATGTAAGAATCCTCTTCCCGAGGGTTGTAGAGTTTGGGAGCAGGGTGGGCAGAGTTCAGGAGGGGTTTCCTTCCTTACGAAAGCTGGTTGTGATCAAAAAACACAGAAGGTCAGGTGGGTCAGTTGAAGCTCAATGAAAAACTCAGGCATTGTCAGAGTGGAAGCCAGGAGGGTCCATGGCTCCAATCCCATTTCAGCCACAAATTCAGCAGTTCAGCCTATGACAAGCCTCTGTTCCCCGAACCCCACTAATTCCTCACCTACCGTACAGATAGAACGATATCTTGCAGAACTGTTGCAAAGATTACCGAGACGCTTTGAAAACTGCAAATTGAGCTGTATCAATGCTACAGAATTGTTATTACCAGATTGCCTTCTGCCCCCACCTCCACCCCTTCTCCTTCAAGCAAGCATTATATTAGTAAACCACAAATAAATACCCTATTAAAAATAATGGGTGGGGGGTACATATAAAATATTATTATTATTAGGAAAACTTACTTCCCAGAGCTTGTCCCTTTCATATGGTCTGTGTGAATGTAAATATCCGGTAGGAATTTATTCAGGATGCTCCTTGCAGAATCCACAATTCGGTTTGCAATCTGCGGGGACACTCTGACCGAATAGCTGGTTTATGAAATTAAGGAATTTCTTATAGAAAAAGGCGTTAACACAAAAGCAGGCCAGTACACAGAAGAGGACTTCCTTTTTTACTTTGTTGTTGTTGTTTAGTCGTGTCCGACTCTTCGTGACCCCATGGACCAGAGAACGCCAGGCACCTCTGTCCTCCACTGCCTCCCGCAGTTTGGTCAAACTCATGCTGGTAACCTCGAAAACACTATCCAACCATCTCGTCCTCTGCCGTCCCCTTCTCCTTGTGCCCTCCATCTTTCCCAACATCAGGGTCTTCTCCAGGGAGTCTTCTCTTCTCATGAGGTGGCCAAAGTACTGGAGCCTCATGAGGTGGCCAAAGTACTGGAGCCTTTTGCACTTTATTTATATTTATTTACATTTTATACATCCTTTTTATTTTTGACAAATAATCATAAATAAACGAGAATAAAAATGTGCGCCCCGCCACCAAGACCATTCCATTATAACTATCCAACCTCCCAAAATTTCAACACCTCTTGCGATGGTCTGACTCCTTTCTGTTTTAACAGTACAAATTCTACAAGCGTATCTCCTCCAAAATCATTTCTCCTGTGTATTCCCCATCTAACCTTAATGGCACATGTTAATTTATCATTAACAGCAATATCCCACACCTCTTTATACCATTCTTCCATTCTATATTCTGCTTGCCCCTTCCACTTCCTAGCTATAATTCATGCAGCTGTCAATAAATTTGTGACCAAGTCCTTCATAGCCAGAAGAGGACTTCCAACACATTTGTGCTTTTTGCTTTTTTGCTTTTTAAATATTTTTTTATAAATTTTCCATTTAAACAATATATTCACATCATTATTATCCGCTTTACTTCTTTGGCTCTTTAGAGCCTAGCAACCTCCTTCCCTCCCACCTCTTGGCTTTCAAAAGTAACCTTTCTAACACAACATTTTATATATTTTCCAATTCTAATATAACCCACTACAAAATACCTCAAAATTTAAATAAATGTAGAAAGGTAAAAATATTCTCATTAAAAGCCTTCAGCTAACCCTACTAGTATTGTCAATTGCTTACAATGGTCTTTCAAATATTGTATATACTCCAGTTCTTTTGGAATACTTGATCGTGCTGGTTTCGGATTTTTCCTGTCACCTTCGCCAGTTCTGAAAAGTCCATCATTTTCATCTGCCACTCTGCTTGTGCGTTTGGATGGTTTGCAAGTGTTACTTAACTGTCCATGGTCAAAAGCAGGGGTCAGCAAACATTTCCAGCAGGGGGTTGGTCCACTGTCCCTCAGACCTTGGGGGGGGGGACGACGACTATATTTTGAAAAAATATATATGAACAAATCCCTATGTCCCACAAATAACCCAGAGATGTATTTTAAATAAAAGGACACATTCTGCTCATATAAAAACACCAGACAGGCCCCACAAATAACCCAAGAGGTGCATTTTAAATAAAAGGACACATTCTACTCATGAGAAAACACGCTGATTCCCGGACCGTCAGCGGGCCGGATTCAGAAGGCGATTGGGCTGGATCCGGTCCCTGGGCCTTAGTTTGGTCAAAAGAGTTTGCTGAATGTATCTTGGGCAGCATCATGTGCTTGCAGGAAGATACAGCGCCCTTGTTTACTGTGTCCCTCTCCAACCCACCCAGCTGCTTGAAAGGGCTAACCACACCACAGGGCTAGTCAACAGCGCCAACAACCAATTCAACATGGAAAAAGGAGTGACAACTTCCTACAGCAAAGAAGAATGGTATAATTTTTATCTTTCCGAGCATGTACCTCAAACAGAGTTGGGGGTGGGGGGGCTTGAGTATGTAGCCATCCCAACCCTGAATTCAGAGTTTTAAAAGATCCTACACATGAAAGGATTAGGAAAGTGTCAAGAGTAAAAGATGAGACTAACCACTAGGTGGCCTATTCTGCACTTCCTGGTTTTACTGCTTGACTAGTACGGCAGACAGTTTAACCCACGTGTCAATTGAGCAGAAACACCAGCAAAGAGTGACAGGTTCCCGTGCTCTTTTAGCTTTCACTTTAAATAGAGAACAGAGCGAGGAAGGGAAGCTGCTAGGAAACAGTTTTGTTTTGCAACAAAAGCAGAGGCTGAGAAAGAGCTGGGGTGTGTGTGTGTTCCCCTTTATGCACAGAACTCAAGAGGATTTACAAAGCAGACGTGGTTAGGATGGCACCGTTCGCCACAGCTCGCCTTATCACCTGAGGGCAATTACGAATCAGCAAAGAAAGCTCGACCAAAGTGGATTCTTATTTTCCCTTTTAGATCACAAAATGTTTAAAACAGATATGCCTGAACAGGTGGGGCCACTAAATGTAGTGTTTGCGCTAGCAATTTTTGCACCTTTATTTCCACACTGTGCATGCACCTGAACAGCATATACGTATGCACTAATTTGCAGTGGAATGCTATCCCCAGGGAGATTCGCCTGGCTCCTTCATTATACACCTTTAGGTGCCAGGCAAAATGTTCCTTTTTAACCAGGCCTTTGGTTAATCTGATTGACATCCTATACCCTTTTAAAATATGTGGGGTGTTGGGTTACTGGGTTGTTTTTATTTCGATTATGTATTTTGTGGTTTTATATTCTGATTTTATTCTGTGAACCACCCTGAGACCTCCGAGTATAGGGCAGTGTATAAATTCAGTGAATAAAATAAAGCAAAACTCTGTGCCACGTGGCTAAAGAGTTCAGACTGCTCTAGGTAAAGGTAAAAGGTAAAGGACCCCTGGACAGTTAAGTCCAATCACAGGTGACTATGGGGTTGTGGTGCTCATCTCACTTTCAGGCCGAGGGAGCCGGCGTTCGTCCATAGACAGCTTCCTGGGTCATGTGGCCAGCAGGACTAAACCACTTCTGGCGCAACGGGACACCGTGACGGAAACCAAAGCGCACGGAAACAACATTTACCTTCCTGCCACAGCGGTACCTATTTATCTACTTGCACTGGTGTGCTTTTGAACTGCTACGTTGGCAGAAGCTGGGACAGAGCAACGGGAGCTCACTCCGTCGCACGGATTTGAACTGCTGACCTTCTGATCGGCAAGCGCAAGAGGCTCAGGGGTTTGGACCACAGTGTCACCCACATCTACCATGGCTCCACCATCCGCATCCTGGCACTGCACATCAGTTGTGCATATAACACTATGCCTTACTAACCACACAATGTAATACACATCTATTTGCAAGGGAACCACACTGAATCAATGGGGCTTACTCAGATCTGTGGATATTCGAATTGCAGCCTATACAAGGTAAGCAAAGAAATCAGTTTGAAAACCTTTCAAGAAGGATACGCCACACCTCTGATGCGCTTAATTTTGCCAGGATCAACATACTGAATGGGCATCAATGCTTTCTTAACAGGACAACTGAATATCACTTCGCCACCTCCTTTGGGAGGCATGCCCCTCCGCACGATCTGAAAACAATAAATGAGAATTTTAAGCAGTAAGGTTTTTAAGAGCTCTGGCTTTTTCATACAACAACATTTGAAGACAAATTCTAGCGAGGCATTGCAGCTACCACAATGTACAGTGGTACCTCAGGTTAAGTACTTAATTCGTTCCATAGGTCTGTACTTAACCTGAAACTGTTCTTAACCTGAAGCACCACTTTAGCTAATGGGGCCTCCTGCTGCTGCCGTGCTGACAGAGCACGATTTCTGTTCTCATCCTGAAGCAAAGTTCTTAACCTGAGGTAATATTTCTGGGTTAGCGGAGTCTGTAACCTGAAGCGTATGTAACCTGAAGCGTATGTAACCCGAGGTACCACTGTATAGGAAAGCTCATTCAAATCAGGGAGAAAGGTTAGCTCACTCGATATGAATAAGAATTCATAGAAATAGTGGTTTGAGGTCTTACCTTCAGTTCCAATTCTTCGCCATCGATTCCAAATCTTTTCAATAAAGGCAGAGCTGTCGCCTTAAGACAATCCACCTGAAAGATATTCAGTGAGAAAGCCTCTTGACTAGAAGACAACACAAACAATCTTTGCGCCCCAACCAATTAAAAGTTCATTCTGAGAAGGAGTTTTTAATTCACAATGGGTTGGGGGGGTGCATGTGTGATTAGATTTGCCAAAAGCAACATAGCACCAGAAATTGGTTCGATTACATGTACTTTGGATTCATAATATCAACAATTCCTTTTTCATTTTCTCCATTAACCAGTTTCAGTTAGAGCAGCCTTGAGCTGTGGCTACGGGGCAGCCACAGAACATGGTCTCTTATCCCTGCAGCACTCCCAGTGACAGACTCTTTCTCTTTCTCCGTGTTAAATGACATGGACACAGTAAAAGGATTTGCCATTATAGACCCAACAAGAGCGGAAGTGTGGGTGTGGGGGCACGAACCCCCCCCCCGACCAAATTAAGGGGCCTATGTGGCCACAAATCAATGACTTACCAAGCTCTCTTCCCCCAGGCTCCTCCTTGCTCTTGTCGCAGCCACCCTCCACTCTTCCTGCCATCTCGCTCCTAATAATTTTATTATTTATTCCCCACCCATCTAGCTGGGTTTCCCCAGCCACTCTGGACGGCTCCCAGCAGAATAGTAAAAACACAGTAAAACACCAGACATTAAATACTTCCCTAAAAAGGGCTGCCTTCAGATGTTTTCTGAAAGTCAGATTGTTGTTTATTTCCTTGACATCTGAAGGGACTGTGTTCCACTGGGAGGGTGCCACTACCGAGAAGACCGTCTGCCTGGTTCCCTGTAACTTGGCTTCTCGCAGTGAGGGAACCACCAGAAGGCCCTTGGAGCTGAACCTCAGTGTCCGGGTAGAATGATGGGGGTGGAGACGCTCCTTCAGGTATACTGGGCTGAGGCCGTTTAGGGCTTTCAAGGGCTGCACCAACACTTTGAACTGTGCTTGGAAACATAAAAACATCATTGACACTTGGGACGATTCACGACTTACCGTGGGATCCACTTGATCATTGGTGGCACCGCGGAGAACAATCCTTAGAGGGTGCTTCATGAATGGCGCTAAGCACAGCAGGCTTTCCAAATAATACCCAATGCTGCGGTTGGGGCTGCAGTCGTGTTCCAGTGAACCCCCGTAGAGCAGACCAGGCTGATAGTATAAAGTGGTACCTTTCAAAGAGCATGGAAAACGTTCTCTGCATTAGTTGTCCATGACTATAACAAGGTTGACATAAGCCAGAAGTTGGGCTTGCCCAACCCTGGAGGAAGTGATTATTGCATACACCTGCTGAAGGAGATGCCTGGTGACCCTTTTAAACCCACTGCAGCCATTGAAATGGGATGCAGGTGGCGCTGTGGGTTAAACCACAGAGCCTAGGACTTGCCGATCAGAAGGTTGGCGGTTCGAATCCCCACGACGGAGTGAGCTCCCATTGCTCAGTCCCTGCTCCTGCCCACCTAGCAGTTTGAAAGTACGTCAAAGTGCAAGTATAAATAGGTACCGCTCCGGCGGGAAGGTAAACGGCGTTTCCGTGCGCAGCTCTGGTTCGCCAGAAGCGGCTTAGTCATGCTGGCCACATGACCCGGAAGCTGTACGCCGGCTCCCTTGGCCAATAAAGCGAGATAAGCACCACAACCCCAGAGTCGGTCACGACTGGACCTAATGGTCAGGGGTCCCTTTACCTTTACCAGCCATTGAAACAATTGCAGGAACTTTCCCGGCTTCCTGCCTTCCCTCCCCTTTGAGTATCCCGTTTCAAATTTAAGACAGTTAACTTCCGGGAGAAGGGCTATGCTCTCTTGCACTCCGTAAAGTGCTATACATTACACTGTGACGGTTCCAAGTAGGTAATAGATACATAAATACCTGTTTGGTTTATTTCAATCCTAGAGCCATTGGTTATTTTGTCAATCAGCCGGATAAAGTTTGCTTCAAAATCTGTCAGAGAAACATAGATGCTTAGCGTTCAGTCACTATTCCGAGAACCTTAATGAAATCCCAACAACAATGTGCTACAATGTACTACAATCAAAACTTTTTCCCCATTTAAACTCTTTAAACAGTTTGCCAACCTTGCCATTAAAAGTAGATGGGGGAGAGCAAAATGCGTCCCCATTTGGTAGCTGAGGGAACCGTAAGAATTTTGTCTGACTGAACGCAAGGCTGTGATCCTGCACAAACTCTTGAATGCCAGCCCCATTTACACAGAGTGAGGCTCTCTTCCAGGTAAACACGCGCTGGCCTCATCTGCAAGCCCCCTTTCGGTGTTATGGGAGCAGGCCAGAGTTAGAAAGTCAGATATATAAGCTGAGAGACTCCCACAGAGCAAGGTAAAGTCATGCTGGAATCAGTAGCAGATCATTAGCTCCTTCTAAACCCTGCAATGTTCTCAACAATAAGCTCTAGGGGGAAAACCAACTTGATGCAACTTGTATGGGCATTCAGAATTCCAACCCATCCACTCATCCTGTCCCCCACTGCTTCCCTACATATTAGCTACTGCGATTGGACATGGTCCATATTTGAGGAAAATCTTTTATATTATGAGAGGGAGGGTGTGTAAACAATGGCAATAGAGTGGTACCTCAGGTTACATACGCTTCAGGTTATAGACTCCGCTAACCCAGAAATATTACCTCGGATTAAGTACTTTGCTTCAGGATGAGAACAGAAATCGTGTTCCGGTGGCGTGGCAGCAGAAGGAGGCCCCCATTAGCTAAAGTGGTGCTTCAGGTTAAGAACAGTTTCAGGTTAAGTACGGACCTCCGGAACGAATTAAGTACTTAACCTGAGGTACCACTGTACTATAACCCTTAAGCGAACCTAAAAAGTAAGCTATACAGAGGGACCCTAATGGATCCAGTTCTGGTAATCTAAAAACACAGCTCCCTGGGCGCAGCCTCAAATCTGATAATACAAAAATGGTGTTCCCCACACCCTTAACCAGGCATAGGCAAACTCGGCCTTCCAGATGTTTTCAGACTACAGTTCCTATCATACCTGACCACTGGTCCTGTTAGCTATGGATGATGGGAGTTGTAGTCCCAAAACATCTGGAGGGCCGAGTTTGCCTATGCCTGCCCTTAACAATTCACAGAATTGGAAAGGACTGTGGGGCTCAGCTGGTCCTGTGTCCCAGTTCTATGCCTATTTCCAAAACTAGCACGCATTTCCAGCAACACTAATATAAATTTATCACTGATTGACAGAAGACATTTCAGGACAGATAAATGGAAGTGTTTCTTCCCTGAGTGTTGAACTCACTGCTACAAGATGTGGGTAGTAATGGCCACGAACTGAAGATGGCTTTAAAGGGGGATTTGACCTGAGATAGCTCCGTCAGTAGAGCATGAGACTGTTAACCTCAGGGTAAAGGGTTCAGGCCCCATGTTGGGAAAAAGACTCCTGAATTGCAGGGGGTCAGGCTAGATGGCCTTTGTGGTACCTTCCAACTCTACAATTCTATGATACTATGACACATTCATAAGGCTATCAGCGGATACTAGTTGTGCTCCCTGCGTGTAACCTCTGGGTTTAGAAGCCAGTATACCACTGAATATGGAGGGCTATAGCAAGAGAAGGCTTTTGCTGTTTTATTGTTTCGAAGTTTTATTACAATCAAATGGTATAAAAACCTTGGGGAAATAAATAAAACTGCCTTCATGACCTTCTTGTGGACCAGAGGCTGAGCTAAATGAGCTTTTGGTCAAATCTAGCGGGACTTCCACAATCTTACACTTCTATCCCTACCCCATTCCTCCCAAACATTCAGACTGGGATAGATGAGATCAGCCCATCTTACCTTCAAACCAAACAAGTTTACGGGTAATTCCAACTAGCCAAAGGCCAACCAGCGAGTCTGATGGGTGAGGAAGAATCTGAAGCCGTGCTTACCCAATGTAGTCTGCCCTCGATGTACCACACATGCTCCAAAAAAGAGGAAACCAGGGCTGCGTTCCTAACCCCACTGAAATCAACAGAACTTAGAAATTTTTAGGCTTGTGATTAGGTCCTCTCTGAATAACGGAGAGATACGTAGCATGCATAGCTTCTTCCTATTCTAGAGCTAAAATGCCTGGAGTTGTACTTTCATACATCTCTGCTCTGAGAAGCTCCAGAGGCAAACCTGTGTTTCCCAGATCATGACAAAGCATTCTGTGTCGGTAAACAGAATTTCACTTCAGGCAGCGACAAACTGGTTGTCCAAGCAGCTGATAACTCTGCACAGAGGAAGCAGCATACAAGAAAGACTCAAGGATGCTCGGACTTGCCTCCATGCAGGCTGGCACATCCGCCTCCTACAACCCCAAGACCAGCTACCCTTCTTGCCCGAGTGAAAGCGGGCAACAGCACAGCTGCTCCCTTGCAGCGCCCAGCCTAACGCTAAGAAGAAGAACCACCTGTGGCCTCACAGAAGAGGTTGGATGGCCATCTGCCAGGGATGCTTTAGCTGAGACTCCTGCATTTCAGGGGGTTGGACTAGATGACCCTCAGGGTCCCTTCCAACTCTACAATTCCATGATGCTAAGAAACTGTCCCCTTTGGCTGGGGCACGGTGCCGACAACGCCAAGGTTGTGCAGGTCGGATCCCCGCAGGGCCGGATTTAGGTTTGGTGAGGCCCTAAGCTACTGAAGGTAATGGGGCCCTTTCTTTGTCCAGCTGTCCTTTGTCAACAACAAACTGTCACTGGTTTTTTGTGTTGAATATATGCTATATGGTAATTTATGGACCTCATAGGTATCTAAAGCCATTTGCACATTACAAAATATGTACTTTATCAAAGTGATTGTTGAACTGAAATACAGTTAAGAAGAAGTATATTAATAGTGAAAGACAAAATATATAAATGAGCAAACCAGTGACATTTTAGGGAGCAGGCTAGCAGGCGGGGCCCATGACTTACACCATAGGAGCCTACACAACACAGAACACTGTTGCTGGGTGTAGGTTTTATTTTATTTGCTTTTTATCTTATATTTCGGAATGCACATCCAGGTGTTGTTTTTTCCTTTACTTTTTTTTGGGGGGGGGGCAAGAGAGTGGGGCCTCAAGCTATAGCTTGCTTAGCTTATACAGCAGTACCTCGGGTTAAGAACTTAATTCATTCCGGAGGTCCGTTCTTAACCTGAAACTGTTCTTGACCTGAGGTACCACTATAGCTAATGGGGCCTCCTCCTGAAGCAAAGTTCTTAACCTGAGGTACTATTTCTGGGTTAGCGGCGCCTGTAACCGGAAGCGTCTGTAACCCGAGGTACCACTGTACATCATTCCGGCACTGGATCCCCGTCAGGGGCAGCTGCAAATTCCTGCACTGCACGGGGGTGGGGTGGATGACCCTCAGGGTCCCTTCCAACTCTAGGTTTTGCTGCTGCTGCTTCTTTCTCCTCCACCCAACCATAGCTGTCAACCTTCCCTTTTTTGCGGGAAATTCCCTTATTCCAGCGCCATTTCCCGCTGCTTCCTGCTGCTATCCCGGGTTGTTAGGTAGACTGTTAGGTAGACTGTCCCCGGGACAGGTGAGGCTGCTGATCTCTTATTTTCAAATCTGAAAGTTGATAGCTATGCACCCAACCCGCCTGCCCTCCTCCTCTCCAGGCAGCCCCTCTCCTCGCCCGCCTCCCTCCTCGCTCGCCCAGGGCAGACGCACCTCGGAGTCCCGGGTTCTCCTCCTTGGCCCGGATCTTGCGGATCTTGACCGGGCGGCCGCTGAGCGTGGAGAGCACCAGCCTCTGCCGCAAGAAGTTGCACCCGACGTAGCTGAGAGAGGCCGAGGCACTCGCCATGGCGCCGGTTCCTCCGCGCTGCCTCCGGGGAGAGCAGGCGGCGGCAGCGGCAGGGGACGCGTCCGGCGGAGGAGCTCGCAAGGAGGCAGGCAGGCAGCGAGCGCCGGGTTGTTATGGTCGCAGGGAGCTCCGCATCGCCCACGTGGTTTGGAGCAGGAAGAGAGAGCGCCGAGACGTCGAGGGGTCAAAGGGGAAGGGGCGGGGCTCCGGGGCCCGGGCGGCCAGTGGGAGGAGAGGCTGCTGGGGAAGCAGGAGGCGGGTCGAGGGAAGGAGGCGCGCCGTGCCAGGAAAAGGGCGGAAGTGCTAGCGAAAGCATGGCTAGGCTGGGAACCCCAGCAAAGGATGCCATAGGCAGCGCCAGCGACAAGGATCTCAGGGTTCTCGGTGGAGCCCGAGCTGGACAGGAGTCCGCAGCAGAAAAGGCCGCTGCATTAACACCTGTAGTGATGAAATGCTTCGAAAGGCTGGTCCTTCAACACTTTAGACAGCGGTTCTCAACCTGTGGGTCCCCAGATGTTGTTAGACTACAACTCCCATCATCCCTGAGCTCTGGCCCTGTTGGCTAGGGGTGATGGGAGTTGTAGTTCAACAACATCTGGGGACCCACAGGTTGGGAAAGGCTGCCTTAGAACCTGCTTTCCACCAGACTTTGATAATCATCAGTTTGCCTATAGAAGAAATAGGTCCACAGATGACGCAATAGTTGCCGCCTTTCATCTTGCAGCAAGTCATCTAGCTTCTATGCTGGACTGTTAGGCTGCTGAATGCAAAGATAACAACAGGGCAACTGGCTTTTGGATTTGGTGGGTGTGCGTCAGTATACGAGGGGAATTAAGACTAAGAGAGCTGAGTGGGGGGTGCTCGTGTAATCTCACAGTATACAAGTTGTACAAGTGACAATAAAGTATTTCAATTTCAAATATTCCCCCATTGCCAGGAAGTTGGATTAGATGACCCTTAGGCTCCCTTCTTCCAACTCCACAATCCTATCATCGAAACAAACAAAAAAATCCTTCCAGTAGCACCTTAGAGACCAACTAAGTTTGTTATTGGTATGAGCTTTTGTGTGCATGCACGCTTCAGATACACATGCATGCACACGAAAGCTCATACCAATAACAAACTTAGTTGGTCTCTAAGATGCTACTGGAAGGATTTTTTATTATTATTTTGTTTCGACTATGGCAGACCAATACGGCTACCTACCTGTAACAATCCTAGCATTTTAGAAATCTAGTGTCTAAATTGAGGGAAGCAATAGTTGCACTCTGTCCTGCCTTGGTCAGACCACACCTGGAATACTGTGTTCGGTTCTGGGCACATGGGCATAGCCAAGGGAGTGCAGGGAGTTAATTGCCCCCCAAAAAATTCCTTTAAAAATATTGAAAAGCATTAAAAATACTCAGTACAGTGGTACCTTGGGTTAAGAACTTAATTCGTTCTGGAGGTCCGTTCTTAACCTGAAATTGTTCTTAACCTGAGGTACCACTTTATTTTTATTTTATTATTTTCTTCTTCTTTTAAATTTTATTTCCATGCTTATTACATACAAAAAAAAGGGAACAATACTGAAAAGGGGATACAACTTAAGAGAGGAGGGAAAAATAAAGAAATGAAATTTACACAATCTGTTATTAAGATAAAAATTATGACAAAAATTATGATTACAATTTCATGATACAATAAAAGTAAAAAATCTCATTATCTTTCATACCCGACTTCCCATTTATTCCTTAATCCTTTTTCATAAATTTACTGCCATATCAAAATACTACCGTATTTCCTGAGGTACCACGTTAGCTAATGGGGGCCTCCCGCTGCCGCCGCGCCACTGCCGTGCGATTTCTGTTCTCATCCTGAAGCAAAGTTCTTAACCTGAGGTACTATTTCTGGGTTAGCGGAGCCTGTAACCTGAAGCATCTGTAACCCGAGGTGCCACTGTAAACTTTTCTGGGGAATCTACCCGTGATCTCCCCAAAATAGCTCATTAACTTTTGGGGGCTAAAAAATTCCCACTCCCCTAACAAAAATCCTGGCTACGCCAATGTCTGGGTGCTACAATTTGAGATGGATATGGACAAGCTGGAATGTGTGCAGAGGAGGGCAACCAAGATGATCAACAGTCTGGAAACCAAGCCTTATAAGGAATGGTTGAAGGAGCTGGGTATGTTTAGCCTGGAAAAGAGGAGACTGAGAGGGGATATGATAGCCATCTTCAGATATCTCAAGGGCTGTCACATGGAGAAGGAGCAAGCTTGTTTTCTCCTGCTCTGGAGGGAGGATTCGAACCCATGGCTTCGAGTTACAAGAAAGGCGATTCCAACGAAACAGGAAGAACTTTCTGACAATAAGAGCTGTTCGACAGTGGGATGGTTTCCCTTGGGATGTTGTGGACTCTCCTTCCTTGGAGGTTTATAAGCAGAGGTTGGATGGTCATCTGTCATGGATGCTTTAGCTGAGATTCCTACATTGCAGGCGGTTGATGACCCTCAGGGGTTCGTTCCATCTCTATGATTCCGTAACATAACAACAAAACTGCTTAGTCTTGTTGCAGGAAACCCCGCCCCCCAATCATTCAGTTTGTACAAACTTCACACACACTCACACACTACATACGCTATGCTTCATAGAAAAGCAACCATACATCGGATTTGCACTGTTCCACTTTTATTTTACTCCATGAAGGAAGGACTACAAAATGGGGAAGGTTTGATACAGGCCACCATAATCCCTTGAGCATACCAGCACATCCACAGGAGCCCTGCCCAGTTGCTATGCCAACCCTGATGGTCCTAGACAGAAGACCATCAAGATCACAAAGAACTTGCATATGGGAGTGGATTCAGCACGGACTGGAACAAAGGACAATAATCAGCTCTTCCCTCTGGGGGCAGGAAACTGCAAACTCCCCTCTGTCACCTGGAAAGTACTCATGGGGAGGGGGAAAGGGGAAACAAGCCAGGTGACAGGACACTCAGGTTACCACCACAACTCCTCCCTCAACCCCTCCTTTCTGTGATATATGTATGATGTTTCTGGGGGTGGGCTTGATCTACAGGATGGGAATTTCAAAAGTCTTTATAAGACCTTGCACACCATTTTTTCCTGTGTCTTTCCTCTCTCATGCAAGTGAGGGGAGCACCCTGTTGCAACAGTTCAACAAAGGCCAAGCCTACAGGCTGCTGTTTTGCTCCAAGTTATCCTGGTTGGTGTCTCTGTTTTTTGTCCAAGGGAGCCCTCGGATTTTTCCGTTAACAGTTTCCAAGGTGCTGCCAGGTTCTCGTTAGAGATTTTTAGCTGTACAGAAAATACACATCTTTGGATGCAGACACGATTATCCTTTCTCCAGCATGCGTGGAGGAGCCATCACCAATCTAACTCCATGGATGGAGATCTCATCCCCCCTCAAGTGCAACACTGTTCAAAGGACCCCCCAGCCACCCGCTTCACTGGGGATCAGGCAGGCAATTAACATGAAGCGCAGAGTAGTCAAGTTATGTGTCTACAAGAGTGAGTCATCTGTATTGGCATTCCCCCAGGCTTTTGGAGATGCACCTGCTTACACATGTGTCCCCTTGCCCTCTCAACTTAGGTCTTCTGTTTTAACTGCTGTGCTGCTTTAATTGGGTTATTTTACTGCATATTTTAATTATGTGTGTCTCTTTTTAAAACATTTGTGCAGGTGGTTTTTACAGGTCTCAGCTGCTCCCAAATCCCATTTTGGCAGAAAGCAGAAGATTAATAACAACCAGCAGCCCCATCCTCTGCTACCCAAAACTGTTTGTAACATCTGCAGTATTATAATGCAAAATATCATGAGTACAAACAGCAACAGCAGCTCTTAGAACATTTGCAGTAACAGGAACAATCACAATGAGAGCTCTGGCAAGCTAACAAGCGCAACAGCTACATGAAAGCACAACAAGGATGACAGAACTGTTACTGTAACTCCTCACGTGTTTTCAGCTCCCTCATTTGGGACAAAAAGTACAGCTCTCTCATGTCTGTCATCCAATTTAAAAATTGCAGCTTTTGCTGCGCACATTCATGCTTGAACGGCAAAGGCGTTTATGTGTCTGTCTATTGTTGTGGTTCCAGCTAGTAGGTTGTGTGGGGTTGGAGCTTGTGTATGTGTGTGTGTGTGTGTGTTTTGTGATGGTTCACTATTGTAAAACACCTTAAGGATCTTGCAGTCCAAAGGTGAGGTATAAAACCTTCTAAAACAAATAAAGATTTCCTCAATCTATAATGTAAAGCCCACATTTATTTTATAAGCATTTTAAAACTAGCCAAGTCATTAAAAATATAAATATTATCGCCATAAGATCATTAAGACTTAGGCCAGGCATGTCCGGGATGCCTAATCTGGCCCGCCGGTTGGTTTAATGTGGTTCCTGTGGCAGTTTATTTCCAGGGGTAAAATCCTCAACAACTTCAACCCTAAAAAAAAAGGGTCAACAACTTTGTTTGGTCTTTTGGTCGGCCCTCACGGCCCTTCACTTCATCAAATCTGGCCCTCTTTGAAAAAAGTTTGGACAACACTGACATAGGCAAAGAAATGGGAAGGAACAAAAAATGTATCCCACACAAAGTGACATGGTATTAAAAGTTATATGCAACTGAAAGTTACCATGCTTGTGCAGAGAATTAGTGACCTCCATTAGTGACTGGGACGCAGGTGGCGCTGTGGGTTAAAGCCTCAGCGCCTAGGACTTGCCGATCGAAAGGTCGGCGGTTCGAATCCCTGCGGCGGGGTGCACTCCCGCTGCTCGGTCCCAGCGCCTGCCAACCTAGCAGTTCGAAAGCACCTCCGGGTGCAAGTAGATAAATAGGGACCGCTTACCAGCGGGAAGGTAAACGGCGTTTCCGTGTGCGGCTCTGGCTCGCCAGAGCAGCGATGTCACGCTGGCCACGTGACCCGGAAGTGTCTCCGGACAGCGCTGGCCCCTGGCCTCTTAAGTGAGATGGGCGCACAACCCCAGAGTCTGTCAAGACTGGCCCGTACGGGCAGGGGTACCTTTACCTTTACCTTTACCTATTGGCCCAAAATGGTATTAGCAACCACACAATATATTTCTGGGTTTGTTTGTTTTTAAAGAAAATAACAGTATTCTTTTTATGAGCTGTGTTGCCTTCCTGGTGTTGTCCGACTCCTACTGCCATCATCCCCAGACATCACGTCCGATGACATGAGATGATCTGGCGATATTTGGAGGGCCAAGTTCCTTACCGCTGTCCTGCGTCAGGCGTGGAGAGTCCTCTCCCCCACCGTTAGCATCAAAGGCAAGAATAACAAGCAGTTCGTATTTTATAGTCCTTTTTATTCAGTCATCTGGTTGCAAGACAGGAATCCATGTCTACACACAAAGAGAGACATGGGCTACTCTGAGACCCTCCTCTTCTGTTCCCAACAACATCCTGAGCACCAACGCGAATAATAATATTAACATTAAAAGCTTCCCTAAGCAGGGCTGCCTTCAGATGTAGTCTAAAAGTCTGGTAGTTGTTCTCTTTGACATCTGGTGGGAGGGCGTTCCACAGGGAGGGCACCACTACCGAGAAGGTTCCCTGTAGCTTGGCTTCTCGCAGTAAGGGAACTGCCAGAAGGCCCTCAGCGCTGGATCTCAGGTAGAACGATGGGGATGGATATGCTCCTTCAGATATACTGGACTGAGGCTGTTTAGGGCTCATGCACTTTGAATTGTGCTCGGAAACGTACTGGGAGCTAATGTAGGTCTTTCAAGACTGGTGTTATGTGGTCTTGGCGGCCGCTCCCAGTCACGACTCTAGCTGCCGCATTCTGGATTAGTTGTAGTTTCTGGGTCACCTTCAAAGGTAGCCCCACATAGAGTACATTGCAGTAGTCCAAGCGAGAGATAACCAGAGCATGCACCAGTCTGGCGAGACAGTCAGCGGGCAGGTAGGGTCTCAGCCTGCATATCAGATGGAGCTGGTAAACAGCTGCCCCGGACACAGAATTGACCTGCGCCTCCATGGACAGCTGTGAGTCCAAAATGACTCCCAGGCTGCGCACCTGGTCCTTCAGGGGCACAGTTACCCCATTCAGGACCAGGGTGTCCTCCACACCTGCCTGTCTCCTCTCTCCCAAAAACAGTACTTCTGTCTTGTCAGGATTCAACCTCAATCTGTTGGCCGCCGGGAAGTCCCAGGAGTCCCACCCCTTTGCCTTCTCTGTTCTAGGATGTGGAGGGACTGACGAGCCCGTGGTGATGGAGGATCCCCCGTACTCTCCAGGGACGTCTCTGCCGGCTGTGCTCTCACCTCCCCTTCCTCTTCCACTATCTCGTAATTAGGCAATTCCTCCTCAAATGGTATAGCATCTTTCTCTCTCCCTCTCCTCCTAAAACTGCTGGAGAGTAGTAAGGCGAAACTTCCCCCTCCTTCTCCTCTTCGGAGAGAAGCTGATCAGACAGAGTGCACACTTCCCTGTCTTCCTGTTCCAACCATTCCCTGACATCCTAGATGTTTCAAGTTATGTAGGCTGCTTTCATACACCCACCCCTAGGAGTTTAAAGTGATGGACCTTAGTTCTTCTAAGCCCATCACTCCTAGCTAACAGGACCAGTGGTCAGGGATGATGGGAATTGTAGTCCCAAAACAGCTGGAGGGCCAAGTTTGGCCATGCCTGTTCTAAGCAGATGTATATAGGACTTGCCACTTCATCATTTGAATCTTCTTATAGTTTCTACCTGATTCTTTGACTTGTCTCTTTGCCATCAGATACGACCCACAGAACTATAGAAGAGTAAGACTTTGCTGGCTGAAATTGTTTTGGGTTGAATCCAGCGTTGTCTGCATGCGATTGGAACGGACTTCTGCTTACTTAACGGAATCTCCCCTTTGCCAAACTTCTTGAGCAGATGTTTAGGGGGGGAGGAGAGGAAGTGGCACAGTTGTGCAAGTGGAAGTTGGCTCACACAGCGTTGGAATCTAATCTTCATCAATTACAAGCTTCAACTCCAAACCACTGACATCCATGAGAAATCGGCCATGGATTTTCAGACAACTAAAGTGCATTAAGAGAGTGCTATATTCAACAATACGTCACTTATACAATCTATTTGAAAGTCAGATAATTATGAATTATTTGGACACTACACTCAGATGCCCTTGGTCTTTGTGTCCCTGAGGAAAACCTAGCTATAGATTTAAAACCACATTTTGTGTTGTTTTTGATGGTTGTTTAACTTTGCGTTCTGTGTGCTGCTTTGTCACTTGTTTTCTCTTAAAAAGCAGATTATAACCTTCTTCAGATCACTACCATCTGCAGGTATTCTTCATAAAATAAGTTACCGCAGTTTGTGGGTCACCTCTTCCTTTACACACACACACACACACACACACACACACACAATCTCTCTCTTTCAATGCTGCTCTCTGTTCTCTCCTGGCAAAAAGCAGGCCTGGCTAGTCCAAAAATGCCCAGCCTTAGATGGACATGGCATTTCAGCAATGTTCCTCAAACATACTTTGAAGGGCATGTGGATGCATGTAAAACAAAAATAACATGACTTTAGGCTCAGCTCATAGGTCTGCTTATTCTCATTGCCGCACATTTTACACGGCTGAAGGAAATTAGCAGGCAAGCCATGCGAAGTGCAAGAGGTCTATTTCCAGCATAATTGAATTTAGTTAAGGAGTTGTTGTTGTTTGTTTAGTCGTTTAGTCGTGTCCGACTCTTCGTGACCCCATGGACCAGAGAACGCCAGGCACCTCTGTCCTCCACTGCCTCCCGCAGTTTGCTCAAACTCATGCTGGTAACCTCGAAAACACTATCCAACCATCTCGTCCTCTGCCGTCCCCTTCTCCTTGTGCCCTCCATCTTTCCCAACATCAGGGTCTTCTCCAGGGAGTCTTCTCTTCTCATGAGGTGGCCAAAGTACTGGAGCCTCAGCTTCACAATCTGTCCTTCCAGTGAGCACTCAGGGTTGATTTCCTTCAGTATGGAGAGGTTTGATCTTCTTGCAGTCCATGGGACTCTCAAGAGTCTCCTCCAGCACCATAATTCAAAAGCATCAATTCTTCGGCGATCAGCCTTCTTTATGGTCCAGCTCTCACTTCCATACATCACTACTGGGAAAACCATAGCTTTAACTATACAAACCTTTGTTGGCAAGGTGATGTCTCTACTTCTCAAGATGCTGTCTAGGCCTGTCATTGCCCTTCTCCCAAGAAGCAGGCGTCTTTTAATTTCGTGGCTGCTGTCACCATCTGCAGTGATCATTGAGCCCAAGAAAGTAAAATCTCTCACTACCTCCATTTCTTCTCCTTCTGTTTGCCAGGAGGTGATGGGACCAGTGGCCATGATCTTCGTTTTTTTGATGTTGAGCTTCAGGCCATATTTTGCGCTCTCCTCTTTCACCCTCATTAAAAGGTTCTTTAATTCCTCCTCACTTTCTGCCATCAAGGTTGTGTCATCTGCATATCTGAGGTTGTTGATATTTCTTCCGGCAATCTTAATTCCGGCTAGGGATTCATCCAGCCCAGCCTTTCGCATGATGAATTCTGCATATAAGTTAAATAAGCAGGGAGACAAAATACAGCCTTGTCGTACTCCTTTCCCAATTTTGAAACAATCAGTTGTTCCATATCCAGTTCTAACTGTAGCTTCTTGTCCCACATAGAGATTTCTCAGGAGACAGATGAGGTGATCTGGCACTCCCATTTCTTTAAGAACTTGCCATAGTTTGCCGTGGTCGACACAGTCAAAAGCTTTTGCATAGTCAATGAAGCAGAAGTAGATGTCTTTCTGGAACTCTCTAGCTTTCTCCATAATCCAGCGCATGTTTGCAATTTGGTCTCTGGTTCCTCTGCCTCTTCTAAATCCAGCTTGCACTTCTGGGAGTTCTCGGTCCACATACTGCTTGAGCCTTCCTTGTAGAATTTTAAGCATAACCTTGCTAGCGTGTGAAATGAGTGCAATTGTGCGGTAGTTGGAGCATTCTTTGGCACTGCCCTTCTTTGGGATTGGGATGTAGACTGATCTTCTCCAATCCTCTGGCCACTGCTGAGTTTTCCAAACTTGCTGGCATATTGAGTGTAGCACCTTAACAGCATCATCTTTTAAAATTTTAAATAGTTCAGCTGGAATGCCATCACTTCCACTGGCCTTGTTATTTGCAGTGCTTTCTAAGGCCCATTTGACTTCACTTTCCAGGATGTCTGGCTCAAGGTCAGCAACCACACTACCTGGGGTATATGAGACATCCATTTCTTCCTGGTATAATTCCTCTGTGTATTCTTGCCACCTCTTCTTGATGTCTTCTGCTTCTGTTAGGTCCTTTCCACTTTTGTCCTTTATTGTGGAAATCTTTGTACGAAATGTTCCTTTCATATCTCCAATTTTCTTGAACAGATCTCTGGTTCTTCCCATTCTATTGCTTTCCTCTATTTCTTTGCATTGCTCGTTTAAGAAGGTCTTCTTGTCTCTCCTTGCTATTCTTTGGAAATCTGCATTCAATTTCCTGTATCTTTCACCATCTCCCTCGCATTTTGCTTGCCTTCTCTCCCCCGCTATTTGTAAGGCCTCATTGGACAGCCACTTTGCTTTCTTGCATTTCCTTTTCATTGGGATGGTTTTCGTTGCTGCCTCCTGTATAATGTTACGAGCCTCCATCCATAGTTCTTCAGGCATTCTGTCCACCAAATCTAAATCCTTAAACCTGTTCCTCACTTCCACTGTGTATTCATAAGGGATTTGACTTAGATTGTATCTTACCGGCCCAGTGGTTTTTCCTACTTTCTTCAGTTTAAGCTTGAATTTTGCTATAAGAAGCTGATGATCTGAGCCACAGTCAGCTCCAGGTCTTGTTTTTGCTGACTGTATAGAGCTTCTCCATCTTTGGCTGCAGAGAATATAATCAATCTGATTTCGATGCTGCCCATCTGGTGATGTCCATGTGTAGAGTCGTCTCTTGTGTTGTTGGAAAAGCGTGTTTGTGATGACCAGCTTGTTCTCTTGACAGAACTCTATTAGCCTTTGCCCTGCTTCGTTTTGATCTCCAAGGCCAAACTTGCCAGTTGTTCCTTTTATCTCTTGACTCCCTACTTTAGCATTCCAATCCCCTATAATGAGAAGAACATCCTTCTTTGGTGTCACTTCTATAAGGTCTTGTAAGTCTTCATAGAATTGGTCAATTTCAGTTTCTTCAGCACAAGTAGTTGGTGCATAAACTTGGATTACTGTGATGTTAAAAGGTCTGCCTTGGATTCGTATCGAGATCATTCTATCATTTTTGAGATTGCATCCCAGTACAGCTTTCACCACTCTTTTGTTGACTATGAGGGCCACTCCATTTCTTTTATGGGTTTCTTGCCCACAGTAGTAGATATGATGGTCATCCGAACTGAATTCACCCATTCCCGTCCATTTTAGTTCACTGATGCCCAGGATGTCAATATTTATTCTTGCCATCTCATTTTTGACCACCTCCAACTTACCCAGGTTCATGGTTCTTACATTCCAGGTTCCTATGCAATATTTTTCTTTACAGCATTGGACTTTCCTTTCGCTTCCAGGCATATCCGCGACTGAGCGTCCTTTCGGCTTTGGCCCAGCCGCTTCATCAGCTCTGGATCTACTTGTACTTGCCCTCCGCTCTTCCCCAGTAGCATGTTGGACGCCTTCCGACCTGAGGGGCTCATCTTCCAGCGTCATATCTTTTATATGCCTGTTGTCTTTGTCCATGGAGTTTTCTTGGCAGGGATACTGGAGTGGCTTGCCGGTTCCTCCTCCAGGTGGATCACGTTTGGTCAAAACTCTCCACTATGACCTGTTCATCTTGGGTGCCCTGCTCGGCATAGTTCATAGCTTCTCTGAGTTCTTCAAGCCCCTTCGCCACGGCAAGGCAGTGATCCATGAAGGGGAGTTAAGGAGTACCTGGGCATTTGGATAAGGAGAATCAAATCTCAAGGCCTAATTGGATAACATCAAGGAAAATCAACCTTGTGCATTGCTGGCAAGCTCCTTCTCTCTCCAAGGCAGAATTCCCCACCATGCCAGATTACCAGTTGAGTTCAAAATCAATGACTGGTTGAGCATTTAGCAATGCACTCTCCCACGTTTCTTCAAAAGAAATGCAACTTTCCTAGGACGTCAAGCATTGCTTTCCAGCAGGGCTTCAATACCTTTGAGAGCCAGCTGTACTGCCTGGATGAAGAGGAGTGGTGGGAGGCACCACCTGGGGAACGCCCAAGGGAACCCCCCAGGGGAGAAGGCTCAGAGCCAGGGGATTGATGGTGGGACGGTGATGGGTGTTCAGAGGGAGAAGAGGGAGCAGACTAGGAGGAGAAGGTTTCTGAAGTGAAGGACATGAGGAAGGAGTTGGTAATGCAGGTGAGCTGCGCAAAGGTGAGCTGCAAGCAAGCTGCCAGCTAGCTCTGTGGAGGCTCCTTTTATTGACACAATATGCAAACCCAGGCAGATACATTTTGGGCTGTGACCTTTTCACATCTTCCAGTCCCGAGATTGTGGGGTGGGACAAAGTTATTTTGGCACCTGTTTCCACCGTGTCATTTCCCCCTTGCACAATGTATGACGAAGGAGACAAAGCTCTCAGAGACAAAGGTCACAGACAGGACACAGCAGACTACTGAGACCGCAAAAGGTTAGACAGAGGGCAAGATGTTCAGACAGCTGTGGCTTTATCTGTGAGGGGGAGTATGCTCTGCACCCCAAGGTCATGCATGCAGAGAGCTGAGGCTGCCCACGGGCGGGAGTGTGCTCCACAACGCAGCGATCATTCCTACAGTTTCAGAAGCTGAAGAGGTAACAGGCTTTCATGAGCAGGAAGAGACTCTGGCAGAGAGCAGTCCAGAATCAGAGGGACAAGTGGAAGTTGGGGTAGAGGGGTAGAGATGAGGCTGGCAGTTAAAGAATCCAGGGAGTCCCCCTCCTGCTGTGACCATTACCTCCCAACCCTGGTCTCCTAGAACCTGCAGAGGTATGAAGAGGGCAGAGCAAAGAGAGACAAGGCAGAGAAGCTTCAGGTGGCTTGGGAAGGACCTGGGGGAGCAGAAGACTTAGAGAGCTATGGGAAGGCAGGGACCTTCAGTCCTCGCAACTGCCTCATTGGAGCAAGATCTGCTGGGAAGAGCGCTGTGATCAAATTCCACCCCCAAATTGCAACAGTCTGGAAGAAGCAATTGTTTGTGTTTTTAAAATTACACACACACAATGCACAAATTTAAAAGCACACACAATTGGCTTTAAAAAAAAAACAAACAAAACTGTCTTTTACATGAGTCTTGAGGTAATTTACAATTATACCATAAAAACAGAGTGGGGTGAGAGGATATTGGAGAGTTTGAGAAGGCGAGTGAAGGCCGGGAGATAATTGTTTTGATGAAAGGGAGAATGGATGAGCTAATGGTTACAATGGATGAGACACAAAGTTGCATGACTTCATTACATCGCTGGTCAGAAACGTTGTCAAAAATAGAAACCTGAAATGGATACCGACAATTTCCGAATCTAATCAGCAGCTAACATTGCATTAACAGTCATATGCTGTCCGCCTACCCCAAGGTGAGATGGCAGAACTTGCGTCCCACAAATCATTTCCTCCCTTTGGCTTTAATTGGTCTACTCCATGGGTAGGCAAACTAAGGCCCGGGGGCCGGATCCAGCCCATTCGCCTTCTAAATCCGGCCGACAGACAGTCCGAGAATCAGCGTGTTTTTACATGAGTAGAATGTGTCCTTTTATTTAAAATGCATCTCTGGGTTATTTGTGGGGCATAGGAATTCGTTCTCCCCCCCCCATATAGTCCAGCCCCCCACAAGATCTGAGGGACAGTGGACTGGCCCCCTGCTGAAAAAGTTTGCTGACCCCTGGTCTACTCCATTCTGCATGAACTGGTTTGTGGAAGACAGCCAGGAGAAATGAGTGCTTTGAGCTTCTTGCATCTAGAGATCTCATTCTGCAAAGGCCTTAATAATAATAATAATAATAATAATAATAATAATAATAATAATAAATCAAAAGGGGGTGTCGGGAAGCACTAAGCTAAAATAAGTAAGTGGAAAGAAAACTAGCAGCAATCAAACAAAAACAAAAATGACAGCAAATCGTATTGTATCGTAAAACCTTTATTGGCATCACATACAACATCCAAAACAAATCAATACAGAATTACCTCTTCCTCAGTGGCACAAAACATTTGCCAAAAGAAAGGAGGCAGAGCAGTCTATCGTCAACAGTCTATCGAGTGTTGTGTTGCAATACCACGGTATGTATTGGCAAGTTATCATTTGGGAATCTTTGCCTCAATCCACCCCCCCACCCATCTAGCAGTTGGTGGGGAGAGAAGAGAAACTTAATCCCTTGAGATCCTAAACACACACATTTCCAAAGGATTAAGAGAGAGATATAAGAAGACCCCACTGGCTCAAGCCAATGGTGCATTTTTCTCACAACCCGATGTCTAAAGGAAATGCGCAGGACATGAGCGCAATAGCAGAGGCTGGATGGCCGCCTGCCTTGCGCGATCTCGTGGAGATTCCCGCATTGTAGGGGGTTGGACTAGATGACCCTGGGGGTGCCCACGATTCTTCGGTTCCACTTTTGGATCTGTGGCACACACAAGAGAGAGAGAGAGAGAGAGAGAGAGAGAGAGAGAGAGAGAGAGAGAAAGGGTTTTATGGTGCGGTTGTGATTATTATTATTTTTTGCTCTTTCCAGGCAAACGAAATGCCAACTGCAGCCGAGAGGTACGACGTGGCGGGCGGAGAGCGCCGCCGTCTCCGCGGCCCTCCTCTTCCGACGGGCGAGGCCGGCCTCCGGGGCGGGAGCAGCGGGAGGAACCGCCCCCCCGGCGGAGGGAGGAAAAGCTGGGCAGCCGGAGGAGCCTCGGGAAGCGAGCGCGGCGCGCTTGGCTGGGCGATGGCGGCGCGGCGGGCGCTGCTGCTGCGCGCCTTGATCATGGGCCCGCCGGGCTCCGGCAAAGGCACCGTGTCGGCGCGCATCGTCCAGCACTTCGCGCTCAAGCATCTCTCCAGCGGGGACATCCTGCGCGACAACATGAACCGCAAGAGCGGTAGGCAAGGAACAAATCCTAGGTGCCAACTGCCCGGGGCCCTGGGTGCCCGAGCACCCACGAAATCCCCCACGAATGGCAAGGGCGCACCTGCGCATTTCGGTGCCGGGGCCATGCACGCTGCAGGGCACCCACGGCCTCAGGTTCCCACGGTCCCGGGTACCCAGGGTCGCGGTGCCAAGCTGGCACACTTGGTGCAAATAATGCCCGGGTGAGGTTCACCCCTATCCCCGCACGCCTTTTCCCAGGGACTCCAGACGTCGGGCATCCAAGGGGCCGTTGCAAAATTAGGAGCAAGGAGGGCTCCTCCAATGTCAAATGTGTCGCTTGCAAACAGATTCCTCCCCCCTCCCGCTGCCTTTTTGCCCCTCTGGCATATTGCTGGGATGCGCCTTTGCAAACTCCGCGAGGAAGAGAAGCAGAATTTGTTGCTCTCTCTCCTCTCCTCTCCTCTCCTCTCCTCTCCCCTCCCCCTCTTTCTTTTTTGGCTTCTTGGGGTTGTTCAAGCCCCTTCGCCACAACAAGGCAGGGATCCATGAAGGGGCCCACTCTCTTGGGGGGGCCCCAAAAAATTTAATGGAAAAAATCCTGGATGTACGCTTCCAAAATATAAGATAGAAAACAAATAAAACCTACATATAGCAACAGTGTTTTGTGTTGTGTAGGTTCCTATTTGTTAAGTGCAAATGGCTTTAGATACCGATTAGGTCCATAAATTACCATATGGCATATATTCAACATAAAAAACAGCGACAATTTGTTATTGACAAAGGACAGCTGGACATATAAAGGGCCCCATTACCTTCAGTAGCTTAGGGCCTCATCAAACCTAAATCCGGCCCCGCCAATAGGTGAAAGTTAAAACTGTGCCGGCCATGGGGTGTACACGCAATGACAGCATTCTCTTTAGAGTGGTGCGTTTGAGGGGCACCCTTGCCCCACTGGGTTCATGCATTCATGCAGAAGTGTGCTAAAATGTCAGAACAGCCCTGTTGAAGTAGACCAGAGCTCCCCCACCCCCCCTTCCCTCCACGGAGCTGTCCAGGCAGCTAATAAAATGTGTACCAGGTCTTTTTTTCTGCGTATAAGTTGGATTTTTTTGCTTAAAAAATTAGTCAAAAACTGGGGGTTGTCTTATACATGGATGATGAATACATAGAGGATTGGGCTGTGGCTGTGGCTCCTGCTCTTGTGGCAACCCAAATTTAGTGGCGCCCACCTTGTGGAACGCCCTCCCATCAGATGTCAAGGAAATAAACAACTATCTGACTTTCAGAAGACATCTGAAGGCAGCCCTGTTTGAGGAAGTTTTTAATGTCTGATGTTTTATTGTATTTTAAATATGTTGATGGAAGCTGCTGAGAGTGGCCGGGGAAACCTAGCCAGATGAGCAGAGTATAAAATATATTATATTATTATATTATATTATATTATAATCGAAAAGCTCAACAGCTTTGCCCAACTTTTTCCAAAAAAATCTCAATAACCTTGGGTGACCTACCCCCAGAAAGCTCAAAGTCGTTCTGTTTGATGTTTAAAAGATTGATTTCTTAATTTGGGGTTCAAAAAAACAGGGGTCTTGTCTTACACACAGAGGCATCTTATATGCAGAAAAATACAGTAATTCTTGTTCTGCCAAGACAGGAGTTCTTTTTGTTAAATATCTTGTGTAAATGGAAGTGGAACGTTGCTATGGAGCTATTGCTAGCTTTGTGATTATCATTTGTTTTTAAAGTGCATTGGTTTAAAGTTGCTTCTATGTTGTAAGCTGCTTTGAGGACCAGGTGGCAGAAAAAAAGAGAGAGTATATAAATCTAACCCAGCATTCAGTTTCCAACAGAAGCTGTTTGAAAGCTTCTTAGAAGCTCACCAGCAGAGCATGGAAACAGCAGTCCCAGTTGCTGTAAGTGTGTGGCATTCAAAAATGTACTCATTCTGGGATTCCATTTATCTTTCCTGGCTCCTATATCTGTCTTCTGTTATTATAGTGCTGAAGTTTAAACCCCCAACCCCAGTACGTCAGGTTTCAGGACTTGAACCTGTCTCTCCAGTAACTATTTGGAAAGCACACTGGTTAGCTAGTTGCTGTGTTTCTGAGGTGCTGAGACAGTTCATAATCTACTTTAGAAAGAGGCATGAAAAATAACCCTGAGATGGTTTTTGAATTGCATTGTGTGTTACTTTCCCTTTCTGTACTAAGGGAGAAGCAGCACTGTTTTTTAAAATATATTTTTGTTTGCCATTTTTTATTATTATAACCATTCAAAACATGCACGTAACACAACAATGAAACAATAATTAACAAAACAGAGAAGAAAAGTGACTGTTCGCAAAATATAAATGTTAATGCAATCATTTCAGTCTTGCAATGAGGATGTATATAGTACAAAAAGTTTGTTGCATTGTGGATGCATACAAGCCCCAGATTTTACTGCCTTATCCCTTACATACCCTTGAGTGTCTGCTGGATACAAAAATGGCAATCATGGATTTATTGGCGCTTTGTAATTTGCGCTTAAAGGTACTCGTTGGCTTGCTTTGCATGTAGCACTGAGCCAAAGCAGCTTGCTGGTGTCTACAGTTACAAAAGTCTGGTGCCTGCTAAGTGGTGGGAAAGAGTCCATGGGGTCCCTTTGGAGAATAGAAGACATGGTGGAGACTGTGGTGCTTTGAGAAATACGATTTATTCACCTATTTACACCTTCCGTCTCCTCATGCTGCCAGGAGCTAAGCTATGGTTTGGCTTTGTGTTGCATCCCAAAGCAAGCTTGTGGTTTGTCTTGCTGCTGTAATAAATGAAAATCTGTCCTTACTCCCTTATGGGGGACACAAGAGCCCTTATAGAGTCCTTTGTAGGTTCTCCATCGGTCAGAGAAAATAACAGAGGCCAACCAGAGAATATTGAGAAGCAAAGCAACTGGTAAGCCTGATCTTTACTGAACTGCTGCAACAGGGTGCACCCTTCACACGCAGGAGAAGGAGGAGGACCCAGAACCTAGGTGTGCCCGCCCTTATATAGACATTTTAAATTGCCAGCCCTGGAGTCCAAGACCACCCCCAGAAACATCATACATACATCACGGAAGGCGTGTAGCTCGAGACCACCCCCCAGACACATCATACCTACATCACAGAAAGGCAGTCTACAGCAGAAATCTGAGTGCGTTGTTTATCTCCTGTTGTTGTTTATCTCCTGTCTGGCAAGTTACCTGTTAATGCTTACTTGATTGGATACCCTGGGGAGCCTGGCCAGTCTTTCGTAATGATAAATACTTAGTTCCTGAGCCAGGTCACAGGCTCACCCTATTCATACACAGACATACCCTTAAGACAGGATTTGTGCAGGAAAAGACAATGGGGAGGCTTTTCCATTTTCCTTTGACTTTGCAGAGAAAACATTTGGTCAGTTTGGGAGCCAAAATGGCTTCATGGCTGTTTTCCTGTGCTGCTTCAGACATGTGGTTTATAGATTTGTGTTTGCTTGGTACATTTATGAACATTTATTATATATATAAGACCTTAATTTTTTTATTTCACTGCAAACAAACAATGTTTGTTGCTGCAAACAAACAAAGAGGACTGCTCTTGGCTTACTGCTCATGGTCTTGTTTGCAGGATACAAAGCACAAGCCCAGGTTCAGACATAACACCAACCTCATTCGCAGCAAGCCTGGGTTTGGCATTGTTGTAAACAAAAATTGCCCTTTTCCCTTATGGGGTATCCAAGAGCCCATATAGAGTCCTTACATGGGTTCCCTATTGGTAGGAGAGAATAACAGATGCCAACCAGAGAATATTGAGAAGCAAAGCAGCTAGTAAGCTTGATCTCTATTGATCTGTTGCAACAGGGTGCTCCCCTCACCGGCAGGAGAGAGGAGGGACCCAGAAAAATGGCATGCAAGGCCTTATAAAGACTTTTGAAATTGCTACCCTGTAGATCAAGACCACCCCCAGAAACATCATACATACATCACAGAAGGGGTGTAACCTAAGACCACCCCTGAAATACATCACACCTACATCACAGAAAAGGCGGTCTAAAACAGAAATTTGAATATTGTTTTTCTCCTGTCCTTGTTTATCTCCTGTCTGGCAGGTTACTTGATTGGATTGCCTGGCCTCGGTAGCCTGGCCAGTCTTTTGTAATGATAGATACTTAGGTCCTGGCCCAGGTCACAGGCTCACACCCTATTCAAACACAGACATACCCTTAAGACAGGATTTATGAAGGAAAAGACAATGGGGAGGCTTTTCCAGTTTGACCTTGCAAAGAAAATATTTGCTCAGTTTAGGAATCAAAATGGCTTCAGGTCGGTCTTCGTGTGCTGATCTATGTATGTGCGGTTATGAACATTACCATATATCTAAGACCTCAAAATTCCTATCACAGCGTAATGCTGCATGTGAACTCTCACCCTTTCCCCCTGCTCTGACTAGTTAAAATCTCATGTGGTGCTGAATAGCAGGCACCTAGCCCTGTTCAAATAAACGTTGCTACCCTTCGCAAGTTCATGCAAGTTAAACATAAACTTGTATTGACCCTCAGAAGGCCAACATGCCTGTCTATGCAGATATCCCTTCCCGGTGCGCCCAGGGACTTTATAGGCAATTCCCCATGGAGTTTACAACTGACGTGGGATAAAGTTAAACCCACACCGTGGGTGGAGGGGGAAGGCAAGGCAGATATGACACACAATTTGCCGAAGAAGTGGACTTTTTAAATGTAGTGCTTGAGGCCTTGTGCCAAAGATCCGGGGGGAGAGCTGCTTGGTTGGTACCATAGATGTAAGGGTAGAGATTGATGGTGGCTGGTCTGGAATGGTGTAAAACAAGATAATATTCAGGCCCCAATCCCATATGCATGCACCTGGGAATACAGCTATGCTCAAACTATGGCACTCTTTTCTATCAAGGAATTTTGGACACTGTAGTTTAGCCCTCACAGAGTTATAAATCCCAGCAGCCCTTAACAAACTACACTGCCCAGAGTTCTTTGAGGGAAAGAATGTGCTTTGAATGTGTTTTAAAGGTGTAGGGAGTACACAGTCCTGGTCTGGGAACATTGAGATTTTTCTTCTGACACATGTAGAATTGCACTGTAACTGCAGTCAAAATGCAAAGGTTTTAGTTATGGGAAATGAGAGAAAAGGAAGGCGAAAGAGATGTTTATACTCTTACACAGCGTTCAGAATTTTCTGCCATGGGGCCACTTGTGACAAGTGAAAATGCCTGGGCAGCCTGACGACTCCACCATCTGAAGGTGCATGCCTGGGGATCCTTGGATCTTGGCTGTTTTTACACACTAGTGTGCAAGTAGATATATAGATACCGCTCCGGCGGGAAGGTAAACGGTGTTTCTATGCACTGCTCTGGTTCACCAGAAGTGGCTTAGTCATGCTGGCCACATGACCCAGAAGCTGTATGCCGGCTCCTTCGGCCAATAAAGCGAGATGAGTGCCGCAACCCCAGAGTTGGTCAAAACTGGACCTAATGGTCAAGGGTCCCTTTACCTAAACACATCCTGTAGAATTCTATCCATTGTATTTTATCTGCACAATCAGAATGAATTTCAGGAACCCAAAAGTCGTATTGAAAAATACGTCTTTCAAACTGTCTGCCCCAAAAACAGGAACTAGGCATTCTGTTTTGGTGACTGTAACCTTGGCTTAACGGGGCTTTTGGCGCCTAGCTTATATATCTGAGTTTCTAACACTGCTCTTACACTTAAGGTGTCAGAGGAGGAACTGATGAAAATATATTGCAGGCAATAGAGACAATCAGCTCCTGAAAAAGGGGGACAAGAGGTTTTTGATTTTTTAAAATGGATCATTGGCTGGGTGACGCAGGGAGTAAAATATTGAACACAGCTGCGTTCCTAAGGCTGCAGTCTTAAGCCTGCATGCTGGGAAGTCTGTCTCATTGAACTCGGTGGGACTTGCTAAGTTAATGTTTTTAGAATAAAGGTAAGAACACACACACACACACACAAAATGGCTACGGAAAAGAAGAGCTAGCAGACCCCGCTGAGGGAGAAACCAGTTAGAGGGAGTGCCCTTGTTTATCAAATATAGGGAGAACACTGGTTGCAGAAACTAGGTTGAAAGTGTTGAGACGGTTGATTTCAGTGGTGGGCTTGAAGAGTTTGGGAGATGGGAGATTTTGTTGAGAAAACCTGAGCAGATATTCCTCAAAATTTCTCCTGTGTCACCTTTTCCTTTAATTTGGTTTTAAAAATATCAGCCATGCTACTTTAACTCAACAAGAAGAGACTGGAAAGGTGAAGAATTAATTAGGACTAATTATTTTGAAAACAGTGTGTATAATGTTTGGAAAAGGTTTGTTGAGCTTGTGCCTCCTTGCTCTCCTTCTGAACGGGCCATGCATGGCTCTCTGGCAGAGGCCTCACTCTCTAGAAGCGACTTCTCTCCCCTGATATTTCTCTACAAGTGCTTCAAATCAAAAGCAGAAAATCCAGAAACAACTTTGGGCAAGTTGTGTTGTCCCACGTAGTGGTCTGATGACTTTTTTTGTTGCTTTTGTTTTGTTTACTTCCACAGAAGTTGGTATCCTTGCGAAGTCCTATATTGATCAAGGCCGACTGATTCCTGATGACATTATCACGCGGCTGATGCTCAGTGAACTGAAAAACCTGGAGCAAAACAGTGTGTTGTTGGATGGTGAGAATTGGACAGTAACATCTCTGGCAGGGCTGTGGAAAGTGCTCTCCCACCCATCCTTGTGTGGATGGAAACTATGAAGTGGAGAGGAATTCTGGAACGTTTGGGGCAGACATAAGGGCTGCGGCTCAGTGGTAAAACCTCTGGTTTGCAGTCAGAAGGTCTCTGGATCTCCTGGTAGGGCTGGGTGATATATCAATATATCATCCCAAACCGATGCCGGTAGACAGCAGCTTCCTATGTTCCTGATTCTTGTGGGATGTGATACATAAGTAGCAGTCAAGTACAACATTCCTTGTTTTCCTAGAGTGGACATGCAGGAGAATGTTTGGTCCAGCCAGTCAAAAACTTCCTGTTTCTTCCTGGCTGGGACATACTTCCTTTTGCATGTGACTAGAGGTGGGTGTGACCTTACCTGTCCAGGTAACAAAAGGGCAAATCGCGCAGCACACTCCCTCTCTTTGACTTCCTCTGTCGTTGGAGCAGCTTTTTTCTAGAAATGCTCTGTTGTCTCTCAGCCAACAGAGGACACTGGGATTATGATTATCCCCATATGGGATAGACTCACATGTATATACTTTGTAACTAAGTCTGCCTTCAGGGATCCAACTGTGAACTGATGATGTGAGTAAACTTCTTTTATATACTTTACGCAAGAATGTGGTGTGCTTATTCTTTTAAGAGGGATATAAGGAAACTTACCAGGAACCTAATAGTGAGAGGCTTATACAAGTCTGCAACCAGCTATCTGCTGTGCATTTAAAAGGGGATGTAAAACTCTGCTAAGTAAAGGAACTAGCTAGTGCAATTTAGGAAGGATATTAATAAACAATATATCCTCTCCTGCCTCCCCGAACACCCCCACAATTCTCAGACTTGGCCAGGAGTGATTGCATAGCTATTTCACAAAGGCACCTGAGATTTCTACAGGGATGTTTCTTTTCTTTGTCACAGGCTTCCCTAGGACTGTTCCACAGGCCGAAGCTCTGGATAAAGTGTGTCCAATAGATACGGTGATTGACCTGGATGTGCCTTTTGAGACGATCCAGCAACGCCTGACTGCCCGCTGGATCCATCCTGCCAGTGGCAGGGTCTACAACCTTGAATTCAACCCTCCCAAAGTCCCTGTGAGTGATGTTTGCTTCTAGTCTAGCACTGTGTGCCATTCAAGCAATGGACTAAATCCTTGGGTCACCCTGTATCTTCTTGCAAACCCACTGCAAACGCAATAATGTCCACTGGTTCTTATGGTTATGATTGTGCCATGAGCAGCAGTGGAGCTTAAATAATTCTTACTAGCTGGGAATGCTTGAAATTGACAGCGCTCCTGCTGGGGGTTATTAACTGCAGGTGGTAGAATCGCTCAGCATATTTGTGATCTGTACTATTTGGGAAAAAAGAGTAATAATTTAGCTGATTACTAAATATTGTTGATGCTGCAAGTAAGTAAGTAAGTAAGTGCCTTTGTCAGTCTGCTATAAAACAGATGAACTGGTACAGCCCTGCATGGGTTCTACTGGTTAATACAAATCAACTATATGTATGTCTATTCCCCGAAGCTCAGTGCATATTGGGATATTGCTTAATGGTAAAATAACATGTCCTGATCGAGGAAAAGAGATTGATGCTCTGGGAGCACCTGACACCTGATGGTGGAAGGTGGAGGACAAAATTCAGACTGTCTATCCTGCCCCTCCCATCTCAAAAAATACCCATCAAAACTGACAGTGGCAAACATTTGACCAACGTGCAGGTATGAATGGACAGATACTGTAAGTATTTTTAATGGGTGATTGGTGGCTTTTACATTTTCTAAAAAAGCAAAGCAAAACAAAACAGGTCATTCCAGAGGTATTTGTGCAATGATTAGTTGGTTTAACCCACAGCGCCTAGGACTTGCTGATCAGAAGGTCAGCGGTTCGAATCCCTGCGACGGGGTGAGCTCCTGTTGCTCGGTCCCTGCTCTTGCCAACCTAGCAGTTTGAAAGCACGTCAAAGTGCAAGTAGATAAATAGGTACTGCTCTGGCGGGAAGGTAAACGGCGTTTCTGTGTGCTGCTCTGGTTTGCCAGAAGCGGCTTACTCATGCTGGCCACATGACCCGGAAGCTGTACGCTGGCTCCCTCGGCCAATAAAGCAAGGTGAGCGCCGCAACCCCAGAGTCGGCCATGACTGGACCTAATAGTAAGGGGCCCCTTTACCTTTACCTTACTGGATTAAAACCCAGTCCCTCCTTTAACCCTTTACTTTGCCACACACAAGAAGGGGCAAGATGTGTATACAAACATCACACACAGGGTGACCCTTAAGCTACAGAGACGGGGGGTGGGGGGTGGGGGTGAAATCAGACAAAAGTTTTATTGTACAAGTAATTTCATGTTTAATCTGGTACTGTTTCTTGCATTCAGCAATCTCCTTGCTCTATGTAGGTGGGGCCAGAGTTTTATTGTAATGGCCTATAGCTGAATACAATAAAATTTGGCTTTACTTGAGCAACAGCACCAGTTTTATGAGAACAGCTTTTGAAGTTTAGACTACCTGGTTTGGAAATAGAGTTTAATATGTTCCTGTTATAATTTCTTTAGAGCCATCGAAACAAAGTTCACCAGGTGAGCAGAATCAATCACTTTCACAGTAGATAAAGTCAGAGACCACATCCACAACATGCCACTTTAATAGTCATGCCTTCTCCAAAGAACCCTGGGACCTGGAGTTTGTTATGGGCGCTGAGTTTTTTTAGAGATCACAGAGATACAGTTCCCAGAGTGGCTTAACAATCCATCTCTCTTCCCAGAGAGATGAAATTGAAATTGTAGCCCTGTGAGGGGAACAGAGGTCTCCTAAGAGTTTTCAGCTCCCTTAGGCAAACTATAGTTCCCAGCATTCTTTCCCTAAATGGCCTCGGTCCAGTATACCTGAAGGAGCGTCTCCACCCGCATTGTTCAGCCCGGACACTGAGGTCCAGCGCCGAGGGCCTTCTGGCAGTTCCCTCCCTGCGAGAAGCCAAGTTACAGGGAACCAGGCCGAGGGCCTTCTCGGTAGTGGCACCCGCCCTGTGGAATGCCCTCCCATCAGATGTCAAAGAAATAAACAACCATCTGACTTTTAGAAGACATCTGAAGGCAGCCCTGTTTAGGGAAGTTTTTAATGACTAATGTTTCAGTGCAATTTTAATATTTTGTTGGAAGCTGCCTAGAGTGGCTGGGGAAACACAGCCAGATGGGCGGGGTATAAATAATACATTATTATTATTAACTTTGGGGGAAGCCATTACTGCGTAACATGGCGTAATTGTGTGCAGGTGTGTCTAGAGTGAAACGGCATTGTGCCTGAGACTTCTCCTTTCCCATAACCAGGGTTGTGATGATATTACTGGAGAGCCTCTTGTCCAACGGGATGATGACAAACCAGAAACAGTTATGAAGAGGCTGAAATCTTACGAAACTGAAACCAAACCTGTCCTGGAATATTATCGGTAAGCTCCTTACAGTCATACCTCAGGTTACGAACGCTGCGGGTTGGCCGTTTTCGGGTTGTGGACCGTGTGGAACCCTGAAGTACCAGAATGGGTTACTTCTGGGTTTTGATGCTCACGCATGCGCAGAAGCGCTGAATCACGTTACACGCGCACAGATCATGTTTGCAACCGGAGGTATGACTGTATTGTATTAAGCATCTTCTCTCTCTCTCTCTCTCTCTCTCTGTTTCCCACACGGTTTGGTACCTGTGGTCCATGTTCACTCCTGATAGGCCCCTCCAGTGTCAGGTAATGATGCTCCTAGCCGCTGAGTCAGTGGCTTCCTGAGCAGGATTTCTAAAGAAACACATCCTGATTTCTATACGTCATAACATCCTGATCTCCTTAGTTTGTTTCTTCCTCTTCAGATCCTAGATTGGATAGGGGAGGGAGTCCTTCTGCAAGAGAGTCCTTGAAGAGGTCCTTCAAGACCTCTGAGACTTAAAAGAAGAAGTGTCGCTGGTGATGTAAAAATTGGGGTTTGGCTTTTGCAGCCCAGCTCCCCATGGGACTCTGAGTCCCCTAAGTCCATGATCAGTCAGAGAAAAATGGATGGATCCACTGGCAAGCAAGGCAGATATTTATTTTTCTGTTGCAACAGAATTCCCTCCGTCCAAGGAGGGAGAGACCCTGATCAAAAGTAAGCAGGAATCTTTAAAGACTTTTGACAGTGCCCAACCCGCTTAACCAAAGACCAACCCAAAATTATCAATCATACATACATCATAGGAGGCGGTCTACAGCAAAAATCCTGTCTGTCAGGAGACCTGATAATAGTCGCTGATTGCATTACCTGGGCAGCCTGGCCATTCTTTTGTGATGGTTAGTACTTTAGTTCCTGAATCCAGGTCACAGGTACATCCTATTCATACACAAAGACACCCTTAAGACAGGATTTGTAAGTGAAATAGACAATGGGAAGGCTTTCCCCATTTGCTTCCCTTACAGCGGAGGAATATTTGAGGTCATTGGGAAAGTCAAAATGGCTTCAGGATTGCTCTCCTGTACTACATATGGTTTATATATTTAGATACGTGTGCATTTATAAATATTTCTACTATATTTGAAACCTTAGAATACTTATAACACTGGACAAACATGACTAACGTATCTCTTGTCTCTTCTGTAGCCGGAAAGGCGTGTTGGAATCTTTCTCGGGAACAGAGACTAACAAGATATGGCCCCACATTCATCGTTTCCTTCAAACCAAGCTGCCTGATAAGAGCCAGAAGGAAGCATCCACCAACAGATGAAGGAAGATCCATTACTGTACTGACGGGATAGAAGCTGGTGGCCTTTGGCTAAGCTTCCAGAAATATATTCTCTAATCAACAGTAGAATCATGGAGATCTGGTTGTTGTTGTTGTTACAAATTGAATGTGCCCACAATGAGCCAACTTGAAATTTCAAGAAATGTCCACATTTGTAACTCTAGTATTTTATTTTGTCCTCTGGTATGTTGATTTTAAAAGCGCTAATTTTGTATTTAGATGGACCTGCATTTTGTAAAAGTAATTTAATATTAAATTGATTTTTTAACAAAATACAGCCGAAGAATCTCACGGTTTGTCAAAAGGAGGGTGCTGATCTGAAATGAAACATGGAGGATGCCATTTTACTCAATGTGAACACGCATGTGATTTCAGTAAAAACATTAAGGCTGTCTGTTTTGTAACATAGTGATGGGGCATGGGGCTTTTGGGAAAGAGTAATCCTCTCGATGTCCTTTGGGAATTTCAGTACAAGCCACCTATATTCTTATTTGTTTTAAGTTTTGTATGGCCACACAGCAGTAACTATTCCCTGGGTTGCTCACGAAGAAGATAGTAAAAATACCATAGGCCCTAATTCAAGTCAATAAGCAATAAAAACGGCAAAAAATCCATTTCCTCCTAACGGATACAGCACAAACAGTTGACACCTTGTACTGAAACCACCCTATGCCAAAGATTAGTTTTAATAACCCAATTTTTTAAATTGAGCCCTGAAATGAATTGAGAGCCAGTGCGGCCGCAGAAGAGCTGGCATGGTCAAATAATGCTCAGCTCCAGTTAATATACTTGTGTCCCTGTTTTGAAGTTGCTGCAGTTTCCATGTACAGTGGTACCACTGGTTATGAACTTAATTTGTTCCAGAGGTCCGTTCTTATCCTGATGTACCATTTTAGCTAATGGGGCCTCCCGCTGCTGCCAGCACCCAATTTCTGTTCTCATCCTAAGGTAAAGTTCTTAACCTGAGGTACTACTTCAGGGGTAACAGAGTCTGTAACCTGAAATGTTTGTAACCCGCGGTGTTTGTAACCTGAGGTACCACTGTACGAAGTGTTGCCGTCTAAAGACGTTGCCGGAGGGTGGGTCATTATGGCCAAGCTACCTGAAGCCAGGTGTGGTTGCAACTGGCCTTGTCCGTCCAAGGTGTTCAATGGTCCAGTGGGAAAAGTAATTCTTACAACTTCTTACTCAGAAGTCAGGATTGGACTTTGCTTCTCTGATTCTAAATACTTTTATCATTATAAAAACCTTCTATAGTAAGGACTTAGCGGTATTGCTGCATTCCCTTGTAATGCGACCATCAGGTGGGCAGAGTATAAATAGTAAAACCATTATTATTATATCTCTGACACATTGTCTTGTAGTGCCCGGGTTCAGCATTTGTACGCTCCTTTAACTTGAGAATTAGTCCAGATGAGTGTCTTCCATTTTGTTTGCACAGCAAATCCTGCCACACCACCAGGACAGTTTGCTTGTGTTGCTATTGTCTTGTGTGTGTTGCATGCACACATGCAGCTTGCTTCACCAGCCCGCATTGCTGTAATCCTGCTACTTGCATCACACCATCAGACTCGCTGTTTCGTTGTCCTGTACTCTGAACTTTCCACCCCCCAAAAATATGTATGCAGAGGGATGAGTAAGGAAGGGCAAAGGAGCCCTAACTTTCCAAATAGCAGGGAGCCAGAATCTGCTGGCTTTCAGAATGGCCTTTTGTTGAACTGAATGCACACCCCACATACCAGGGGAATGCTGTCAGCTGTGGAGGGCAGGCCCCCAGGGCCAGCACTAGACAAGGAAGCAGCTGCAGAGAGTCAGCAGCCCCCCCAAACCAAAACTGATGGACCCTTGCTGGTTTGAAGACGTTTAGATTTTCCTAGGTCGGGTAAATTGCTTCCAGCCAGCCAGAAAAGGGGTAAGGGACTTCAGGCACAGAGACCAAATGCACCCTCCAGCAGTGGCATAGCAGCATTTGCTGGTGCCCGGGGCATGCACCTGGTAGGGACAGGACACAGAGGGTGACTGGAGCCTGCTGTGCCAGCACAGCCCAGCCCTCCCCTCCCAACCAAAGCCAAGCGTGATTGTGCAGCACTTCTTGCCCACCACACAGGGGGAGCCCAGCCAGCTGACACAGCTCTTGGCAGGCAAATCCCCTGATGCCTGCGGAGAGAAGCGACAGGCCGGGCCACGCTGGGGCTGCACCTTGCCCACTTCCTTCTGTTCGTGCCCGCTCAGCATCCGAGCAAGCACTGGCCGGGCAGCCATTCAGCGAGGGAGCCAGGGACACGGCGGTGAGGCAAGGCTGGGGACCAGGGCTTCGAGACCACCGGCAGAAGGCAGGGCAGGGGGATATGAGGATCTCTGCGTGGGTGCACCCGGTTCACGCCCCCTCAAAATTGTGCACCTGGGGCCACAGCTCCCCTTGTCCCCCCATGCTATGCCCTTTCCCTCCAGACCTCTCAACTCCTCCTTGGCTGGCTCCACACCCTCTTTTGCCTGGCTTGACTGCATCCTTGAACTATGTTCTCATTTGCCTGGATAGAGGATTGTACTGGTTTATGGGGGGGGGGGATGCAGCCCATGCACTGCACAAAGGGAAGTTACATGTGTCGTTCCACCTTCCTTTGCCCCATCCATCACAGGCACACAGAACTTGATAGAGCTTAAAAGTTTGCTATCAAATGAAACATGCATCACAACAAAAGTACACTTTATTAACAGCAAGTTGTGTTTTATTTTCAAAACTCGGACAAGACAGTCTTACTGTGAAGCAATATTTTGTCGCATTATTCTCCTATTAAGGCTTTCGAGTTAGCTGCTTCTTTAAAGACGTTACAAAGCCAAACTGTATTGCCTAGAGAAGGGCTCGTCAAACTTCCACATACCACTGGGAAAATGTTAAAGAGCTTTTGCTGTACCACTTAATAAAATTTGCTTTGGACGAATGAAAGCAGAACTGCAGCTTACTTTAACGACGAGTGTCTTATTTTTGTTTTTCAAATGAAGAAGGTTGGGTACAATATGTCTGGTTTTGCCCATGTGATGCTTTTGCCCCTCTAGCATCAAAGTATTTACAACCCCTGTCTGAAGAGTATTGTGAGAAAACTAGAAATGTGGCCAAATATACATTCGATTCCTGTTTACATAGAATAGTGGTGGCGGGGTCAGATTAAACACCACCCATTTTTGCTGCCCTGCTTCTTTTAACTTGGCCCAACCTTTTCTACTAATTCTTGAATGTTGAGAGAAGGCCAGAATACTGTTGCTTGAGGGCTGTTTCACATATTGTGTTTGAAGCTATGGTCCTGTTTTCAGCCGATTGCAACAGAAACGTATTAGCCTGCCCATATACTGCGCCCCAACATTTGTCAAGAAGTAATGATATCTGGAGTTTTTTGAGCGCGCTCGACGACAAATCCAATTTGGCTTGTGCGTGAAACAGCCCTGAGACAGGAATGCTAAGCACACTTCTATGGAAGCTGTCTTGGTTTCAATGAACACCTCAGTTTTGAATTGGCGATGTTAATGCAAACGAATGTATTTCTCCCATATTTCCCACCCCATTTGACACTTGGAACTACAATACCACTAGAAATCCCAGGAAAGTGAAATGTGGAAGCCTTGCTGACTGACACGTGCTTGAAACACTGGCAAACTTCTGATCGTTTTCAAGTCAAGCGCAATTTACAGAAAAGTTTGTACTGGAAGAGTAAAGGAAGAGACATGGGGTGGCAAGTTTCATGCTACCCAGACTCTGTATGGTATGCAGATTCTCTCACTTCTGCTGGGTATTCGTTGTTGAAAAGACTGTGTGCGACGGGCAAGTTTTAAAATTCACTCACCCATGAATTATTGTTCAATGAATTCACCAAGGCAGAGCACAGAAAGCCGCAGTGTAGTACAACAACATCTGTAGTACAACATCTGGGGACCCACAGGTTGAGAATCACTGATCTAGGGGTTTTGGTGGACTACACGCTTAATCTGAGCCAACCGTGTGAAGCAGCAGCAGCAAAAAAGCTAATGCTATTCCAGGCTGCATCAACAGAAGTTGAGTGTCCCGATCAAGGGAAGTAACAGTACCATTCTATTCTGCCTTGGTCAGACCACACCTGGAATACTGCGTCTAGTTCTGGGCAACACAATTTAAAAAGGATGTTGACAAGCTGGAAGGTGCGCCGAGGAGGGCAACCAAGATGATCAAGGGTTTGGAAACCAAGCCTTATGAGGAACAGTTGGGAGAGTATGTTTAGCCTGGGGATGAAGAGACTGAGAGGAGATAAGATATGTGAAGATGGCTCTCGTAAGGGCTGCCACATGGAAGATAGAGTGAGCTTGTTTTCTCCTGCCCTGGAAGCAAGGACCTGAACCAATGGATTCAAGTTACAAGAAAGGAGATTCCGACTAAACATCAGGAAGAGCTTTCTGACAGTCAGAGTTGTTTGACAGTGGAACAGACTCCCACAAGAGGTGATGGACTCTCCTTCCTTGGAGGTTGCATGGCCATCTGTCATGTATGATTTAACTGAGATTGGCATTTAACTGATTGGCATCACATGGGGTTGGACTAGATGACCTTTGGGGACCCTTCCAACTCAACAATTCTATGATTCGAAGGTAAAATTACATAACTTTACATCACAGTTAATGTCTGTCCCTTTAGCTTTTATACCCAATGCCAAATATTCTCCCCATCATAATAGTTTGGGAACTCTCCAGAGCAGATTGGGAGGCAAATAGGAGGGAGGAGAGAAATCAGAAGTCTAGTTTCACAGTGGATTTCTACTGCTCAAGCAGGCGGTTAACATTGCGTAGCGTAGAACCTAATATTACCAAGGCCCATCTGCTTTTGTCTTTACACTGGTTCCACAGGCAGCAGAATAATAAATTCTAGCATCTTTAATCCCTTGCTGAAAGTTTTCTGCTTCTGCCCAAAATATTCCCTGGTCTCTGGGATTCATAATTTTTCCAATATACAATTGAATAATTTTTTATTTCATATATACAAGAAGATTATTCAAGGGAATTACTATTCAAAACACCATCTTTTACATGGAAGAAGCTTTTACATGCAAGCACTCAGTTTTACTATGCAGTCCCTAGAAACTCATGTATTCTTGACCACCATCCCTTTTGTTTGAGGCATCCAGAAGTCTAAAATTGTTTGCACCTACCCACACCAAAAGTAAAATAGCTGTATTCATGATTCTCTCTCATCACATCTCACAATCTCAACTAGCCTCTCAGACTTCTCCAGTTGTATATTGGGCTTGACAATAATCATGCCCAAGGAAACAAGCGACCTTCGTTTCCTTTTAACTGCAAAGTCCAGCCGCAGTGGAAGGGAGTGATTTATATTTAAGCAGGAAATGTTAGAGGAGGGAATTATGTTCCACATGTAGGCCAATATCCAAATAAATTACGGGAATGCCAGGAGAATCGCTGTTTTGCGGAAAAAGCAGTTTGTCCCCCTGACAGTGGACAGACGACAGACACAATCCCCATTGTGCACATGGAAGGCTGCCCCCTGCATGTATCTTGTTTCTTAGGAACTTAGCTATAGCCTTGTATGCTTTTCCTCTACGTATTGGGCAGAGCAAGGGAGCGGAGTCAAACGAAAGAACTTATCGTATCAGATTCTACAGTACCTTCCTGATTCTGGGACTGATGCAACCCGAGGTACTTCGCTGATTAAGACACACTTAGTAAACATGGCTGTGCACTGGTAGAAAAAGCTAGCAGCACGTTCATGTTTTCAACACACAGACCTACATCCCTGGTTTGGCTAAGTGGAAGCAGTGTGTGATAACTGGATGAGAAATGGTAGTTTTTAGGGCTGGGCGATACCTGGTATTCAACATCATGATATACTCCGATGTCGTGATATACCCCAATGTCCTGATAGATCACGAGGTCTGAAATAACACTGAAGAAGGCTGAAAAAGCAGCTGGGCTGTGAAGGGAGGGAGGAGCGACCAGGAGGAATGGAAGGAGGCTGCCCACTTGCTCGGGCAAAGGGACTCCTGCCCACTCCCTCCCTCCCTCTACAGCCCAGCCCCGGCTTCAGGACAGGGAGCCAAGAAGGTGCTCTGCTTGCCTGCGCGTTTTGCCTTTGCCCGAGCAAGTGGGGCAGGTGCCTCTTTCCTCCCAGATCATCGCAGGAGGAACGACTAACCAGGAGGAAAGACACAGCCTGTCCCGCTTGCTTGGGCGAGGGCAAATGCGCAGGCGGGCGAGCACACAATTTGAGCTGGCGATACATCATGGCTCCCCGGCCACAACTAACACAGTGCAGGCAGATGGGAGCGATGTCTTGCCAGCTCTGAAAGTCCAGAACCGGTATCCCAACCTGAACTTCATACTGGTTTCAGATGCTGAACTGAAATATCGCCCACCTCTAGTGGTCTTATATACTTTGGGTATCACATAAACAAAACACAGGGGATAGAGAACAGAACTCAGCCTACACTGACAACGTCATTGGAGATGTTTTGGTTTTAAAACTGCCAACTGACTACATGTCCCAACGCACAGCTACCCTTCCAAAATAGATTTTAAGTGTCACACTCACAACACTTAACTGAAAACAAGGTCAAATCAGTTTGGCACCTGAATGCCCTTAAATGCTCATTTTAAAGACATCATCACAGAATAAGATACTTTTTTTTTTTTTTAGGTACAAAGGTAGCCGATTTGTATTGATTTGTCTTCTCCTCGCTCACTAATGGCTGATAGTTTTAGCCAGTTCTGTCAAGGAAAGAAGTTTTTTTCATGAGTGTGTCTCTAGAAAATACTGTTTTATAATTTCATTATAAGAAATTGTGGCCACTTAGACATCAAGACATAAAAGTGGCAAAACAAAATATTAAAAGGTATTTTTTCCAAAAACAATCCCTGTAACAGAGTTAAAAGGCCAGTGCTTTTATCTGAGCCATTCAGATCTGCAAAGTTGATATCAATCACTGATATATTGCTATTCATGATAAAATCAGATCTGAGCATCAACCATGCAAGCAACAGAATGCTTTACAGTGATTTTTAGTATCCCAAGGGAGACAAGGGTATTCCTAATAAGATTAAAGCAGATTCCTTCTAGAATCAATCAATTGTAAACATTGCAACTGTGCAGATTCTTTTTCAAACTTGGATTCCTAAAATTAAAAATGCAAGGTTTAGTAGTAGCAGAAAAACATCCAGTTTCACTTTCAGTAACACACAATAATCCCCCTCTCCTAAAAAACCCCCCAAAACATAGCAGCACATTTTCCAACAAAAAGACAAGTGTGTTTCTGGAATACCCTCTCTCCCAAAAACAAACACTCAAAATAAAGTGCAGTACCCATAAAAATAAGTCTAGGAAATTTGCCACATTCTTCTTTTTGTTAATAAGAGAACTTGGACTCAGTCTTAGGAATACTATACTGTATCCATCATTTTAGGTTCTTCTTCGTCTCTGTGTACCACTGAGTTCAAACTGCAGCCCTGAAGTGAATCTGCATTCTGTAACCAAGAAGAGAACAAGAAACAAGTCACTTGAAGACAGGAACTAGACACAAAACTCCGGTTTGAGTCACAGAAAACTTCCTGCCTCCTGTAGGGTTGTGAACAGTTTATTTTGCAACATTCACTCGTAGTATAGTCGCCATCCATTCTCATAGTATACTAGCAGTCTCCCTGTTTTCATCTTCTGAGCAATTACTAGCCACTGCCCAGAGCTAAGCCAGGAGCTTTGTGCAAGGCTACAAAACAGTTCTTTTGATGCAGAAATCAGAGCTGGCTTTGCACAGATTCAGAAACACGGACAGGATAAGAAGCAATAGCAACGTCCAGGGAAGGTTGAGACTTACTGCATACATCTTCAAGGCAAGTAATCTGAGGAACTCCTCAAGAATCTGATGTGAGCCACTTCATCCAATAGTTTCATATTGGCTACCGGAAAGTTCATGCGTGGGGCAATGGCTAACATGAACCGGGGGCTGAGTGGGGAGAAACAGATGGTGGCTGGAAAGTTAAAACTGAACTGAATCACTCCATGGACTGGAAAAATAGAAACAGGGGCATAGGTCTTCGATCAGGATGACCCAAGTTCAAATCTCTCTTCAGACACATAATTCACTGGATGAGTCACTATCTCTCAGCTAAACTTACCTGATGGGGAAGTTCTGAGGATAAACGGGGGACGGAATGACCCTATGTACAATTCTGAGTGCATAAAGTGCATATATATGCACTTGAGAACTAATGAACCAGTAAGCTATGTAGTAAGGATTCATAACCTAGAAATGTCAGTCTGCTAGAAAAACATTCCCCCCAACTTGACTCCAGTGCATCTGTATTAAGGTAAAGGACCCCTGGATGGTTAAGTCCAGTCATAGGTGACTATGGGGTTGCGGCACTCATCTCGCTTTCAGGCCGAGGGAGCTGGCATTTGTCCACAGACAGCTTTCTGGGTCATGTGGCCAGCAGGACTAAACCACTTCTGGCACAATGGGACAACGTAAAGGAAACCAGAGTGCACAGAAATTCCGTTTACCATCACACCGCAGCAGTACCCATTTATCTACTTGCACTGGTGTGCTTTTGAATTGTCGGGTTGGCAGGAGCTGGGACAGAGCAACAGGAGCTCACTCCATCGTAGGGATTTGAACCGCCAACCTTCTAATTGGCAAGCCCAAGAGGCTCAGTGGTTTAGATCACAGCGCCACCCGTGGCCGTATTAACCACAGACCAAAGCAGGAAAACTGAGTAGACGGGTTTTAAACAGCTGCACGGGGACTGAGGGGTCTGGTTTCACATGGCTCATCCTACGGCCACAATTCCCAGAACAGATAGATGGAAAACGAACCTTATTCTACGTTCCCATGCAATGAATGTGCAACACTGCTTGCCTGTGATTTGGAGACTAAATTTAATTCAGTACACCTGTGGGATGGTCTATTTGAGTGCGAACAGCTGGAAGCAGTACTGTACAGTCCAGTTATACACACTGGATACAAAAGTCTCTTCCCTTGAATAAGTGCTAGTTTTGCCATTTTCAGCCCACAGAAAAAAAATTCTAATATTTTAGGTATATTACCCCCTCTTCTCTCCCCCAAACCATTTTAAGGTAGGAAGAGGAAACAAACATTTTTCTAGCAAGGCGCTCAAAGGAAAGGATGACAAAAGTACCTTAAGCCAGCTACCCATTCACTATAAAAAAGTTAAGACTTACCTGTGGAAAGGACGCAAGCCCTCCTATACAATTGAAATCAGGATAAAATGAAGGATTCTGAGCAGGATTAGCTTGAAAGTTCTGAGACTGTGAACAAAACCTCACTCTTGATTTGAATGCTTCAAGTTCATTTTTAAAAGCCTCCAAATAGCCTTCTTCTCCCGTCTGTCAAACAAACCAACAAGCAATTAAATAGTTTTTTTTCCCACCCTGTGCTGGGGAAAAAAATGCAACATACAGTGACATCTGCCTGCTTGCCCACTTCCAGTTTGTCCCTCTCCCCCACAGCCCCTTGCATGCCTCCCAAATTTGCCCCCCAACCCTTAAAAGCAGATTTTGAGGGTGTGGGAGACTGAACAGAAGAGGAGAGGAAGGGGAAATCCCTTTGTAGGAGCAGGTGCTTGCTCATCCCCTAGGCTGGATCTTATCCAAAGTTTCTGTGGCCAGGAAAGTTATAAATAAGCTTAATTATCAGACCGGAATAGATGTGCAAACAACATACAATTTCTCACAATGTGCATGTTTTGTTCTCCATTTTTTTCTGTTACCATTTTTCATATTCCCCCCCCCCTACTTTTGCTTGTCACAGTGGGCAGCAAGTGGCTATGCAAGCCAGTGAAGCCCCAGGCCAAATCTTACTCAGGCTCCCCAGGGGCTTTTGTGATTTACATAGCTGTTGCCAATCTCCCGATAAAACAGCTTTTAAAAATTAAAGTCCGAAACATGAACCTTGAGCCTGCCAGGAAACTGAATTCTGCATCCCCCCAAAGAAGGTCTGCAAACCCACAACATCCTTGATTTATGTACGGTCTATTTACATGAGTACAGGGCAAAATGAGAATCCCATTTTTGTTTTCTTTGTAATGTTGAATTCATTCTCTTTGTTGAATTGTTCGTTTTGTCCTATTATATATTTTTGGAAAAGAGTTGTAAGCCGCTTTAGGCACAGCTGACTGCAGAAAAGTGGTATATAACTAACCTAAAACCAAAAGTAAATAGTTGTTGTAAAGATAGAGCCTGCAGCGGAAACAACAAACATAGCAATGACTTGTAGGAGAAGTCCTTAAGATTAGGAAAAATCATACAAGGGCCCCCAATTGGGATTTTAGCCTTTGTCATTAATTTATCATTTGTGCACTGAAAGAAGAGTTGATGTCCCCATACACCTGCAGATTCTCACTTTAAAGCCGGGGAAAATTTCTACAAATTCATTTGACAGCAGAGACCCACTACTTAAAGCAAATCAGATGATTTCACAACACTCCATGGGGCCAGCAACAGGGGAATATATTTAGACATTGGTTTCCTTCACTGCACTCAGTCCAAAAGCAGTCCAAAAGGCAGAAGTATATTTAGAGCAGTGCAACATAGAGCACTTAAAAAAAAGTAGTACATGTCTACAGCCCCAATCCAAATCCATTAAACATCTAACTCAGGCATAAGCAAACTCGGCCCTTCAGATGTTTTGGGACTACAATTCCCATCCTCCCTAGCTAACAGGACCAGTGTTCAGGGATGATGGGAATTGTAGTCCCAAAACATCTGGAGGTCTTTTAAGGTCTTTGTTAATTTGTTGCCACAGGGGCTTGTAGTTGTGACCTAAAAAGATGGAACAACATGAATTTCACTCTCTCAGACATAAAATGACATAGGCTATGAGATTAACCCCACTCAATGGACCAGAATGTGGTCTAAACCCCCCTTTAAATCCATATCAACGAAAAGAAAAGAACTCACTCTGAAACTCACCTACAGGTGGTACCTAACACCAAGAAAACTAGCGTTAATACGCCCAGGAACCTCACCAAAATGCTGGAGAGGGTGCACCTCCACAGGCACATACCTCCACATGTGGTGGGAGTGCCCCAAAATCCAACTATTCTGGACAACAGCCATACGAGAAATATGTAAAATAACTAAGGAAGTATTAGACCTCACCCCAGAATTGGCCCTACTAAACATCTTCCAAGACAACAATGCCCATTTACACCACAAAGAACTCATAACCCACCTACTTTCAGCAGCCAGAAACACCATAACCAGACACTGCAGAGACCTGTCAGGAGTAAGCATGGACCTATGGTACCAAATAGGCCTATGGGAAACAACCCTACTAGAAAAATTAACCAATAAAGTGAAACTGACACGGGGACAAACAAAAAGAAGACACCTTTACCCCGGTATGGCTCCCCTTTATCACATACACAGGCCAACAAGACAATGACAATAATCCACCAACAGCATACAAATCAATATGGCTAACCTGATCCAAAACACTTACCCACCCCACTCACACACGAAAACAAAGATCACCACAGCCAATCACAAACAACCACACCCTAGGCCAACCCCAACCTCTCACACCACTAAAGAAACACATATGAAAAGCAGAGAACCTGCATGAGCTGACACCAAACCCTACATACATTAAGCATAATAGAAACATCACCACCTGACCCCCCCCAACTCCTTCCCCAATATCTCAACAAATGAAACTGATTTGTAAAAATGTTACATGGAAAAAAATACGAGAGACATTACACAAACTTCTGTAAAACAAGAAAATCTTTAATAAAAAAAAGAAGTATAAGAAGGAATAAAGTCTCTAAACTAGCCTAGAAGTGAATAAACTACAGTATATTTTTAAGTTACTCTCCTAATAATTTGTCTATAAATTATAAAAGTGGTATATAAATTTTGTTAAATAAAAAAGAGAGGAAATGTTCAGACTTTCAAACAGTATGTTATGCCTGAGCCTTCATTGCTGAAACTCCCAACAGCATTTTCATGCTCACAAACTCCTGATGAAGGCTTAAGGAACCATTGTGACATAACCCATTCAAGCAGAGTGAAGGGGCAACAGGCTGTCAACAGTGGCAGTAGTTGGGAGCTCCCAGGTATTAAAAAGCCACATAAGAGTCTTTTCATACTGCCTGAGAAATTAATCCCTTGTTTAACATTCATAATTGCTGGATCGATTTAACAGGACTGGAGCTAACATTTGCTTGGATTTGGCACCATTGATAGGGAATTGCCTGCTGTGTCCTCCGCTTTGAAGTCACCCTGGTCTTTGGGTCTCCAGCACCTTCTTCAGCATGTCCAACCCATCTAAGAGGCAATTGATGCTGGTGTTCTACTGGGTTCGAAAGAAGCCCCTGACAGAGAAGCTATGCTCTACCATCTCAGCCAAACCTTCTGCCTCTGCACCGGCTTGCAACACTCCTCACATTTCACCCTACTTCACGAGGAGCAAGACACAACCCGCTCCGCTCAGGAGGTCCAGCAGGCGCAAGGTGCTGAGATTGCCAAATCTCACCGACCCCATGTTTTTAAGATCTGTCATTGGCAGCGTTGGCCAGAAGAGAGCCCGCAGGCATGGCAAGCAAAAGAAGACTCCAGTGGAAACAAGAAAAGGGAGGCTGTGCTGAAATTTTCCATCACGTGGAACACAAACTCGCGGAACTACCTCGAGGCTCAGGCAGTGGTGGAAACCCTCCTCAAGCATGAGACGCCAGAGAGCCTCTTGCAATACGAAGGGATCAAAGCAGCTGTGGAGTCTCTCCTGCCATACACAGAATGGCACTTCCAGAGGCTGGGCCGGTTACTGCAGGCCTCCATGTTCCTTGATTTCATGTGGCAAAACATGACGCTGCCCGACGCCACCAAGTGGGATGAGGAGATGGGACACGGGATGAGCTTTGGGTGCCAGTGGCATGCGGGGCAGAAGAGCTGGACACTCCTGCCAAGTTGGCGCTGCTGCACTTCTCTCACCGGTGGAATATGTTGAATTGGTTTGTAAAACCGCCCCCCCACAAATGTACATTTTTCATTTTGTAAAGGTATAAATCTCCCAAGAGTATCTTCCTACATACATCCCTTCCCCATCCCCTTTAAAAATGAAATAAATTTCTTTAGCATACTGAAAAATAAATAAATAAATAAATAAATAAATAAAATAACAATGGTCCATTGTGATAAATACTGTCTCTTTGCAGTTTTCAGCAGCTTCCCACCTGTTCACATTGTACTTCTATTTCTAACCAGTTTCCAAACTTTCTTTCCCTCGTTTCTGAAACAATAAACTGGACCCTCTCCCGTGTTAACGTGTTTAGCACTTGGGCATTATTACGGAATTAGGGTTTTTAGCACAGAATCACATTCTCTGTCCTCTATGTTGTGATAATCAGATGTGAGATACTAGATGTTGACAACCCAGCCAGATGGAAGGGGTATAGACATCATCATCATCATCATCATTAAGAATAAAAAATATCAGAGTTCTTATTTGTATACAAACACTCTTTAAAAGTAAGAACCAGGCAGCCGGTTAAGATTTCTACCACTTTAAAGCATGGCTGGGGAGTGAAGCAAAAATCCACGGGTGACAGTATCCATTGGCTTTGGTTACAAAGCTCTTGAGGCGCTGGAAGAAAAAGGACAACAAAGTCCACTTTCCACCACAGCATGGAGTCATCCCTTTGGGAAGGCATTTGAGCATCTAAAATGAACCTTCTACTAGGGATTGAATGGATTCCTCAAAACTATTCAGCATGCTCCACCCTAAATAGAAAGTCCAACTTACCCAAAGACAACCAACCACACCCAACCCCTCTCACCACCAAGGAAATACAAGAAGTGAATAGTAAGAGAATCCATAAAAACCCCCCAAGTAGAACAATAGAAGCATAACCACCTGACCCCACCCCACTTGCCACTCTCCTCTCCCCCCTTCTCCTTCTTCCTAATTGTTTAAACCAATTCATAAACCAAGAACTCAGACATTGACCACTAATATTTTGCAGATATTTTCCCACATTTATTATGCTATTTTTGTGATATACGTATGACATGAGAAAACTTAGTATACTTATTTGTATAACATTATTCTAGTTTAGAAAACACAATTAAAACACACACACAAAGAAAGCCCAACTTACTTTAGCTCTTTGGAAAAATAGACGAAAACATCCTCGTGGATCCACGTTACAGCTTTTGGCCATTTCTATAATAAACTGCATTACCACTGCTTGGTGAGCTACTTGTTCCATCAGAGCCCCTTTCTGAAAATAAGGTGAAATCAATACGTAAGAAACCAACAACATATCCCCTTCATGGTTTTGTGTGTGTGTGTGTATACACGGCTAGCTGTAATTAAGCTTATGTTATAGCTAGGGCTGGGCGATATCTGGTTTTCAACAGCGTTAATATATCACCAGCTGAACATCGCAATATACCGATACAGTACGTTGTCTGAAATAAGGATGGAGCCATGTAAAGGCATTGGCTGGCTTCACGGGTTTTCCTGCATTGTGATTTTTGCCAGCGCCCACTTTTGTGATTTGCTGCCTCTTGTTGGAGGCAGGGAAGAACTGAGCCGGCAAAATCAACAGAAGCTGCAGGAATCGAGAGAAGCCTTGGCTGGCTTTGAAATCCCCCCCCCCCACATGCATCATGATTTGCAATATATTCCCAGGTCAAAAATTATGAAACCAAATCATGATATGGACATCAAACCAGTTTGGGACAATATATAGCTATATCTCCCAGCCCTAGTTATGGCTTATTGTTGCAAAGCTGAGTCTCACGAATCTCACAACAAGCCTTTTGAGAGTCAGTTCTCAGAGATAGGGAGATTTCCAAGGGTCCGTGGGGAGGAATGCAAGGTACCTACACATTTTAATCTCTTTGCAATTCCTACTTTTACATATAGATAAAAATAAACCGTGTCTGAAGCCATTGGCTCATAGCAGGTGTACAGGAAGATCTGCTATCAGAAAAACACAAGGCAAGGATGGGGAACTTGTGGCTCTTCAGTCTAATTCCCATCAGTCCCAGGCCAGCATGGCCAATGATCAGAGATGGCCATGAACTTCTAGAAAGCTGGTTTCCCCACCCTTGATATGGGGTAAAGCAAAAACCTAATAGGCCCATAGGTCTCTTATCAAGTTGCAAAGTCTTAGGTTTGTAGACAGAAATGATCTGATGTCACATCATAGTTTGGTTGGTATTGTCTGAAGCTAAGCAAGTTTGGCATCTTAAACTGCTGGAGTAGATTGCCGAAGAACCATATGGAAGCCATTCAAATCACACTCTTCCAAAGAGCTCAGGGTGTGACAAACAAAGCAAATGAGACCAAAAGAACCAAATCTGCAAGTTAACAAAGACATTGTAAAATAAAGGTGTGTCTATAGCACTGAGCTGAGTGAGAAAGTTAAACAAGCAGCTGCCCATTTGGGCTTTGTAGCACCAGGAGCACTCTCCTCTCCAAGTGCCCCCATGGCTGGCATTAATTTTAAAAGTACGATCTAACACAATTGAATGGGAGGTGAATCATCACCTTTTAAGAGCAGCAAAGGGTGGGTCAATTCCGTGAGGAGCTGCAGCTATCATGGTGCAATTTCAAAATGAAAAACTTCCTTGGCAGATAGATGCTTGCTTGAGAAAGACAGTTCACAGCTTGCAGGAGGACAATAATAAACCTAGCTGTGAGTTCAGGGCAAAAGACCGCCTTAAAAAAATGTGTTTGTGGAATCTCAGCATGTAGTTTATTTGAGACTATATCTTTTCCTCCACAGATTAATGAAAGAGAAGATCTGTTTATTAGTGCAGGGATAGCGGGGTCGTATTACACCTTCGTTTTACCCTCTGCTGATTTCTTGATGGTTCAGTCTAGCAGATAAGATGACATTATCATGCAGTGATAGGCTACGTCCTCACCAGAGCATTCTAGGTTTCAGAACAGTCTTGATGTCTAGAACCAGATGGAAGGATAAAACTAGAAACAGATCTATTTGTACACCTTTCTCCATTTCAAAGTAGAATGGCATGTAAATTATACCTGTTCAGCTTCTAGATGGAAGCACCATAAAAGGAGGTATTGAGCTGTTTCTTCGCAGACAAGGTATGGGTGCTCAGAGAGAAATCTCTGACTGTCAAGCCATCTGCTCAACATGCCTGGAAAAACAATGAGATGCAACCAAAATAGTTCTTTTTCAAATTAAAAAATGGTCTTACGCGACTTGAGTTCAAAGTTGTCTATAAAATCACCATAAAAGTTAGCCATGCTGTGGTCCCCCGCCCCACCCCGCAACCCAACTATGAATTTAACAGTGGTTTGATTCTCATAGGATTCAGCTCAGTCACCTAATGATGACATTACTACCATATAAAATGCAAGCCCAAGAATCCTAAGGACGTAAAGCAAATTGCTTCGCTTTCTAAAATGTGAATATACAGTGCTGGTGTGATGTTACAGCTCATGATAAACAGAGGCTAAGAAAAATAACCAAATATAAGCTTACCAAAATGCCTAATCTTCTGCTCATGTTTTTGCATAAATGATTTTGATGCATCATCTTCCGTTTCTTTCCTTTTCATTTGATTAATAAAACTCTGTCAGACAGAATTTCAGTGTTGATTAATTATCTACCCCATCACAATACATAGCAAGAAATTATTACAAAGCTGCAATTGTTCAGGAGTCACTTATCAGTGGAAGATGTCAAGAGTATCTGTTGCAGAAGACAGATCATTCCAGATCACAAACAGGTATGGTTTGCATGGCATGTTAAAGCAACCATCGGCTCCTCCACAATCCTCCTTGCTGCTGCACCACATCAAGCTAAGTCAAGATTTGGCTTAGCGTGTTATATGAACAAGGACTTGTGGTTAAGCGCTTTCCTCGCTAACCATGAGCTATAGCCATGAATAAATCTGGGTTACAGCTCCTGATTCAGACAACACATTTAGCTTTGCTCAGCCGCAAGAAGACGGATTTACGTGTTGTGTGAATGCAGCCTTTAGCAGCTGATCAGTAGTTTCCCAAATAACTCAGTTCAAAGAAGAAACTATTTTGGAGGGCAGGTTATGAGAAAAACCAGGCCCTTTGCAAATTACTCCTAGTTCAGGTTGTGCATGTCTTTACAGCTTTTATTTCATAAGAGCTTGAATTTTAAAGACCTGGCACATGTGCTATTTAAAATTCCAGAGTGGCTTTCCCATTAACTCTTTAGTCTGAATTTGAATCATTCATTCGCCCCACCAGTTCAACCGTGCAAACCTAACCATGCCTACTCAGGAGTTCAATTGAATTCAATGGGGCTTACTCTCAGGTGGATAGAGTCTGTATTAAGTCTGCCTACGAAAAGTCAATGGGAACAAGGCAAGTTAACACACAGTAGTCTAAGCTTAGTTGACTTGTGAAACATACCCCGCTTCTCTGATACGAAATACATTGTTTGGAATCTGAATACCCACAGCAGCACTCTTCGAGATGATTTCTGGGATGCAGCAGAAAAAGAACTTTTAGCAGCTCACTCCTATACTGAGTTAGATGTGCCTAAACCAATTGAAATTAATACAGTCATACCTTGGGTTACGAATGCTGCGGGTTGTGTGTTTTCGGGTTGTGGACCGCGCCGAACCTGGAAGTACCGGAACAGGTTACTTCTGGGTTTTGGCACTCACACATGCGCAGAAGCACAAAATGACGTCACGCGCATGTGCAGAATCGCGTCACGTACTGGTGCAGACAGGGTGCTGCTAGTTGCGAACATGCCTCCCACACGGATCACGTTTGCAACCCGAGGTATGACTGTACTGGCAGAACTGTGGGCATTGGACAGCATTCAGATACATTACAGTAGTAACATGTGTTACCTAACTCCTTTAAAAGTGCTCTGCAGCTTCTATGCATCTTTTGTGGCTGTGTCTTGGTTTTAGGCAATCTGAATTGTTCCATACCTTATTAAATACCTCTTTACTAACAAAATCTGTATTCCACAGCTCCTGTCTTTCCTTTTGCCTTAACACCTCCTCCTTCCGCCGCCATTCTTCCTCCCTCCATTTCAACTCTGCAGCTTCAGTCTGTGCTTTGGCATTTTCCTGGTCCATGGACTCAGAGTTGTGCAACGCTAAACTGCCAAGTTTCTGCTGGGCTTCTGCTAAATTCCATTTGCACTCCACAGAACTCTTTACAAACTCCTTTTGCTGCTGACAAGCCAGTTCAATCCCGTCATAAATCTGCGTTAAGAAAAAAAGCCTTTTGATTATTCGGGAACGAAACAGACAGAATTTACACACAGTCTGTAGAGTGTAGACGAATGAAGAGTATTTTTCAAACGCATGCTTGCCCAAGGGATTGTATACATAACCAATACATAAGAGGAGTGCTTTGTATCTAAGCAAAGACCTAGAAAAATGTGCAACCTTGTGTCCTCATTCCCCACATATAAACGCTCAGGGTGGAATGTAACACTGGGTAAGTGGACTTCTGTTCAGTCAAGGATATTTCTCCTCCCAGACGCAACCCTCAAAATCTGCTCTGGAGAGCTATAGGACAGGAAGAAAACAAAGCAGATTGTGAGGGCATGCAGAAGATAGCATGGAGGAGGAGAAAATAATAATAATATTGAACACACTTAAGTCTTTTCTGCTTGGGCAGGGCAAAATTGGATACAACCATCACAACTCACCATTGCAATTGTGCTTCTCAGGGGCTTAAAGCTACAACAAATCTATTTAATTACAAGGCTTTATGTTGTCTTTTCTTGCTACTACGGTTTTATATTTTGATACATTTATCTTTAATTGTGAGGCACTCCAAGAGCCCTCAGAGCTGGTCAGTTCAGTAAATATGCCAGAAATAAAAATAAGAGGCAGCATGAGGTCGATACAGTGGTACCTCGGGTTACAGATGCTTCAGGTTACAGACGCTTCAGGTTACAGACTCCGCTAACCCAGAAATAGTACCTTGGGTTAAGAGCTTTGCTTCAGGATGAGAACAGAAATAGTGCTCTGGCAGCACGGCAGCAGTGGGAGGCCCCATTAGCTAAAGTGGTGCTTCAGGTTAAGAACAGTTTCAGGTTAAGAATGGACCTCCGGAACGAATTAAGTACTTAACCTGAGGTACCACTGTATTTGCTTTGACCCATTAAAAAGTTTTGGCAAAGCAAAGCTGATCAGGTTAACCTGCTCCACAAACGCAGGTCTATCCTCATTCCAGGGGTGAGATGACATTTACATTATTCCAAAATAAATATCACTCATTGGGTCTGGAGTCACTATCATTAATAGCATTGAAATCTTGACATAAAAATGCACTACAAATAGCAAGAAGGCAGTTAAAGGATGCTATTAACAACTTTGTGAATAAACCCTTGAAAGTTACTAAGCTTTTAAAAAGATAGCAGACTATCCTTCTCTGCTGACTACAGAGAAGAAGAAACCCACTCCCTCCATAGCTATCAGATGCAGATGATACCCAGCTCTACCTCTCTTTCAAATCAGAACCAGTGAAGGCAGTGAAGGTCCTGTGTGAGTGTCTGGAGGCGGTTGGAGGATGGATGGCAGCTAACAGATTGAGGTTGAATCCCGACAAGACAGAAGTACTGTTCTTGGGGGACAGGGGGTGGGCTGATGTGGAGGACTCCCTGATCCTGAAAGGGGTAACTGTGCCCCTGCAGGACCAGGTGCACAGCTTGGGAGTCATTTTCAACTCACAGCTGTCCATGGAGGTGCAGGTCAATTCTGTATCCAGGGCAGCTGTCTACTAGCTACACCTGGTACGCAGGCTGAGACCCTACCTGCCCACAGACTGTCTCGCCAGAGTGGTGCGTGCTCTAGTTATCTCCCGCTTGGACTACTGAAATGTGCTCTATGTGGGGCTACCTTTGAAGGTGACCCGGAAACTACAACTAATCCAGAATGTGGCAGCTAGACTGGTGACTGGGGGCGGCCGCCGAGACCACATAACACTGGTCTTGAAAGACCTACATTGGCTCCCAGTACGTTTCCGAGCACAATTCAAAGTGTTGGTGCTGACCTTTAATGCCCTAAATGGCATCGGCCCAGTATACCTGAAGGAACATCTCCACCCACATCATTCTGCCCGGACGCTAAGGTCCAGCGCTGAGGGCCTTCTGGCAGTTCCCTCATTGCGAGAAGCAAAGCTACAGGGAATCAGGCAGAGGACCTTCTTGGTAGTGGCGCCTGCCCTGTGGAACACCCTCCCACCAGATGTCAAAGAGATAAACAACTACCTGACATTCAGAAGACATCTGAAGGCAGCCCTGTTCAGGGAAGTTTTTAATGTGTGACATTTTAGTGTATTTATGGTCTTTGTTGGAAGCTGCCCAGAGTGGCTGGGGAAACCCAGCCAGATGGGCAGGGTACAAATAAATTATTATTATTATTATTACTACTACCTCTTAACACACTAGTAAACAAATGCTTTCTGCAAAGCAGACTGGTGGGTAGAGGCACAGAGTGACTGATCCCTCCACTCTGGCAGCCTGTTGCATTTCCATGCCAGTACTAAGTTGCCTGACAGGCTTAGGAGACAAGGGATTGCATAAAGGTGAGTGGAATAAGGATGAGAATGAAGTGGTGTAGGAGTAACAGGTCATTCCACCCTACCTCTGTTAGCCTGGTTTCTTTTGGTTTCCCTGCCAGAAGGAAGGAAGGTTTCATCCTTCACAACTGGCTGTACTAAAAAGTTACTAATCCATATTAAGTACTCCCAATTGCCCTATGAAACAAACAGTACCATCCAGCAGAGTCCACTGAGTTCAATGGGGTTCCTCCCAGGTAAGTGTGAAATCCTAGGCATGCTTACTTAGGAATGCATTCAGAAGAACACACGGGGGTTTATTTCTAAGCCAACATGTGTACGAAGCAGCTGCATGGCTTCAGCCCTTAGTGGTTACTTGATGTAGGTCTCAATGAATACAGCAGATGGGCCAATTGGCCCCGAATTGGAAAGAAGATAAAGTTCCTACCAGAGAAGAATGGCAGATGAAGTTGATGTACTATGCTGAAATGGCTAAAATGACCGGAAGAATCAGAAATCAGGAATACTGAAATTTTAATAAGGAATGGGGAAAATTTATAGCTTATCTTAAAGACCATTGTAAACAGTTAAAAATCAGGGGTCAGCAAACTTTTTCAGCACGGGGCCAGTCGACTGTCCCTCAGACCTTGTGGGGGGCCGGACTACATTTTTTTTTGGGGGGGGGGAATGAACTTCTTATGCCCCGCAAATAACCCAGAGATGCATTTTAAATAAAAACACACATTCTACTCATGTAAAAACACCAGGCAGGCCCCACAAATAACCCAGAGATACATTTTAAATAAAAGGACACATTCTACTCATGTAAAAACACACTGATTCCCGGACCTTCCGCAGGCCAGATTTAGAAGGCGATTGGGCCGGATCCAGCCCCCAGGCCTTAGTTTGCTACCTATGGTTAAAATCATTGGTAGGATTGGAATATCACTTGTAGTTTAAGGGTGAATTCTGAACACAATGGAGATGTTAAAAGATTTAGATCATCATAAAGGATGCAAGAGGACATGATTAATAATAGGACCCACAAAGGGGAGGATGGAAGTTCAGGAGATTCCTTGGAATGTTGTTTTTATGATTTATGTTTGATATATTGCTGTAAAATTTTAATTTGAAACCTCAATAAAAAATACAGCAGGTAGTCTAGTTCCATATAAAACGTGGCTGCAATACAACTGAGATATAATTTGTTTAATGGCATGAGTTTTCATGGCAACACCCTATTTTAGCCAAGGCAGCACATGGACTAGAAAGATGACAAATCATAGAATTGTAGGGGACCAGAAGAGTCATGTAGGCCATACCCCTGCAATGCACGAATCTTTTGCTCAATGTGGGGCTCAAACCCGTGACCCTGAGATGAAGAGTCTCATGTTCTACTGACTGAGTGTGTCTTAATGGATATGTGACATTAGAAACTTTATTCCACGCCCACATGAAGCAGTAAAATAAAATGTAAGAGCTTTCTAGGTAAGGGCAGCCCCACAAAATGAATGAATGAAAGGAATGGTCACCTGGAGAAATTCTCCCATCAACACAAGAAGCAAAAGTAACCTCTAATGGCAGAGCCTTCCCTGGGACCAAACCTCACTGAACCAAATCCCATTTTACCACCTTTGTTCTGGCAAAATAAAGGGGGGCATTTTTTCGCTGAAACGACTTCAAAGCAACCCAATTCAATCTATTGCAGCCTAACAGGATGCAATTTCTCTCTCTCTCCCTCTCTCTTATGCACACAACCATGGATTTGTAACTCTGCCTGTGCTTGGCTGCCCAGAGCTTAAAATACACAACCTTTCACACGCATGCATTGGGAGAGGACCCCGAACTTAGCACAGAGAGAGGAAACACAGGACAAAACTCTCCAGGACGTGGCACTTTCACATTGAAATGCGGGACAATAATAATAATAATAATCCTGTAGATAATTTTTTTATTACAGTCAGAGACCAACTTATAAAACACACTTGGGGGTACAATCCCAGAAGGAAAGCAAACATTTAAAACCATGTACAACAATAAATTTAAAATTTATAAATGCGATAAGCGCATAGACACTTAAAACTTTAAGTTAAGCTACCACAGAGAGATGACCCAGAGTCACCCATGGAACCAAGTTTGGGGATTTTCTTAACGAACTAGTTTGGGTTGGGGAATGGTCTGCACCTACAGATCTGTATACAGAATCTGGCAACCATCCGGGTCGTCTTATGATCTTTGCCTAACAGGAAAAGGTCATTTTTTTGCTTTTCCGGGAGGTCAGCAAGCCTCACCAGCAGGGGATCAATAGTCTCACTACGTGCCTCTTCATAAAAGAACAAGTGCTCTGGACTTCCTATATCCCCCAATGAACAGGAACAAAGTGTCTGAGCATATGGGACTTTTTAAAGGAATCCTTCCAGGACCGACCAGGGCAGAACCGAGCTTCTAATCATAGCTGTCAACGATTCCCTTTTTTAAAAGAGAAATTCCCTTATTCCAAATAGGATTCCTCGCAAGAAAAGGGAAAAGTTGACAGCTATGCTTCTAATTAAATAGCAGAGACATCACCTTGCCAACAAAGGTCCGTATAGTTAAAGCCATGGTTTTCTCAGTAGTGATGTATGGAAGTGAGAGCTGGACCATAAAGAAGGCTGATTGCCAAAGAATGGATGCTTTTGAATTATGGTGCTGGAGGAGACTCTTGAGAGTCCCATGGACTGCAAGAAGATCAAACCTCTCCATTCTGAAGGAAATCAGCCCTGAGTGCTCACTGGAAGGACAGGTCCTGAAGCTGAGGCTCCAGTACTTTGGCCACCTCATGAGAAGAGAAGACTCCCTGGAAAAGACCCTGATGCTGGGAAAGATTGAGGGCACAAGGAGAAGGGGACAACAGAGGACGAGACGGTTGGATGGTGTTCTCGAAGCTACCAGCATGAGTTTGACCAAACTGCGGGAGGCAGTGGAAGACAGGAGTGCCTGGCGTGCTCTGGTCCAAGGGGTCACGAAGAGTCGGACACGACTAAACAACAACATGCTTCTAATAATCCTGTATTATCCAGGGCAGGGGGCAACCCTCAGTCTCCAGGGGGGGGGGGCCCAGGGAGACGGCCAAAGTGACGAAGTCGGGGGGGGGGGATAAGGAGAGATCAGCAGCCAAGCCCGCCAAGGCACCTCGAGCGACGCCACCGACCAAGGGAGGGGAAGAAACCGGACCCCCCCGCTGCCCCGTTCCTGCGAGCGCCCCTCTCGGAGAAGGGGAGCGAGTCCTCCCAGGAGCCTCTCGGCGTCTCTGCCGGAGGAGCGGCTGTACCTGAGCGCCTGGCCGGGGGAGGAGGTCTTCCTGCTGCCCCGCGCGCAGCTCCCGGGAGCGCGGCAGCCACAGAGCCATCCCTGCCCCGTCTCAGCCTGGACTTCCGGCTTCTACTACAAGGTCCCGCCGGAAGTTCCTGCGGGAGGCACTTCCGGCAACAACGCCGCGTCGCCGGCTTATGAGCTCACCGCGCCGCTACCCCGCTCCGCCCCCTTTCCACGGTCGCGTCACGTGAAGGGGACAAAGCTGTCCGGGCGGTTGCTAGGAGACAGGGAGGGAAGCCTCGCGCTTGCGCGGTGGGCTGAGCCGGAGGCGCCGGCTCCTCTGGGCAGCTCAGTCAGCGTCTGCCGTTGCTATTGCGTATTACTATTATTATTATTACAATTACACAGGTTCATAGAGTGGGAAGGGGCCACGGGGGCCATCTAGTCCAACTCCCCGCAATACAGGAATTTTTCACCCAATGTGGGACTCGAACCCACAAACCTGAGATGAAGTGTCTCATGCTTCCACTGACAGAGCTATTCAGCAGCCCATTAACATTATTATTATTATTACCAGTGCTTTTTCTGGGGGGACACAGGGGTACGCATAGCCCTAAACATTTTGTGAATCTTTGCACTTTTGTCCATTTACTGTATTTATTTTCCCCGATTTGAACTATAAAATTGTGATTTTCTTGATTCCAAATGAGAGCACCCCTAAACATTTTTTTTAAGCACTGATTATTACTATTACTACATAGGTTCATAGAGTTGGAAGGGACCACGAGGGTGATCTTGTCCAACCCCCTGTAATGCAGGAATCTTTCACCCCTCGTGAGATTCGAACCCACAACCCTGAGATGATGAAGCATCTCATGCTCTACCGAATGAGCTATTCAGCAGCCTATTAACATCATCATCATCATCATTAATTGCTAGGGCAAAAGCTTTCCAGCTTGCAGGGCTCGGGGAGGAGGCAGAAAGGGCCACCTGCTGGCGGGACCGGTTGTTCCATTGCACCAGTTTCCCGGCTAGAACGTTTTTGACACCAAACGGCAGCCTGCCTTTCATTTCGGCGCGTGGCAGAAATTCAATAGGTGATGCTCCTCCTCCTCCGCCTGCTGAAATCCTGCAGCTGTGCAAAAGCCGCATGATGAGCCCCGCCGAGGAAAAAGTAACAGCTTGCAAAGCTTGCAAGGAGGAAATCTCCAGTTGCCTAGGCTCTTCTCGCCTAAGTAGTTTTGCTCGCGAGTAAACCCAGCCCCCGCCGTCAGAGAGAGAGAGAGAGGCGCCTGGGGCAAAGGACCCGAGGCCCCTCCTCCCCTCCCCTCCCCGCGGCGAGCGAGGGACGCTGGAACGTTGGCGTCGCCATGGCAACACGACGCTTTCTCTCTCCCCCCCCCCCCGCACGGCGACGGTGTGGCTGCCCTGGCGGAAGTAAGAGCCCCTCTCGCGCACCGGAGGATGCCGCTCAAGGTGGTGGTGGAGCTGCAGATCCACGCGGTGAGGCCGGCAGGAGAGGGGGGCTGTGCAGGGCCAGATGCGGAGAACCAGAAATGTAGCTGCCAGATCATATCAACACGTGTTTGTGTGCATACACGTATATACCTTGTCTACATGAAGGTATATACGTGTGTGTGTGTTTGTGGTGAGGATGCCACTGGAGGTGGAGCTGCAGATCCATGTGCCAAGAGTGGGGAGGACCCCAGAAATATAGCCCCCCTCTCCATATATAATATGTGTGTGCATGCACATGTATGTATGCATGTATATACATTGTGTGTGTGTGTGTGTGTACACATACATAGTGCTTTTTTTTTAAAAAAAGGTGCTGTACTCACCCTGAAGTAGTTACAATCTGTGCCACACTTTTAACATTTGAAAAAAGGTGCCAGCACTGCATACCCTTGAGTAATCCCAGGGAAAAAAGCACTTATGTATGTATGTGTGTATATGTGTGTGCGTGCGCGTGCATCTATGTATATGTGTATCTATCTATCATCTGCTCTTCCCTTTTTCTTTTTTCTTCTTTGCCCCTAGTTGGGAGAGGGAAAGGTGCAGTGGAAATGAGGGCGTTAAGCAAAAGCCCTGTTTCTTGGGAGATTTTGGAACAAGAAGGGGATAAATTGAAATTGCAGAGTTATGAGGAATTGAAAGATAAAGTGCGAGACTGGCTCCATTACTACCAAATAGTGGAGACTTACAAGCTAGATAGGAAAATAGGTTTCCAGGTGGAAAAATCAAAATTGGAAACAGAATTGTTAGAACCCAAAACTAAGAATTTGTCGAAAATGTATAATCTGCTGTTGGAATGGAATACACAGGATGAAACAGTTAAATCAGCTATGATCAAGTGGGCGCAAGACGTGGGTCATAACATTATGTTTGAGGACTGGGAACGGTTGTGGACCACCGGTATTAAATTTACGGCATGTAATGCCCTAAAAGAAAATATTATGAAAATGATTTACAGGTGGTACATGACCCCAGTCAAGCTTGCAAAAATTTAACACTTGCCTGATAATAAATGTTGGAAATGTAAAGAGAATGAAGGTACATTCTTTCACCTTTGGTGGACATGACCAAGGATTAAGGTCTTCTGGGAAATGATTTATAATGAAATAAAAAAGGTACTTAAATATACCTTTCTGAAGAAACCAGAGGCCTTTCTCCTGGGTATGTTAGACCAATTGGTGTTAAAGAAGGACAGAACATTTTTTATGTATGCCACAACAGCAGCAAGAATACTTATTGCAAAGTATTGGAAGACACAAGAATTACCCACCGTGGAAGAATGGCAGATGAAGGTTATAGACTATATGGGACTGGCAGAAATGACCGGCAGAATCTGTGACCAGGGAAAAGAGATGGCGGAAGAAGACTGGAAGAAATTTAAGGACTATCTTAAGAAACATTGCAAGATTATTGAATGTTAGAACGATGTTGACTTAGAAATTAAGGGGTTTCTAGCTGTAATGATTATGTAATTAAGAAAAGAAAGATTAAAAATTAAATCAGAAATTAGGGGAAGGATTTGCTGAATTGGCTTGATTAGAGATTGGAATACAGAGAGGGGAGGTATGAGGAGGTCGGGAAAGTAAGTTATACGACCATAAGGGAATGAAATTATACCTGTTTTTTGTTTTGTATGTATGTTTATCTTATTATTATTTCTGTTTTCTTTTTGTTTCTCTTTTTTGGTTGTTTTTATGTTATATAATTTTTTGAAAACTTCAATAAATATTCTAAAAAAAAAAAAGCAAAAGCCCTGTTTCTTTCTGCAAAAAACGCTAACTTATTTCCAAGGTAGAGAAGCCAGAGTTCAACCTCGATAGTGATGCCGTTAGGATTTGCCGTTCCCCAGTCCAGTTGAGGAGAGGGTGATTTCCTGTGCTCTACACATGCCCAGAGGTTTTCTCATCTGTATGTGTGCTGTTTGAACTGTGTAAAGTTTCATCATCCAAGAACATTTGAAATACAGTGGTACCTCGCAAGACAAATGCTTCGTAAGACAAAAAACTCGCAAGACAAAAGAGTTTTTCGTTTTTTGAGTTGCTTCGCAAGACGAATTTCCCTATGGGCTTGCTTCACAAGACGAAAACGTCTTGCGAGTTTGTTTCCTTTTTCTTAAAACCGTTAATACCCAGGGAATCTGTGCTTCGCAAGACGAAAAAACTCGCAGAACGAAAAAAATCGCAGAACGAATTAATTTCGTCTTGTGAGGTACCACTGTATAGAGGAGAAGGCCTGGGGTGGGGAGGAATCAACAGAAAAACGGGGAGCTCCCTCATTTTTCCACATTCCACCCCACCCAGGCCTTTACGTCTCTAATTCACAATCAGTCTTTGGTTACAATTGCGGGGTTCTCTGCACTGTGGTTTAGAGTAGGGCTGGATCTCAGGTTATAGTTTAAAGAGAAACCAGCAGCATGGAATGTAAACTTACTTTCCAAGCCAGAATATGTTATTGTTCTTACTTGTCCAAGATTCACTGATGGAGAAAAGATCACTGGAGATCGTGATCACTGTTTGAGCTCTCCCATCATGGCGTCACCATTCATATTAATGGTGAGAAGGGTTCCTGTAAAGTTTTGTGCGCTAGCTCTTCCTCCTCTTGCATCTGCTTTATGACATATGGAGCTGTGGGTTAAACCACTGAGCCTAGAACTTGCTGATCAGAAGGTCGGCGGTTTGAATCCCCATGACGGGGTGAGCTTCCATTACTCGGTCCCTGCTCCTGCCAACCTAGCAGTTTGAAAGTATGTCAAAGTGCAAGTAGATAAACATGTACCGCTCTGGCGGGAAGGTAAACAGCGTTTCCGTGCGCTGCTCTGGTTCGCCAGAAGCAGCTTAGTCATGCTGGCCACATGACCCAGAAGCTGTACGCCGGCTCCCTCGGCCAATAAAGCGAGATGGGCGCCACAACCCCAGAGTTGGCCATGACTAGACCTAATGATCAGGGGTCCCTTTACCTTTTAGACCAAGTAAATGTTTGAGTGAATTCTGGGTCTATGATGGTGGTGCTCGGAGCTGGCTCAACACATTTTGCTGGCTGAGGCGGAACAGCAAACGCTGCCTGCCCTGTCAAGTTATATATTTTGGCAACTGAGTTAGGGAATCACATGAGCAACTCTTCTGCTTACCCAACGGCAGTAAAAGTGCATGGAGTAACTAGCCATTTGCTTCCCTTCACAATCCTCAGAATTAGATGGCTGAGGCAGCTGCTATGTGTCATGCTACGTCTGTTCATCATTTTGCAGTTGGTGGCAAACAATCACAATGCACCTTCTGTCTCCTTTCGACTGTTCTGATCTTCTCTCCCATCACAGGTCTCTTGTCCCGGTGTGTACCTGACGGAGAAGAATGATGTTTATCTGCATGTTTGCATCCTGGGCCAGTGCAAGGAAACTGAGAGCCTTCGACCCATCTTCCCTCTCTTGTTCCACGAAAAAATGTGGTTTGAAAAGGTAACCTAGGATTGCGTCTTGCAAAACCCTTGCCTAAGATGTATTTATTCCCCCCTTTTTTTGAACCTAAGCACTCTTCTGTATCAGATCGAGAGTCTGGCTGAAGGCCAACAGCTCTGCATAGTCTTGGACACAACAAACGTAAATGGGTGAGGGGATTGTGTATATTTTATCTCTATTTTGCATTTGCCATAGTCAAAAATGCCATGCAAGTTAGGAGGCAAGTATTGTTAACTTTGAGATGCAAGGCTCAGAGGCATCCTGAGGGAATTAACATGCTGCTGCCCAGTGCTACTCATTTCATCCCATAATAAGCCTTCTGGTAGGGGTTCAAGGCAGCACAGGGCGACACCTGACACATGACCCCCCTCCCCTCAAACCAGCCCTGTTCAGTGGGATTGAAGATGACATCCATACTCTTCTAGCAGGGCTTGATCTTGATCAGTGGCACTATCAATTTAGTTCACAAAATCTATACACTTCTTGCCCATATGTTGGAGTTTTTTGGTGCTCTTTTCTTGGAATATAGTTGATGAGTGGCTGCAGGTTTGTTTGTTTTATCAAGGAATCTGAAAGTCATAAGCACCAGGGGCATAGCGTGGGTTGTCTGCACCCGGGGCAAGGCAAGTAATTTGCGCCCCCTAACCCGTGGAGCGCGCCCCCCCAGATGTTGCGCCCGGTGCGGTCAGCCCCCCTGCACCCCCCACGCTACGCCACTGATAAGCACACTTTTTAATTCTTGAGACTACTGTTCTTCAGCTTAATTCAGTAGAAACAAAATAGGAAAGAATGCATTTGCCGCCAACTGTTGTTCTTTAATATATTGTATTGTGGGATATATTGAACTTCAGCAGGACAAAAGCCTAAATCTTTAGAAGTGTGGTAATATGTACATTTCTTTAAATTTAATCAGCTGATTGATCAATATGTTAAAACTGTGTGTGCTAGTGTTTTACTCAGAGAAGACCAATTAAAATTAAAGGACTTATTTTAGTCATATTCATTAATTTCAGTGGGTTTACCCTGAGCACAACTTTGCGGTTTTAATCACATGGAAAATGATTTAATTGGTTAATAGCTTTAATAACTTTATCCTTGCCTTCGCTTCCGTTCTGTAGGTGTTTGAAAAAGCTACAGATCCTGTTGCTGTTGTAGAACTGTTAGAAAGTAAGTTTTCCTTTCTGTTATCTGTTGCTGAAGGTACTGTAATTTTCAGGTCCATGATGATATTTCCAATGGCTTGGTTCAGATGCAATGGAAAACCATGGTTTCCTTCTATGTGAACGGGCTACACAGTCCTCAGCCTTGCACCAGCAACCCCCTCCCAACTTCCTCTTTCCTGTAAAGGTAAAGGTACCCCTGACCATTAGGTCCAGTTGTGGCTGACTCTGGGGTTGCGGCGCTCATCTCGCTCTATAGGCCGAGGGAGCCGGCGTTTGTCCGCAAACAGCTTCCGGGTCATGTGGCCAGCATGACTAAGAGCAGCGCACAGAAACGCTGTTTACCTTCCCGCACTTTGATGTGCTTTCAAACTGCTAGGTAGGCAGGAGCAGGGACCGAACAACAGGAGCTCATCCCGTCATGGAGATTCGAACTGCCAACCTTCTGATCGGCAAGCCCTAGGCTCTGTGGTTTAGACCAAAGCGCCACCCGCGCCCTCCTCTTTCATGTAGCAGAGGATAAAAGTGAAAGAGTCTCCTTTAAACTAAACATAGTTCCCTGAGGCATTTAAACTCGGGTAGCCATGGTTGGAGAACTGTGGTTGCTCTAAAACTGGAAACGGAAGCTTTTGATCCCAGACATGAAGAGCGGAGAAGGAGGTGCATGCAAACCTTGGTGTGGCTTGTTCTCCTAGCAGGAAACAATGGTTTCACATTGTGTCTGGTCCAATCAGTGTGTCATGCTTCATATTTATTTCCCAGAAAAGCTTGTGGGTGGTATATAGTTTTTGACCATTCAGGAGGGGCTTCTTCTTTTCACCATAACAACTGGGGAATATAGTGTTATGAGTTTCGGGGGAGGGCAGTCTGTATGCCTTTTTTGTGGTGTTTCAAATCTACACGATTTCCACAACGCCCCAGGTAAATGGCGTGTTGCCTGTATATTCGAAAACCATTGGGTTCAATGGGGGTAGAATTGCCAGAGTCTACCGCCCCCCGCGAAGCCTGCCTCCTTTCCACCCCCTTTTATATTGTACATTTTTATTTTCCCCATAAAGCTGAACATGCACAAGTTGCAGGCTTAATGCATAGTTTAAATATTACATGTCTCTGTCATGAATAACATAGTTTGTTCCTCTTCTTTTAGGAAACGTAACAAAGTTCCGATTAGTCGAAGTGGTACCTTCAGGTAAACAGGAGAAACCTATTCTTCACAACTTCCATAACCTCTGCAATGAAAGAATGAATCTTGGATGATGTTGGGGTTAGAGATGCTGATTTCTTTTTCCCCGTAGTGTTTCTGTATCTTCTGTTATTACTTACTTAGGAGGAGGTGATACGAGACAAAATGTATATGCCATTTTAATTCTGGACAAAATATGTCCGTCTGTGCAACATTTATAGAAATTAGCTGGCTCATGGCATTTTGTTGTACAGGAGAACTGAACACCTGGTGGCAGAATAAGCCTTCTATAAGATTCAGTCCTAAATTGCTTAGAAAGCTTGTGGTGTCACCTTGTTTAGCTGTTTTTGGGATGAGTTTGCTCTCAGAAGGGCTTTCAGGTGATGAGGAAAGACCTTTCTAATTCTTAAAACTGTACTCATGTCACTGCATGCAATTTATTTATTTTTTAACGGAATTTGGCCAAACTCAAATATATTTTAAACCTAATTCTTCCCATTCCCCGCTGCTCCATAGTATATCTTTTCATTTAACTGCTAATATGATCAACTACACCGTGTGAGATCGTTTAAAAATTCACAACGATTAACTGATCCAGTGGTAGGAAAAACTCAGTAACCTATGCAGTTCATAGCTGTTGTAGTTTTCATCTATGAAGATGAGGGTGAAAATGTCAAGATCTTTGTTGTCAGGGCTCTTTTTCAGCTGGAACCCATGAAAACTCCTTAACTACAGGAGCTAGTTCCAAGTTATGAAAATCTAAGAAAAAAATTAATAATAATAATGGGGGGAAAACCCCTATAGAAGAAGAAGAAGAGTTTGGATTTAATATCCCGCCTTTCACTCCCCTTCAGAAGTCTCAAAGCGGCTAACATTCTCCTTTCCCTTCCTCCCCCACAACAAACACTCTGTGAGGTGAGTGGGGCTGAGAAACTTCAGAGAAGTGTGACTAGCCCAAGGTCACCCAGCAGCTGCATGTGGAGGAGCGGGGAAGCGAACCCTTTTCACCAGATTACGAGTCTACCTCTCTTAACCACTACACCACACTGGCTATAGGAGTTAGTTCCCACAGCACAACACAAATTCTAGTGGCTGAATTTCCTCTTACACCACCTCCTCCTTCTCCTAATCCGGCTCACGGAATTTCTGCAGATGTGTTGTACACTTTGCAACAGAATGTTTCTTGGAGAACCGTGAGCAATGAAAATGGCCTTTTTTGACTTGCGCTGTGAAGAGGGCTTGTGATCCTTTGTGGGGGACAGGTTACAGTGTTTCCTTGGATTATCCTAGCACTCTTTCTCCTTTTGTTTCACATTTCAGGGAAAGGCGAGCTTGCATTTTATGAAGCGAATACTCGAGGTTTTCTGTTTCCGGAGCCTAAACTGACTCCTGCGTATCCCGGTGTGGACAGAGAGTTACTAATGAAGACACGGCCTTCTTTCCCAGTAAGTGGTTATGGAATGTGTATCCCAAAAAACAGAAACATCTGCTCAGTAGCTGGTTCCCACTTATGTCACAGTGATTCCTAACATAGTAAACATTTATCTTCTTTATTTACCTTGGTTTATTTAACGCTGGAACCATTAAGCTATGGGAACCATTAGGAAAACAGCTGCAGGACAAAACAGAATGCAGCCATTCACAGTCAGAAAAGGCAGAAGAGAAAATAATTAAGTAGCATAGCGTGTCTCCATTTGAAAATTACGAATCACTTGCTGGCCTAGTTCTCACACGATATGGCAGTGCATGGCTAGCAAAGTTAAATCAGGTTCCTTGTTTGTTGTACAGTGGTACCTTGGTTCTCAAATACCTTGGAACTCAAATGCCTTGGTTCTCAAACATCGAAAACCTGGAAGTAAGTGTTCCGATTTTCGAACATTTGGCGGCTTTCAATTTTTTTTTAAATACAGTGGTACCTCGGGTTAAGTACTTAATTCGTTCCAGAGGTCCCTTCTTAACCTGAAACTGTTCTTAACCTGAAGCACCACTTTAGCTAATGGGGCCTCCTGCTGCTGCCACACCGCCGGAGCACAATTTCTGTTCTCATCCTGAAGCAAAGTTCTTAACCTGAAGCACTATTTCTGGGTTAGTGGAGTCTGTAACCTGAAGCGTATGTAACCTGAAGCGTATGTAACCTGAGGTACCACTGTACAGTAACACATCAAACATTAAAAGCTTCCATAAACAGGGCTGCCTTCAAATGTCTTCTAAAAGTCTGGTAGTTGTTGTTCTCTTTGACATCTGGTGGGAGGGCATTCCATAGGGCGGGTGCCACCACCGAGAAGGCCCTCTGCCTGGTTCCCTGGTTCAGCAGCCTTTGGATTATTAATGGCTACAATGTTTAACTCATTCGGTGCTATTCATGATTCTTTCTATAGAGGTTTGTTGGATGTGCTTTAATTGTGAAACATTGTTGATTTTGATATTTAATGGTGAGTTTTTAACCAGGTTGCTAGCATCTTCAAAAAGCCATGAAGTAAAATAGGCAGGAAGTTCGATCGCACAAAAAATGGAATCATGTGTGCTAAATTCTTTGATGCTACTGGAGTGTTTTGATTAAAAAGCAGTACAAAACTTTGGGAAGTAAATAAATATCTCCAGCACCTGACAACAGCCAGGCTGCCAAATTCTGCATCTGTTGTCACTTCTTTTTACTCCTGGGGATTTTAGCTGTGGTTAGAACTGGCTGACTTGTCCTATTTGTTAATGTAAGGATGCTTGTTCAGCAAAGCAGAGTGGGTTGCATCACCATAGGTACGGCAGTGGCAATCCCATTATAAAATGTTTCTGCCACTTATTAGCCAAATTTATTTCTTTTGAACTGTGCTATGTAGCCACTGTGTCGTGAACGCTGGTCAAAATGTTACCACACCGACCTATCGCCCTACAAGCCTCAGCTACTTCTGGCGATGGCAGCTGTTTCACAATGCCACAATTGTGATTTTTTTTTTTGTGATGGAACAATAATGTCTTTTCCCAAACAGCATTTGATAGGATCTGGACTTTAATAGTTGAGTTTTAAACCATTAGTGTGCTGAAAGGTGCTTAATTATTTACAGGAATTTGCACCCTTTTCCAAGTAAAAGACATCTGTTCCAAATGTTGGGATGCTTCTGTAGGATTGTGAGGCAATATCTTAGCTGGTTTTGCTCTCCTAAGCTTTCTCTTCTAATACAGTGGTACCTCGGGTTAAGCACCTAATTCGTTTCGGAGGTCCGTACTTAACCTGAAACTGTTCTTAACCTGAAGCACCACTTTAGCTAATGGGGCCTCCTGCTGCTGCCGTGCCGCCGGAGCCCAATTTCTGTTCTTATCCTGAAGCAAAGTTCTTAATCTGAAGCACTATTTCTGGGTTAGTGGAGTCTGTAACCTGAAGTGTATGTAACCTGAAGCGTATGTAACCTGAAGCGTATGTAACCCAAGGTACCACTGTAGTTACATACCATATTTGTCATTTTCATGAATAAATGCATTGAAAATGCCCAAGTATTTGATAATTTATCTTTGCTATAGCCTGGCAAAGATGTGGATGTAGCAGAGACCTTTGGTAGACATTTCTATTTGTTCCATATTGAACACATGCAGACATCCTAATTTCTATTAAGTACAGTGTTACCTCGGGTTAAGTACTTAATTTGTTCCAGAGGTCCGTTCTTAACCTGAAACTGTTCTTAACCTGAAGCACCACTTTAGCTAATGGGGCCTCCTGCTGCTGTCGCGCCGCCAGAGCACGATTTCTGTTCTCATCCTGAAGCAAAGTTCTTAACTTGAAGCACTATTTCTGGGTTAGTGGAGTCTGTAACCTGAAGCGTATGTAACCTGAAGCGTATGTAACCCGAGGTACCACTGTACTCAAATGGTCCTTTAATTTTCTTTTTCTTTTTCTTTTTTATCTTGGTTGGGAAATTGTTGACATACTTAAATGGGGAATTTGCTGCTTACTGTTTTCCGTTTTACTTATAGCACACTGGCTGCCTATTCCTATGCATGGTTTACTCAGGAGTAAGTGTCAATGAACTGAGTGGGAAGTACTCCCAGGTGTGCATTGAACTCTCATCTTGGCCCATTTCATACTTTTTATGAAGGCTTAAAAAAAACCTCTCACATATAAGTCTGCCTAACAGGCCAAACCTATTCATGTATACCTGAAGGAGCATCTCCACCCCCATCGTTCAGCCCGGACACTGAGGTCCAGCTCTAAGGGCCTTCTAACGGTTCCCTCACTGCGAGAAGCAAAGTTACAGGGAACCAGGCAGAGGGCCTTCTTGGTAGTGGCGCCCGCCCTGTGGAATGCCCTGCCATGATTTTTTAAGGAAATAAACAACTATCTGACTTTTAGAAGACATCTGAAGGCATCCCTGTTTAGGGAAGCTTTTAATGTTTGATGTTTTATCACTTTTATCACTTTTATCACTTTTATCACTTTTATTATTATTTTGGGAGCTGCCCAGAGTGGCTGGGGAAACCCTGCCAGATGGGCAGGGTATGAATAATAATAAATTATTATTATTATTAAGAACCAAGCTCCACCAAACCTAAAGGAACTTTCACCCATATGAATGAGTTTAGGCTGCAGTTCTAAATGCACTTGCAAGAGAGCACTTCCCATTAAATCAAGTGGGGCAGGACTTATTTCCAAGTTAATGTGCTTAGGATTGCCTTGCAAAAGATTAAAATAGCAAAATCTATTTAATAATAATAATAATAATAATAATAATAATAATAATAATAATATATAACTGCATTTCTTTACACAAATTCTCATTCTTTTTTCAAATCTTTAAGGGCATTGCACCAAAATTAGAGTTTTCCACAAGGACAACTATTACAGAACTTCCACTTCTGTCCAGAAGATGGTATCGTGTAAGTAACTTTCGCTAATTAACTCAGAGATGAACGGCAACATTTTCAGTCGCACCCAATCTCTCTTAATACCTCATTGCGTCTAGTATGACATAGCAGTCATAGCAATTTTGTATCTAATTAGTTCTCTTCAACTTCTGCTCAGATTATTAGCTACCTGGAATTAGCCCTAAGGAGGAAAAGGCTATAACCATTTAAACTTTTTATCATCCCTAAAAGTGGTACTCTTGTTCAAAGATGATTCAGGGCTAGGTGTTGTCATCCTCCAGTGGGTGCCTGGGTCTCAGTTCAAGGAGGAGACAAAGAAAGCGCAGTTCAAGGTGTATGCAGTGCTTTCTTACTGGGGTTACGCAGGGGTACGCATACCCCTAAACATTTTGTGAATCTAAGTTTGGCCTTGTTGAGGGGCAGTATTTCAATATGAGTAGGAAATTGAGAGTACCCCTAAACATTTTTTAGAAAAAAAATAACACTGCATGTATGAGTCTGTCTTTCCGGATTGGGGCAAAACAAAGTTAAACCGATTGAACAATTTCAGTCTGATCTCATTTTTCAGCTCTCCAGTGAGATTGTAGCCTTATTGGACTTTACCAATTGGTAGGGTGAGCGTTGCTCCCAGACGGGAGGGAGGAAGTCAAATGACACCGAGGGTTGGTTCAGAGAAAGAGTTTATTCTGCTCTCCGGATAGCAGAAGGCACTTGCGTGGTCAGCTCACAGCAAGTCCAAAGAAATGAGAAATTTCATGCAGTATATATATCCTCCAGGCACCCTCTCCCCCCTTCCCCAGGAATCCAGCCACGTCAGCTTATACACGCAGGTTGACATCACAGATGTTCCTGCTCCGGTACTTTTAACCATAAAAGGGTGTTCCTCTTCCTGTACTCTTGACCATATAAGGGTATTCCTGTTCTGGCACTCTTATCTTGGGGTAAGAAGGTCACCAACTCTCCTGGCGCTGTTCCCGGACTAGGTCTGTGTGTCAGAGTGTGGTCTTTGTGGTCAGGATGTAAGATAAGACCCAGACGCGCCATCCCCGCTCCACTGGAACAGTCAAGGCCATACATTGCCGTCACGGACTGATAAAGGAGAGAGCTTTGAGCGCTTGTTTATACAGCTGGGTTTTGGCTCAAGAGCTCAAGTTAAAGCATTTTAGAAATGCTCCCTTGGAGAAGGAAAAAAATGAGGATTTTGGGTCCCGTTTCAGACTGACTGCACAGAAACCCATTCCTTCCCCCTTCAAGATAGCCAGGGGGCACAACTTCTCACTGTGTGGATATTTCCTCTGCCATACCTATTCCTTTCTGTAGCCAGATCTCCAGGCAGCGGGTGTAGATATTAATGTATTTTGCAGGGCAGAAATAAGAGCAGGTTGAGAAGGGCTGTCTCAGCATCGCCCCGGCGGAGGAGCATTTCACCGGCACGATGTAAGACAACAAAGAATAAGGGCTGTAGGCGATTCTCAAGATCATTCCCATCGCGCTCTCCGTCTCCAACAAGACGTCTCCAGGAGTTTTGCAGGGAAAGCCGGCAGCAGACGCCTTCTCTGAGCTTGAGGTCTGTTAAGTTCAAGTCAGAATCAGACCCCAGGCCACCTTTTGTAGTTCGACATGTAAGTCCTGAGAATGTAAATTTTTAAAAATTGCCTGGCCAGGCAAACTGGGCGTTCATCACTGTTCCTCCCGGTAGATGACAAAAGGGAAATTATAGGGGTCCGCAGATGGAATGCCATACAAAAATACTTCTGTACAAGGTACACTAAGGGTGTAAATACTCTCTGTAGAAACGAGAAGAACCTGCCAGTTTCGATCAATAGAAAAGTAAGATTTTAGAATGAATAATAGGGCCCAATTGCCCTATTGGATCGCTGCAGAGTCCAAATTGTTTACAACAATATCAATGGGATGTGCGAGGGCTCCAAGGCCTCCTAGTAGATTATCCTATGCATGGTGACGATCTGGAGGGGACAATACCATATTCAGGCCTGGATGCAATCTTAAGCATCTTGGCATAATGTGAAATGTAATTCTGTGTTCCAATAAGCCTCCTTTCTCAGAGCACAGCATAGTCTGCAGCCTGCCCAGAGACTTCTGGGCCCTGATATCCTGCAAGACCCGCACTCGAGTCTTTGCCACCACGGACATGTCTAGGCATTACGTGACGCCGGCTATCAATTTAGTAGACTAGCAGGCTGGGAAGGACAAAAACGTGAGTGCTGGAACTGACCTCCCACGTATTGTCATAGTCCAGAGCACATCAAGCAAGGTGCATCAAGCAAGCGTTCGATTCAGCAGCGTATTCCATCGCGACAGTTAATCCAGAGAAGTCGTTTGGGGAACTCAGCTGCTGTGCATTTATTTCCAGGGTATCGGGCAACATGCAACTATTCGAAATCAGAAAGAAACTTCTCTCGTGGACAGGGTATTCCATATTAGTCCGTTACACACTTTCATTTAACAGTTAGATTGAATATCAGATTGCTTTAATAGCTAATCTTTGGCACTCTGACAAGTTACTGATTCCAAGTGCTACTCCTGTACAGTGGTACCTCAGGTTAAGTACTTAATTCGTTCCGGAGGTCCGTTCTTAACCTGAAACTGTTCTTAACCTGAAGCACCGCTTTAGCTAATGGGGCCTCCTGCTGCCGCTGCACCGCCAGAGCACGATTTCTGTTCTCATCCTGAAGCAAAGTTCTTAACCCGAGGTACTATTTCTCGGTTAGCGGAGTCTGTAACCTGAAGCATATGTAACCTGAAGCGTATGTAACCCGAGGTGCCACTGTACAGACAAACCTTGGAGATACTGCAGGTTTGGTTCCAAGCCGCCTCAATAAAGCAATAATAATAATTATGGATAATACTAATTATCCATCTGACTGGATTGCCCCAACCACCATAAAAACACAGCAAACATGGCAAAAAAGCGCAATTCTCTTGGTTTCCCAGTGCGTATAAAAGTTGTGTTTGCACTATACTGTAGTCTGTTAAGCCAGGCACCCCTGGTTACAGGGGCGAGAGGAGAAAAACCCTGGGCAACGGAGCAAACCGTGGTTAGCCAGAGTGGAAGCGAAAGCTTCTGAACTCTTCCTCGCAGCTATCGAGAGGAGGAGAGGGGTGGCCGGCAGGGAGACACATGCAATCCCAGCATAAATCTAGGCTTGTTCATTTCTCTCTAAACCACAGTTT